>NW_006399840.1:12983908-12985707 GCF_000299155.1 Elephantulus edwardii | reverse complement strand
GGGGGGGAGGGGGGAGGGGTTTGTGCGGGGAGAAGGGTGCAACAATGAATGAATGGAATTCCAAAATCTCTGTAGATGTTCACTGAAATGAAAAATAAGCAAGAATATAAACTTAAAGACTAATGTGCCCTTGGTCCAAGCCATGATATTTTTTAAATTGATTTAGTTTTTTTAATACTTAAATGTGTATACTGAGTAAGATTGCACACCATTTTTTATTTAGTTAAAGAAATGGCAATGAATAGATGTGTTTCTTGGTAATTTATTTTTTTAATGGGCTAGCTAAGCAGCTTCCCCCCACCCCAAGCAGCTTTAATAACAGATATTTAAAAGAAAACCAACAAAACCTAACTCATTGCCCTTGAATTTATTTAGGCTGAATTACAAGTGCTACTACAGAATTAATTATGTTATCTCGGGAACTTGTATTTTACTTCTCAGAAGCAGTTTACTCATGAATAACACAAGGATGGCTCTGATTAACTTGGATTGCTTTCTGTAGGCACTAATTAAATGGTGTGAATAAAGGTGCTTGATAGTTTCTTCTTGTTGTTGTTTGGTTTTTTATAGAGATTTTAATAAAAAGTTATAAAGAACTTTGATTTCCATTCATTCACTGTTGGACATATTCCTCCATGCCCTCCCCACCCTTATTTCACTTAAAAAAAATCACATAATTGCATTGTTGTACGGTCTTTCTTCCTTCCATACCACTTTACACTTTACTATGCAGCTTTTATATCATGCCACTGATACCTAATTATATATTCTTTTTATCCAGCTATCTCTCTCAGTTGTTTCAAAGCTGTGTACATAATTGATCCCCTTTTTTCTTAGTTTCCTCCCAACCCCCATCTCAGTCCTCTTTTATAACAGAGGCATTATACAGTATTTGGGGTTTTTTTGTGACTGAGCTATTTCAGCCAGCATAATATTCTCCATGGTGATCCATTTTGTATAGTATTTCATGAGTTCTTTGTTTTTAAGTGCTGCATAATATTCCATTGTGTGAGTATACCACAGCTTCTCTAGCTATTCATTTGTTGATGGGCACTTCAGTTGTTACCAACTCTTAGCTATTGTGAACAAAGGAGCAATAAACATGGGTGAGCATTTATCTGCTTATGTGGCAGTTCTGGTTGCTTTAGAGTTAGTTTTATCCCAGTAGTGGAATTACTGGGTCAAATAGTATTTCTATTTCCAAATTTTTAAGAAAGTGCTGTATTGCCTTTCATAGTGGTTGCACCATTTTACACTCCCACCAACAGTAAATAAGGGTTCCAGTTTTTCCAAAACCTCACCAACATCTGTTACTTGCTGCTCTGTTAAATTTTGCTGTTCTTACTGAGGTGAGATGCTATCTCATAGTTGTTTTGATTTGCTGATTTAATTAGCTCTTAGAGCTAGGGATTTTGCACATTTCTCCATGTGTTTGTTTGCCATCTGAATGTCTTCTTTGGGAAAGTGCCTGTTCATATCCTGTGCCCATTTTACAACTGGGTTATTTACCTTTATCTTCTTGTGGCACTCGAGTATTCTACAAATTCTAGATATAAGTCCCCTATCAGAACTGTCATTGCCAAACATTTTTTTCCCCAGTCAGTGGCTTCCCTTTTTACCCTGTTGGAGAAGTTTTTGGTAGCGTCAGGATGGATGGTGAAGAGATTGAGATTGTTCACAGCTTCAGTTTGCTCGGCTTCATGGTCAACACTCTTGGCACCAGCAGCCAGGAAATAAAAAAACGTATTGCAATGGGAAAGTCTGCGGTTAGGGACCTCTCTAAAGTACTCAAGAGCAAC
>NW_006399840.1:12979556-12983808 GCF_000299155.1 Elephantulus edwardii | reverse complement strand
GGCACATAACAACAACAACAACAATGGAGGACATTATGCTGAGTGAAGTATCTCAGTCACAAAAAGATAAACACTGGATAATGCCTTTAAAACCGGAAAACTTTAAAAAAAGGGGGGGATAAATAATGTACATGGCATTGGAACAGACGAGGGAGAGAACTGTATAGAAGTAACGTATGATCAGGTATTATTGCTATGACAAGAGTCCAGAATAAGAGTTGCATAGTAAAATGGTCTTGTGGGGAGGACTGTAAAACAATGAAAGAACTTTTTTTCCAAAGAAAAAAGTGAGCTGAGGATGCAGGGGTGGGGGCCAGGAAGGAAAATATGCAACAATGAATGAATGAAAATTCAAGTTCTTTATAAACTTACAGTAAAATATCAATCAAAAAAATAACAACAACTAGAAAAAGTCTTAGCAAATAGAGGCAGGTGCCTTGTCAGAGAGATGTTTAATGTTTTCCCTTCTTGGGATATCATCATAGTAGCGTTAACATGAGTATAGATTGTTTGGTTTAAGAGTATTATTTCTTATCAAATGGTTAATAAAACTTCTCTTCCATAAAATACTACCTAAATAACCTCCAGAAAATTCTATCACTTCAATGTTGGCTTTAAGATGATGAAACTGAGAGATAAACTGAGTTCATTTAAGGATAATAAGCAGGCTGGTAATTTTCCAAGAATCAATGCCACAGAGTACATCAATCTAGGAAGGATAGAGGAGGACTCAGTGAGCTTGAAAACAGGCAGAGAAAGTTTGTCTTATACAATGCAGAACAAGTTTTAATTCCCATAGCTAAGGGCACTTTTCCTTTACTTTATATCTTAATTTCTTATTAACCTTAGATGTTGTCAAAATTTATCAACTTTCCTAGTTTCCAGAGTCATGTTATTTAGGAATTGGATGCCACTCCTGCTTCCAAACCTGTCATAGGATGTCACTGTTATATGCCAATGAGTCCCATGTGATGTATGGCAACTCTATGCGCAGCAGCTTTGAAACCTTCCCTGTCCTGAGCCAGTCTCACTAATTCCAACACACCAACTCCCATTGCCCCAATTACTGTATCAATCCATCTCATCTGGGGTCTCCCTCTCCTGCATTGTCCGTCCACCCTTGCGAGCATGATGTCCTTCTCCAAGGACTAATCTCTCCTGGCCACGTGCCCAAAGTAAGTGAGGCAGAGCTTCAGAATCCTAGCTTCCAAGGAAAGACTTGATTTCACCTTCTTCAAGACAGACTGACTTGTTTTCTTGGCAGTCAATACTCTTCTACAACACCACAATTTGAACGCATCTATTTTTCTGTCATCCTTAGTCATTGTCCCAACTCTCTGAAGCATAACAAGTAATTGATAAAATTGTGGCCTGGATTAGGTGCAACTTTTTCTCTAAACTGACATCTTTGCTTTTCAGCTCTCTCAAGTGGTCCATAATAGCAGATTTTCCCTATGCAATTAATTTAGTCTTTTGATTTCCTGACTGCTGGTGTTAAGAGTGTTGATTGTGGATCTGAACAAGTTGTAATTGCTAACAATCTCAATCTCTTTTCCATCTAATATGGTGCTGCCAATTGGCCCAGTGGTGAGAATCTTTGTAATCTTGATGTTGAACTTCAATTCTTACTGAAGACTATAGCCCTTGATCATTTTTAACAAGTGTTTCAGGTCTTCTTAAGTTTCAGCAAGCAAGTTGTGTCATCTGCATAAGTTGTTATGGAATCTTCTAATCTTGATGCCACACTCGTCCTCATAAAATCCAGCTTCCTGAACGATCTGTTCTGCACAAAGATTGAAAAGGTACAGGGATAGGATGCATCCCTGATGCAATCTTTTCCTGATTTTGAACCATGCAGTGATTTCCTGCTCCATTCTGAGGACTGCTTCTTGGTCCAAGTGTAGGTTTCATATAAACCAATCAAGTGTTCTGAGATTCCCATTTTCCTTAAGGTTAGCCACAATTTATTGTGATCCAAACAGTCAAATGCCTTTGCATAGTCAATGAAAGACAGATAGACATTCTTCTGATATTCTCTGTTTTCTGCCATGATCAATCTGACATTAACAATAATGTCCCTAGTGTCATGACTTCTAAACCTAGCCTGTATTTTCGGTAGTTCTCTGTCAATGTACTGTTCAAGTCTTTCCTGGATAATCTTCAGCAGTATTTTTCTAGCGTGTGATATTAGTGATGTTGTTTGATAATTTCCACATCCTCCAGATCATCTTTTTTTTAATGGGAATGAATATGGATCTCTTCTAGTGAGTTGGCCAAGTAGTTGTCCTCCAGATTTCTTGGCAAAATTTGGTGAACATATGCAGGACAGCATCTGTTTGCTGAAGTGTGTCAATTGGTATTCCATCACCAATTCCTGGGGCTTTATTTTTTTGCCAGGTTGCTCAGAGCAGCCTTCACTTCCTCCTTCATTATCATTGCCTCTTGCTCATATGTTGTGTCTTGAAGTTCTTCTGTGTCAGCCAATTATTTTTGGTACAATGACTCTGTATCCTTCTCCTATCTTCTTTTAATGCTTCTTAAATCATTCAATATTCTGCCCATAGCGTCCTTAAGCATTACAACTCATGGCTTGCATTTATTCTTTAGTTCTTTCAGTTTAAGAAATGCTAATCAAGTTTGTCCCTGTTGATTTTCTGACTCCAGTTCCTTCCTTGCACATTTCATTAAGATATCTTGCCTTGTCCTACCAAGCAGCCCTTTGAAATCTTTAATTCAGCTTCCTAATGTCTTGATTTCTTCCCTTTGCTTTGGCTTCTTGGCACTCTAGTGAAATACTCAGAATTTCTTCTGACATCCATTTTGGTTAAATACAAGCTTCTCCCACAGAAACTAATTTAATTCTAGATATATTCTGTATCAAACGCCCTACACTTTTCATTTTTATATCTGCATGTGTTTAGGGCTTAATTCTAATAAGCTCCTAATCACTTGCCGCAATTAAGTAGGAAGGATATTATATAAAAAACATACATTTGTGTTTTGTGATCAGACTTCAAAAGACAAGTCTTTCTGGCTTTCAGCCATTGAAAGCAAGATGTTTTATTTAAATGTGAATATTCTGTTTCCATATTTAAATAAATATCATAAAATGTGACATACGAGGAAAAATCAATGATGCCAATGATATGAATACACTAAAATGCCAAATTGGGGGAGGAAAAAATATAAGGGCAACAGAAATGCTATTTGATCTGTGAGCCAGAGGTGAAATAACTAAGATTATGAGTTTGGATAGGAGGAGAATTTATTCTTCTCCTACTAATCTCTTAAGTAGTATTTTGGGGAAATGATCTATATACTTGCTCATTTTTACTATATTTTCCTTTCTCCTACTCCATCCCTCTTTTTTTAATATATTTTCTTTTTAGTTTTAAAACAAACCAAATCAAGGTGGATCATGGACATAGGACTAAAACCAAGGACTATAAACTTCATTCAAGAAAAGCTTGGGAGAACTTTAGTAGTCCTAATCCACAACATAAAGAGTCTTCCAAGTATCCTGAAAAATTTAGAACCAGGACAAGATAAAATAGATGAATGGGACCTTCTAAGAAGCAAATCCCTATGCACATCCAAAACTTCTCCAACAGGGTAGAAAGGGAAGCTACAGACTGGGGAAAAGTGTTGGGTAATGACATGTCAGATAAGGGATTTATATCTAGAATTCATAAAACATTTGAGCACAGCACCACAACAAGATAAAAGTAAGTAATCCAATAGAAAAATGGGCACAGGATATGAACAGACACTTCACCATAGAAGACATTCAGATGGCCAACAAGCACAGGAAGAAATGTTCAAAATCCCTAGCTCTAAGAGAGATGCAAATCAAGACAACTATGAGATATCATCTCACCCCAGTAAGACTGGCAAAATTTAACAGAACAGCTAGCAACAAATGCTGGCGAGGTTGTGGAGAGACTGGAACACTTATTCACTGTTGGTGGAAGTGTAAAATGGTGCAACCGCTGTGGAAAGTGGTGTGGCACTTTCTCAAAAAGTTGCAAATAGAGATACCATTGGACCCAGCAATTCCACTACTGGGAATATACCCTAAAGAGACCATAAACGACATCCAAGTGGATATAGGCACACCCATGTTTATTGCGGCTTTATTCACAATAGCAAGGAGTTGGAAACAGCCTAAGTGCCCATCAACAAACGAATGGCTAGAGAAGCTGTGGTATATTCACACAATGGAATACTATGCTGCATTGAAAAACAAGGAACT
>NW_006399840.1:12975453-12979456 GCF_000299155.1 Elephantulus edwardii | reverse complement strand
ACATTGGGGTGGGGGTAAGACTGAGAAAAACTGGATAAGTTATGTTTACTGCATTGAAGCCGATGAGGGAGAGAATAGTTTAAAATGAATGTATTTTAGGGCATTATGATTATCATAAGAGTCCGGAATGAGGGTTGCAGAGTGGAGTATACTTGGGGTGGGAGTGTGCGGGGTGTGGGGGGGAATTGTGTACCAATGAAGGAGTTTTTCTTTTGGAGCGAACTGGGGGTGGGCAGGGACAAAAGTACAACAATGAATGAATGAAATTCCAAAATCTCTGTAGATGTTCATTGAAATTAATAATAATAATTAAAAAATATAAAAGGAAAAAAAAACAGTATTCTGAAGCCATAAATGTAAAAACTTGTACAGTTTTCATTTCTGGCTCCTCTGCTAAGAAAGTGTTCAGAATTTCCTCAACAAGTGTGTCTCCTTTAAACTGTCTTTCTGCAGAGGTAAAGTTACTATTATTGTAAGGTGCCGTCAAGCAGAGTACCACTCATAGAGCTCCTATGAATAGTAGTATGTAACAATTCTGAAGCATTCAATTTTTATCTAGTGCATGAAAGCAGGTTTTAAATTTATGTAGGTGCAGTTCCTACACACACTTTTCTGACAGTTCATTGCACTGTGGTGATTTGCATGTTGCTGTGATGCTAGATCACACCACTGATAGTTTAAATACCACCAGAAAACACTGATGGTGGATAGGTTTCAGTGGAAACTTTCCAGATTAAAACAGAATAGGAAGAAAAGACTTGATCTACTTCTAAATTTTCATCAATGAAACTCTAGAGGTTAGAAATGTTTTCTGAGACTTTTATTAACTTAACTTGGACACATGATTAGGAGAGTCAAATGGCTAGAGAAGAACATCATGTTCATTCAAGAAGACAGCCAACAAAAGGGAGAGAAATTTGCAGTGAGCTAGAGTGACACAATGGCGTCAACAATGGACTCAAGCATCCCAATGACGATGAAGATGGGGCAAGAAAAGATAGTGTTTCCCTCTATTGGTGGCCTAGTGGCAAGAAGCTGCACTGTCATCCTGAAGGCACATAGTTTGAGTCGACTGCTGCTCCACAGAAAGATGGACAATCTCCTCTCATTTGATTAATTGCCTCTGAAAACCTGTCAAAGGTTCAGCTATGAGTTTGTTCCGACTCTACGATAAACAACAACAACATCATAAGTCAGATCTGATTGAATAGCAACTAACCAATTAAGGTAAGAGAGAGTTGAGAAATTACAAAGGGCAGGTCTGACTGGAAGTGGGAAGGATTTTGTGGTAGTCTGTTTGGGCATGACTTAGTGAGTGCCAGTAGGCTTCCAATCCACAAGCTGAAAATGGTAACATTAATGCCAAAGTGATTCTTCAGGGAGGCAAAAAAGATGTTTGTGATTTGTTCTTTCTGAGCTCCTTTGGGCAGGACCCAAAAGTTCCTTCATGCTCTCAATGGAATTCATGAACACTAAATAATCAAAGATTACCAGAGAGAATCCCAATGTAAATCGGGTAAATGCAAATGTGTCTCATGGTTGAGAACTACAGGGCTGTCTCTCTGGGCTAAGAAGCAAATCAGAGAGAAATCCAGACTTCAGGAGAGATGAAGAGAAATTGGCACAGAAGAACACTGCACTCAGGTTTAAGAATCAGAGAGTAAGAGCCCAGGTCAGTGCCAGGAAACACAAAGGATAGTACTGTAGTACCTGAAGAATAAAATATAAGATCCTGTCTGAATCAAAGGGCTCTGTTTCCTTCCCTGACAAACCCAGATACCTTCTTCTAAAGAGAAAAGAGAATAGAAAGAAATGTATTCTCAAATGAAATAGTTTCCAATAATTGTGTTGATGTATTGTCGTTGATGTTGTTATGTGCCATCAAGTCAGATGCGACTCATAGCAACTCTATGTACAACAGTTCTGAACCCTCTACTTCCTGAACCAACCTTATTTTCTCTGACACACCTGCTCCCGATACCACAGTCACTGAGTCAATCCATTTTATCCAGGGTCTTGCTCTCTTACACTGTCCCTCCACCCTCCCAACATGCCCAAAATACATCAGACAGAGCTTCAAAATCCTTGCCTTCAAGGAGCAGTCTGGTTTCACCCTCTTTAGGATGAACCTGTTTGTTCTCTTAGTAGTCCACAGTATATTTAATACTCTCTCCACCACCACAGTTTAAAGGCATCAGTTCTCCTTGTATCATCCCTAGATGACCTTGGTAATATCATGTGGATCTTGATTGAAATGAGAAAATACCAAAAAGATGTATACTTGTGTTGTATTGACTTTGCAATGCAAAGGCATTTTACTTTGTGGATAATAACAAATTATAGCTAAAATAGAGAAGAATTGAAAAATCAGAAAACTTAATTGTGCGCCTGGGAAACCTGTCATACACTAAGCAGCAGACGTCTGAACAGAACTAAAGAACACTGTATGATTTTAAATGGGGTTTAAAGTCAGAACTATATCCTTTCTGCATACCTATTTAATAAGGGTGCTGAATAATTCAAGAAGCTGAAATATATGAAGAAAGATGAAGATTCCTCAACTAATCAGACATACATCTATAATACTCCCTTTCAAATAGAGTAAATTCAGAAAAACTTTGAGTATCCTACCTTGTGCAGGGAGAGCTCCTAACATTGTAGGGAGTTGTGCTGCTGATTCAAAGGTCCCATATATCTGGAATTTCTAATTTACCAAGGATCTAAGGAAGAAAAATGGAAATCTTC
This sequence comes from Elephantulus edwardii, assembly GCF_000299155.1. NCBI lineage: Eukaryota > Metazoa > Chordata > Mammalia > Macroscelidea > Macroscelididae > Elephantulus > Elephantulus edwardii. The sequence continues at coordinate 12,976,711 of NW_006399840.1, read as the reverse complement.
TCCTTCGCCATTTACAGCCTTGAAAATCCTCTTGAAGTTTAGCTTTGAACGGCTTTCCACGTACCAGCAAAGAGAAAGATTATGTTCAAGCTCTGATAGGGAATATAAACTTATCTCAGGAAGGCTAGGGTCACAGCTAAGATGTAAAACTCTTGAGGCTCACACTCTCGAAGGTGAAACATAATCTATCTGCACATTAGACTCGGATATATGTCCCTTATTATATTTTTTCTTTGAGTGTGAGAGCCAAGACATCACACTGAACATTCTGATAAGTCTCAGCAACAGTGTCAGGGTGGCTTCTTGTTCCTGTTAAGGTGACATCTTCCAACAATGTGGCATTATAAATATAGAACCAATGCTCCAGATGTTGCTAGTCACTTACAACTCTCTCTAAGCTACAAGGGTTCTCCAGGCTTGGAGGTTTTTGTTAATTGTTGTTAGTCAAAAGTTTTGAATCAGTTATTTTTAGCTGCTGAAGATTCAACTCCAACTCATAATGATACCATTTACAGCAGAAAGAAGCTCTGTTTGATTCTGCTTCTTCTTCACAATTGTAGTTATATTTGAGCCCATTGTTGCAGTCACTGTATTAACCCATCCTATTGAGTATTTTCATCTTTTTCTCTTACCCTCTACTTTGTACAGTGTAATATCTTTCTCAGGGACTGTCCACTCTTGATAACATATCCAAAGTAAATAAGACAAAGACTTGACATTTTTGCTTCTAAGTAGTATTCTGGCTATACTTCTTCCAAAATACATTTGTTTGTTCATTTCACATGTATATTGAACTACTTATTCATTCACTCCCTGTCACCATGAGTCAAAACCAACTCATTAGCGGATGTTTCTATGTGCTTTTAGAGGCAATGAATTCCGTGGGAAGAGATTGCCTATCCTTCTACTCTGATGGATTGGCACCATCGAAGAGGAGTACCTTTGGGTTAGCAGCACAACTGTCTACTGACTGGACCACTTCTCATGTACTGAATGTTATTTTTATTAGGTACTGTAGAATGAACTATGACACATAATGACCCTATGAACAACACATCAGAACCTTGCCTTATCCTGACCATCTTCCTGATCTCTGTGATGTTTGAATCGATTCACTGTTAACAGTCACTGTTTTTTGTTTTTTTTTCTATAATTATATTTTATTCATTTTCATCAACATTTACAGAGATTTTGGGTTTCCATTCATTCATTGTTGCACTATTCTCTCTACCCTCCTCCCAGTTTGTTCTTGTCCAAA
>NW_006399840.1:12946347-12970888 GCF_000299155.1 Elephantulus edwardii | reverse complement strand
GGAGCAGGGTTTAGGGCTGTTGTACATAGGGTCGCTATGAGTCGCAAACGACTTGACGGCACATAACAACAACAACAACAACAATAGGGATTTGATTCTTAGAAGGTCCCATTCATCTATTTTAAACTTTCCTGGTTCTAGGTTTTTCAGAATTCCTGGAAAATTGTTCATATTGTAAATTAGTGCTTCTAAGGTTCTTCCAAGTTTTTCTGTATATTCCGTGATTTTAGTCATAGGTCCTTGATCCACTTTGAGTTGGTTTTTGTGTATGGGGTAAGGCATAGGTCTTGCGTTTTCTGCAGATGGTTTTCCAATCTTGTCAACACCTTTTGTTAAAAAGGCTGTCATTTCCCCATTTAACTGATTTCATCTTCTTGTCAAAAATCAGTTGACCACAGGTAGTTGGGCTGATTTCTGGGTTCTCAGTTCTATTCCATTAATCTATATATCTGTAATTTTACCAGTACCACACTGTCTTAACCACCACAGTAGTGCAGTAGGATTTGAAATCATGGAGTAAGATGCCTTCTACCTGGTTTCTCATTTTAAGGAGTACTTAGCTTGTTCAGGGTCTCTTTCCATTGCAAATGAAATTGGATGTTGTCTTTGCCATCTTGTTGAAGAATGAAATTGATATTTGTATTGAGATTGCATTGAACATATATATTGCCTTTGGTAGAATTGTCATTTTCACAGTATTGAGCCTTCCTATCCGTGAGCAAGGTATATTATTCCATTTCTCCAGGTCTCTTTTCGTTTCTTGTAGTAATGTTTTATAATTTTATCTTAATATATCCTTTGTGTTTCTAGTTAGATTTACTCCCAAGTATTTAATCTTGTGATTATTTATTGTCATGATTATTGGGTTTTTTGTTTTTCGGTTTATTTTAGCTCAAGTTCTATATTCTCTTTGTTGTTGTAGAAATATCCAAATGATTTTTGTATGATGATCTTGTATCCTGACACTTTGCTGAATTGGTCAGCTATGTTCAGTAGTTTTCTTGTTGAATATTTAGGGTTTTTAAGTATACTATCATATCATCTGCATATAGAAATAGTTTTACTTCCTCTTTGCCAATTTGGATATCTCTTCTTTCCTTCTCTTTTCTTATTGCTATCTCTAAGACTTTCAATACAATAGGAATAGGAGAGGTGATAGTGGTCATCCTTGTCTAGTTCCTGTTCTCAAGAGGAATGCCTTTAATCTCTGCATTGAGGACAATGTTGGCTCTTGGGTTTGTGTATATACTTTTTGCTATATCGAGGAAATTCCCTTTTGCTCCTATTTTGTTGAGTGTTTTAATCAGGAAAGGGTGTTGGATTTTGTCGAGGCCTTTTCTTCATCTACTGATAGGATCATGTGGTTCTTGTTCTTTGCTTTGTTAATGTGATGAATTACATTTATTGGTTTTCTTATGTTGAACTATCCTTGCTTATCTGTTATGAATTCCACTTGGTCATGGTGAATTTTTTTTTTTAATGTATCATTGAATTCTATTATCCAGGTTTGTTTTGTTTGTTCTTTTTTAGGATTTTTGTATCTATACTCATGAGAGACATTGGCCAATAGTTTTCTATTTTGGTGGTGTCTTTTCCCTGCTTTGATATCAAGGATATGTTTGCTTCATAGAATGAGTCTGGGAGAATGTCATCTTTTTCTATTTTCTGATATAGTTTATGTAGAATTGGTCACAATTATTCTCTGAATATTTGATAAAATTCATTTGTAAAACCATCTGGTCCAGGACTTTTTTAGCTGGAAGTTGTTTTATTACCTTTTCAATTTCTATTTTTGTAATGGGTCTGTTCAGGTGTTCAATTCGGTTTGTTTCAGTTTAGGTTGGTTGTGAATTTCTAAATATTTGTCCATTCCCTTTAGGTTTTCATATTTGTTTGAGTAAAATTTTTCATAATATTCCAAAACTTAGATTTAAAAAATCATTCTTGCTTCTTAGCATAATGCTTCTATTTTATATATTTACAAGAAGATCCTTCTGATCCACACCATTCCCTCAGCAGCCTTGGGATGTTAATGGTCTCAGCAGGTTACCAGCTCTTTCAGACTCTTGCTGAGGATGATCCAGTTTTACAAAATTCCATTTCAAAACAAGAGTAAATACAGACAGCTTTGAGAGGATAGTCGGGCAAAGCAGCAGTGTATAATATATTTTCTCTTAGTGATGGACTTAGCTTTGTTTTGGGTAATTTACAACCTGTTTAAGGTAGGTAGGGGTAGAGTCCTTGAAGACAAAGTCAGCTTTCTCTATGACTCTTCCAGCTGAGCCTGTGAAGAGGGAGCCTCTGGGTCCACCTCTTGGTCACAAGGCTGCCTGTTTTGGTAGCTGGAAAGTAGTTCTAACACATGGTCATCCACGTTCTGATACATTCACTTCCTCTTCATCTGCCAGATGGCATCTGAGAAGCGAAGTTAGGTTAGGGAAGGAGGGCCACTTCTGTGAGTCAAAAGCCAAGCATGACTGCATTATAAAGTATAAATACTTTTTTTTTGTAGCTTAACATGGCTGATACATTTTAAATCCACTCTTAATGAGTTTATAGAAGTTTGGGAATGTCAGGGAAAGAGTTCACCTCAAGTGAGAATATTTCCCAGAGCAATATTCCACAGGACCAGATGTCACTCTTAATTGTATAGACTCCTTGAAACAAGCTTTCTAGAGCCATCCATTTGACAGACAAGTGGGCATTACCCCGATCATGAAGTTAGAGTCATTTACGTCATGTAATGTCCCGGGACAATCTGAAGTCACATATCTTCACCACTATCCACCAGCACGTTCCTTAGCATCCGGTCTCTGTGCACACATGACTTAAACTCCAAAAATTTAAACCCTTTGGCAATTTGATAGGCAAAGCAAAGAAAATCCTCAAATGTAAGTACATTCAGGTCCTCTTCTTCTTCCAGTCTTTTTTGGTTTTCATGTTCCACTTCATCTTTGGAATAAAATGAATTTCCATTGCACCCCGATATTTGGTCCAGATCCCATTGTATTTGCATTTCTCTTGAGCCAGGCATACCAACAGTGTACACATCCCCAGAAGACTGACGATGCTTTTATGACCAGGTGAGTCATCGTTTTAAGTTCCGACATGAGAACCTCTCTTTTACAGCTGTCTGCCTTTTCTTTCATCATTTTTACTTCAACCTGGGCTGAGACTCCTGTTTTACTAATTCCATAAGATGCTGCATTCATCACTTTTCCAAAAGCACCAGATCCTAGGACCTATCCAAATTCTAAATTTTCTTTTGGAAACTCCCATTTGAGATCATATTAAAATTCTCTGAAATCAATGTAGAAGTACTTATTGTCCAGCAAGCCAGTCAACTGTACCATCTGTATCTGGCTTTCATACCTGAATTGCTTTTTGTACTTGTGATAAAGTAGCATAGTTAAAACCACAATGAAGGGAAGACAAAGTCTAATTGTTGCCTAGAATGAGATGTTGTCTTGGATGAAAGGGAAAGGATCTGATGAGATTAAAAGGATTGTTTCACAAGAGGAGCCCATGGAATTTTAAGTGCAGAATGTGACCATAAAACTCTCTTGCCTCGCTGATGTTGAGGGTACTACTTGATATCCACTGTCCGAACACCTTTCTGTGAGCTTTTTTACTCCAGATCCCTTCTGTGATTTCATCTGTGCAGTTGGTAGACTTGTCTGAGCACTTCTTCCAGGTCCAAGATGGTAACGGGTATCCATCGGAGGAGCAAGAGGCCTGATTTGCTGATACGTCAGCCAGCACTTGAGGTTTCCACTTTATATTCAGTGTAAATACTTTTATGAAATGGCATCATTATTTTCTGCATAGAAGGAGTATTCTCCAGGCTGATGTCTATGATTGCAAAACTTAAATACACTGTATCTGTCCTCAAGGCCTTTGTGTTCATAAGGGAAGAACTTGGGGTTGGGGGATGTCCAGGTGCACCTCATCTGTGGGTAGGCTTGAAACCACACAGAAAAACAAAACTCTTCCTACTGGTCAGTTTCATAATCTTCATAATCTGGACCCGGAGTCATTTATAAATCCCTTGTCTACAATCTTTACCAAGATTGACTTACTGGTATGCTCTGAAAAGAAACAAGTAGGATCTAGTGTCATTTCTTCCCACTGATGATACAAAAGCAAACAGAATCCATACCATAGTTTCTGTTCTGTTTGTTGAATAGGTACTCATCTCAAAGAAGCTGTCTTCTGTCAGTGTTTTGTGTGCTCGTTCCAACTTACACAGCTTTGTATTTTGTCTACAATGGCTCCCCAACTTTGAGAAATAATTGTGGTGGTGTCACCTGAGGGGTTGTGTATAGATCAATTGTGAACAGCTTGGTACACTCCCAGCCGAACTCATTTTTCACACAGCATTTTATGTTTGTTACAAACAAATCATGAAGTACTTTTCCTCCTTTTTGACAACAGCTGAACTCTCTTCTTTACAGCTTTCACCCCAGGAATTGCAGAAGAGCCACTCTACCTAGGGATCTGGGACCAAGATGCAGAGCAGTGCGTCCTCACTTCCCATCTTATAGAAGTAAGGTCTTATCGATGTGTATAGGAGCGTCTATATAGGAAAATTGCAGGAGTCAGCACATCTGGTCATTTGTTTTGATTTGCAATCCAAATAAGCAAAATGCAATGCTAATACAGATATATATTTGTTTTTATTTTTAATCCCAATATGCAAAATGTAATGCTAATATAGATACTAATTCTATTCTTCAATGAGATGGAAAAGGCAATCTTCAACTTTATTTGGAATGGAAAGAAGCTCTCATTAAGCAAACTACTACTGAAAAAGAGAAACAAAGCAGGCAGCATCTCACTCCCTGATCTAAATCCTACTACACACCTATGGTGGTCAAGAAAGATAGCATGGTACTGGTACAACAACAGACACAAAGATCAATGGAATAGAATTGAGAACCCTGAAATCAATTCATTTGCCTATGGCCAACTGATCTTTGACAAGAAGATGGAATCTGTCAAGTGGGGAAAGAACAGTCTCTTTAACAAATGGTGTTGGCATAATCAGGAAACCAATTATAGGTAACTTAAGGAAGACCCACACCTCACATCTTATACAGAAATCAATTCAAGTAGGATCAGAAACCTATTCATAAGAGAAAACCCAGCAAGAACTCTAGAAGATCTAATCCACAGCATGCACAGTCTCCCAGCATAATGAAAAACCTACAACCAGGAAAGAATAAAATAGATGAATGAGACCTTCTTTTTTTTTTTTTTTTTTTTTTTTTTTTGCCTGAGTACAGTGTACTTTATTGATGGTACATGACAAGATGGGCTCGCCAAGCCCCTCCCCTTTCTCAGGGGGATTTGATGGAAACTTGTGTCAAGGATGTGAGATTCTCAGTGTGTGGGAGGATCAAGTTGGGGCAAGGACTCCCCAGCAGCTGAGGGTCTCTCTCTCTCTTCTAGTGCTATTGCTGGGGCTGGTGGTCCAAGGGGATCTTATTCTTTGGAGGCCATGTGGAACCATCAGGTCGACCACCCGGTTGCTGTAGCCAAATTCATTGTCATACCAGGAAATGAGTTTGACAAAGTGGTCGTTCAGGGCAATGCCAGCCCCAGCATCAAAGGTGGAAGAGTGGGTGTCACTATTAAAGTCATAGGAGACAACCTGGTCTTCAGTGTATCCCAGAATGCCCTTGAGGGGCCCTTCTGATGCCTGCTTTACTACTTTCTTGATGTCATCATATTTGGTAGCTTTCTCCAGATGGCAGGTCAGGTCCACAACTGACACATTGGGGGTGGGGACACGGAAAGCCATGCCGGTAAGTTTCCCATTCAGTTCAGGGATGACCTTGCCCATGACCTTAGCAGTGCCAGTAGATGCAGGGATGATGTTCTGGGCAACTCCATGGCCATCACGCCACAGCTTTCCAGAGGGGCCGTCCACAGTCTTCTGGGTGGCAGTGATGGCATGGACTGTGGTCATGAGTCCCTCTACAATGCCGAAGTTGTCATGGATGACCTTGTCCAGGGGAGCCAAGCAGTTGGTGGTGCAGGAAGCATTGCTGACAATCTTGAGAGAGTTGTCATACTTTTCATGGTTCACGCCCATCACAAACATGGGGAAATCGGCAGAAGGAGCAGAGATCCCTTCAAGTGAGCCCCAGCCTTCTCCAAAGTTGTGAAGACACCAGTGGACTCCACAACATACTCAGCACCAGCATCACCCCACTTGATGTTGGCGGGATCTCGCTCCTGGAAGATAATGATAACTTTCCCATTGATGACCAGCTTCCCATTCTCAACCTTGATAGTGCAGTTGAACTTGCCATGGGTGGAATCATATTGGAACATATAGACCATGTAGTTGAGGTCAATGAAGGGATCATTAATGGCGACAATATCCACTTTGTTAGAGTGAAAAGCAGCCCTGGTGACCAGGCGCCCAATACGGCCAAATCCGTTTACTCCGACCTTCACCATCATGTCTCAGGGATGCGGCTGAGGATGTACAAGAAGAGAGGGCAATCTGGATCGACGAGGAGCAGAGAGCCGAATGAGACCTTCTAAGAATCAAATCTCTATGCACATCAAAAAACTTCTCCAATAGGGTAAGAAGGAAACCCACAGACTGGGGGAAAAATACTTCACAATGACATCTGATAAGGGCCTTATATCTAAAATTTATAGAATACTCCAGAACCTCAACAAGAAAAATGTAAACAATCCAATCATAAAATAGGCACAAGATATGACTAGGTACTTCACCAAAGGGGACATTCAGATGACAAGCAAACACCTGAAGTAATGTTGAAAATCTCTAGCAACTCAAGTTTATTTCTGTGGTGACCAGGTTCCCCAAATGATGCAATTTCTCTTCAGGGGAAGCATAAGCAGCTTTTTCGTAGGTCCTCAATAGTCCTTTCTAATCATGCTCAGCCTCGGAGATGTCTTTCACCTGAATGAGGCCTGCTTGTCTATTACTCTTCTCTGTAGTGGCAGTGTGGCCTGTGACCAGGTTCCAAAACTGAAGCAGTTTTTTATTCCCTCTGTTGGTTTTGTTGTTGTTGCTGTTTGTTCATTTTTTTATGGAGTTACTATGAGTTGTAGAGGACTCAGTAGCAATAATAACTCACTTCTTTGTCAGGAACCAGGTCTTTTGTCTACTTGCTAACAAGTCAAGGGCAAAGCTTTTCAACAGTGACAGTAACAACATTTTATGGATAGATAATTCATTGTTATAGAGCTATTTTGCACACCATAGAATGTTTAGAGGGCTCTGTGGCCTACTGGTAAGAAGTTATGCTGCAATCCCAAAAGCATGTGGTTCAAATCCACTTGCTTCTCTGCAGGAGAAGGAAAGACAATCTTTTGTCCAATTTACTATCTCTGCAAACTGGCTAAAGGGTCAATTATGAGTCATTTCCAACTTTCTGGCACACAATAACAAAAACACAGGATATTTAGCAATATCTCTAGTTGCTGTCTATTAGATATCACTAGGACCAGAACTAAAAATGTCTCCCAGCATTGGCAAACATCCCCTGATGGGCAGAGCATAATGATCCCTAAATTTAGCCTAGGATAAGAAAAGAGAGTTCAACATTAAAAGGGTATTATTATGAGTAGGATCTTCTCAAGGATCCAGTGATGAGAATCCTCCCATTTGACTGCCTTTTCTTAAGTAGGCCTTGAAATAGGAACAAAGGATTGTGCTTTTGCCTCCCCCATTTGTACCTCTGAGATTATGCTTCTTGAGATGATATTGCCATGACCAGGTGAAACTTTGACTGTTATGTATGTAGAAAGGAATAGAATTTTTTCAGAAGGAGGGGATTTCATAGTAGTAGTACTGATGCTCCGGTGTGTCGCTATGGTGGTGTAGATAGCACATTTCTGTTCTAAAATGAGAAAAACAAGGTTCAGATGAAGGGAGAGGTAGGCAATTCCTTGTCCCTCTCCCCGAATTTGGAGTGAATTTTGAGATGTTATTGCTTTGGCACGTAGCTGTAAAGGCACTGGATGGAAAAAACTCCAGAATCTTCTTATCTTTTGTATGTTTTCTGAGTCATCTGACACACAGTGTACAGTTTTCCAAATGGATAAGGAAACCCAATGTACTCCTTTTTGTAACAATGAGATCATTCAAATACCCATAAAATTGAAGCTTGCAATCCATGTTAAGATCTAATTTACTAGGTAACAGTTCCAAGATATTTTATTTTAACCAGGCTATTTGACCATTTGACAAGTTTAATTTCTTTATGAGATTTTAAAAAAATTTTAATATAGGAATGCTATCTTAACAGTATTTTCAACTGTGTAGAGAAAACAGAAGATAAACCTTTTTCACAGTGAGATTCCTGTTTCTTCAAATAATGATTTTCTAGATTAAAAATTCAGCAGTGAAATAAGAAAGGACTAAAATTTTAATTGGAACTACATTAGAAAAAGAAATGAAGCTGGAGAAGAGAAATTACAGACTTGCCCAATTAAGAGAAACAAAATATGAAAATCTAATTTGCAAATAACACATACCTTCGTTTCTGTTCTTGAAGTGAGGTGACAAAATATAAGTGAATTTAATTACAACAAGAATTACTAACAATTTGTTCCTTTCTGCTTTACTTTTAAAGTTTATAACAAATGAAATTACATGACTCCTTATTATAATCTACATTATATGGATTTTAAAGTCCATAGGCTTGAATTTTTAGGCTTTCATTGTATCTTATAACTTCCTGAAATTTACTTCTAGACATAAAGTTGTAGACACTATCTGCTGCAAAAGTTTTTTTTGATGGCCAAGGTCATATATATATTTATATTTTATATATATATATATTTTTAAATAGCCTTATAATGTAGTGTTTGAATAGTAAGTATATTACTTCCCTGGGTGACACAAATGGTTAAGCACTCAACCACTGAATGGTGCCTAAAAGGAATCCAGAGGCACCTTGGAAAAATGGATAGGCAATTAACTTCAGAAAGGTCACAGATTCTGTGGCTCACAAACTCTGTGGAATATAATTCTACTCTATACATGGCACACCATGAGTTGGAGTTGGTTAGGTAACAATTTGTAGTTTTACATAATTTAATCCTGATATCTTTATAATAGACCTTTGGAACAAGTGCATCTCAAACTGTTTCAAAATTTTCAGCCTCATTTTGTTCTTCTTGTCAAACTACAACTTTTATCTATTTTGCTTGGATATACACAGTTGGAAAGAGGAAGAAAGGGGAGGGGCGAAGTGAAGAAGACTACTCATTTCACGATTAGTAGAATCATAATAGCAAGTTGCTTGTTACCATATAAAGCATTTTGAACAAAAGATATGCTTATTCTAAGAAAAGCACACAAATTAAGTTCCATAATCATCAAATTTCAAATGATTTCTGGATACAATAGATTCAAATTGACTCATCTCCCATCAACTTATGAAGATATCAACCACCTTGAGCACTCTCAACAAAGAAATTCTGATGCTTAAAAGACAAAACAAATTACATAATCTCAGAAGAGACTATCAAATCCTATGGACATTTCCCAACACTAAAGGTGATGTGCTACATCCTATTTTATTGAGTTGTTGTTATTGTTAAGTGCCCCAGACTCATAAGCTACCCTATGAACAACAGTCTTGAACACAAAACTTTCATGTTTTCTCCAACTTCATAGTGTTTCTGGAGGCAAGCTATTTTTTGGAAGTGGATGACATTCCTGCTTCTAAGCCTGTTTTATTTAGGAGATCCACAAAAACCAGGCCCGAGGGCCCAAATCTAATAAGATCACACCCTGTTGTGGGCAACAGGCATACCCTACTCTCAAGCTCAAACCAGAAAACATACTTTTGCACAATCTAGCTGTTCTACTCATCTTCCCATCCTGGAAATAGCCTCAGACTGGTGACCAAAAGTCTTTTAAAACATGTGAGAAACAGCCACAAATTAGTCTCAATCTCAAACTGGAAAACACACCTTTGCAGAATCTGGCTGTTCCACTCATCTTCTCAGCCTGGAAATAACCCACTTTATTGAGCAGTGAATGAAATTTTAAACAGTTATGAGTGGACAGGATAAGTCTTTGGAGAGGGACGTCATGCTTGGGAGGGTGGAGGGACAGCGCAGGAGAGGAAAACCCTCAATTAGATGGATGGATTGATTCAGTGATTGGGTTAATGGGGATGGGTGTGCCAGAGACAATAAGATTGGCAAGGAATAGAGCAGGGTTTAAGGCTGTTGTACATAGGATTGCTATGAGTCGCAGGCAACTTGACAAACATATAACAACAACAACAACATGAGTGGTCATAGTAATTGCAATTGTCAGTCTCTGTATGGCGCAGAATAAAGAAATAAAGAATAAATAACAGATAAATGGAAATAACTGGTCTAACTACCAGTGGACTTTGAAAGATTTATCCTCTACAAACTTCAGACCAGATGAACTACATAATTCCCTGTTACCAATTGGGTAGACTGGGACAAAATGTAGAACAAAACTGAAAAATCTGAAAATGTCTAGTTTTTTTTGGTCTAATAGAAACTGATAGCATTCCTGAGACTATTGGCTTTATTGTTGAATCTGGAACTAAATTTACTTCTGTCATTCAACTTTTTTTCAAATAATTGGTTGGTCTTTAAGGCAAATAATAAAACCAAAAAGGATCTTACCCCATATATCAATAATTGTATATGATCAAATAGGAAATGATTTGTGATGGGCACTTGATACAGTCACACAATGGAATATTACGCAGATGAAAAACAATGAACTTGTAAACATTAAACAACATGGATGAGTTTGAAAGACATTAGGCTGAGTGAGATATCTCAGTCACAAAAGGACAAATACTGCATAATACCACTGTTCGAAAAATAAGATGGATTGAAGGTAGAAGAGAACAGGAAAAGAAAGGATACTAACAAACACTGGAAAAGGTCAATGTAAAGACTGTGTGAAAGGAATGGAAAATTAGTTGTTACATGTCTGACAACTCTCTGGAACAAGATTTACATTATAAAGTGAATTGGGAGAGGGGAGGGAGGAAAATGTTTATTGATTAATGAATAAAATATCAATCATTCTGTAAAGTTCATGAAAATAAACTTTTTAAAAAAATAGAGGAAAAGAAGGGAAGCGTTTGTCTAGTGATAAATCTCAGAAGGCAAGAGACAATAAGAGAAGGGATGGTATGGTGTTACCTTAAAAGTTGGCTTTTCTAGTCATTACGTTGGCCCATTCTGGTATCCAGATACCTTAACTGCAGATATATGGCCTTGCAAAGTAACACCACCTGTAGAGGGAGTGGGAGCAGGAGCGGGAGCGGGAGCTTCTCCTATTGAGTTGTAAGACTTGCGGGAGACTAGAGCAAGACCCTGGTGAGAGTGTGATTCCTGTGATGATCTGCTGATGATAGTGAGGAGAGACTGTGGCATTGCTGTGGAAAAAATTGAGGGAAGGTGTAGCCAGAGGCACTCTGCAATAAAGGTCACAGTTAAAGGTTTTGTTGTTCTTGATGGATGATTGAGAGAGAAGCTGCCTTATAAATGTTCTGAGGCAAATCTTGCTGGATGACTTGCATTTGTGCTGCTAAACTGAACTGGGAGTTTTACTAGTTGAGTAACCATGTTTTGCTGTTAATATGACTTGAGGCTAAACCCAGGACATGTATTGGATGATATTCTTTGCCTCCTCTACTCTCCAACTTATTTCCCTAATAAACCCACAACTATGAATAAAGTCTTGAGTCAACAATGAATATTGAGTCCAGTAAATGGTAGAAATAGGTGCAGGAGCATGATGGGTGACATATTTGACATGTTGTTGTTGTTATGTGCCGTCGAGTCGCTTGCGACTCATAGCGACCCTATGTACAACAGCCCTAAACTCCGCTCTGTCCTGTGCCAATTGCACTGTCTCCGACACTCCCATCCCAATTATCCCAGTCACTGAATCAATCCACCTCATAGAGGGCCTTACTCTCCTGCGCCGTCCCTCCACCCTCCCAAGCATGATGTCCCTCTCCAAGGACCGGTCTCTCCTCACTACATGTCCGAAGTAAGTTAGAAGGAGCCTCAGAATCCTTGCCTCCAAGGAGCCATCTGGTTTAACCCTCTCCAGGACAAATCTATTTGTTTTCCTAGCAGTCCATGGTATTCTCAGTACTCTTCTCCAGCACCACAGCTCAAAGGCATCAGTTCTCCTTCTATCCTCCTTGGTCATTGTCCAACTCTCTGATGCATAACAGGTGATTGCGAAGACCATGGCCTGTATCAGACGCACCTTAGTCTCCAGAGAGGCACCACTGCTCTTCAGCACTTTGGAGAGGTCCCTAACAGCAGACTTTCCCATGGCAATGCGCCTTTTAATTTCCTGGCTGCTGGTGCCAAGACTGTTGACTATGGAGCCAAGCAAACTAAAGCTGTGTACAATCTCAATCTCTTCACCATCCATCCTGATGCTGCCAATTGGTCCAGTGGTGAGAATGTTTGACATAGAAGGTATCTATTTGCAACTATGGATATTATTGATGGGGACAGTTCTCCTTTATGAACTAGATATAAGTCAAGACTCAGCCATCCCATGTTGCACCTGCTTCTTTTACAAATGGAAACAAGCACTACCAGGAGAAAGTGAAGAGAATTGTTGTTGCTGAGTACCATAGAGTCAGAACCAAACCATAGCTGACTCTCTGGTGGGTTTTCAGGGGTAGTTAGTTACGTGGGAGGAGATTGCCTATGCCTCTCCCGTAGAGTGGCTGGTGGCCTCGAACTGTGTACCTTTAAGATTGAAGTGCAGTCCTTGCCACTAGGCCACCAGAGCTCCTATAAGTAACACAGAAAATTGAAATATGATAGGAGCTCTGGTGGCCTAGAGGCAAGAAGCTGCATCACAATCCTGAAGGTGCACAGTTTAAATACACCAGATACTCCACTGGAGAAGCAGGGACAATCTCCTCCTGTGCCAGTCAAATCCAATTTGATGATACACATCAATAACAACAACTACTAAATTAAAATATGTATGGTAGGCAGGCGTTTGTGTTTAAAAGTTGGTTGGGCACTGACTCTTCCCAGTTTGGAAGCTCATGTGTGAAGCAGTTGGATTCTGGAAGGTGAGTTTCTTGTTTTGGTTGAGGATCAGGTGTGGACTACTATTTATGTGTCTGTTGTTTGTTTGTTTGTTTTGTCTACACTCATGTGTGAGCTGATTGGATTTGCTGGATTTAGCTAACAACCACCTGTCAACTAGAAGCCTCTTGTTTAAGTCAATCAGGACCTGGTGGGTGGGCCTTTGTATTTAAAAGATGGTTGGTCCCTGACTAAGTTGCTAGGTTGGAGGTTCATGTGTGGAGCAGATAGATTCTGGTGTTAACTGTGTTAGGGATGAATATTCTTCTAAGTGGTACAGCACTGATCTGTCAGTTTGCTGTACAGTGGTAACCTGGGATTGTTGTGATGCTGAACCCTGTGCCACTGATGTGTTAAATACCACAATGGTTACCCTTGGTAAACAGTGTTTGGTGGAGCTCCCAGATTAAGATAGGCTTGGAAGAAGGCGTGGTATCCATTTCCTAAACAATATGGCTCTGAAAACTCTATGAACTTAGAGAAATGACAGTAATTATAAAACATGGTTCAGGTCTTTTGTTCATAGGGTCATTGTGAGTCATGCTCAACTTGACCACACTTAACAGCCACAACGATGAATAGGGCACAAGTAAACCAATTTTCTCTATAAATTTTATTAACATTATAATTAAAATATTTTAAAAGGGCAAATATTAAAGAACTAAATGATATTTCAGTGATTTATTTTGGGGAACTATTCAGCATGGTTATTGTTTATACTGGGTTCCCAATAGGAGCTAAGTCAGCAAGTTACATATATAACTATTTAGATTATTGTCACTACTAGGTGCCAATAATGTCAACTACAATTCATAATGATCCTATGAACAACAGATCTGCACCTTGCCCTATCCTTCAACATCCTCACAATTTATAATACACTTGAGTCCATTGTTAAAGTTATTGTGTCATTCCATCTAGGTGAGGGTCTTCTTCCCTTTCTCTGATTCTCCACTTTCCCCAGCATGAAGTATATGAATAAATTAAGGAAATGGTTCACATAATTGTGGCGTCTAACAAGTCCCAAAACTGTAGTTAGGTATCAGACTGGATGCTCCTTTCTAACTCAAGTGGTTATAGGAACTGTTGCTGTTGTGTGCCATTGAGTTTTCAGAGGCAACTACTCACATGGAAGGAGATTGGCCATAAAGTAGTTGATGGATTCGAACTGTGTGTCCTTGGTATTGCAGCACAACTTTGTCCAGATCAGTCAGTGGACTGCTAGCTCATGTCTCCAGAACTGAAAGTCAGAGGATGGTGAAGTGGATATAATATCCTGAGAGAACAAACTTTGCTATAACATCTACATGCTGGATATAAGTTACACTTCCAAAGAAACTCCCTTTTCAATTGGTTGGATATTAATATTAGATCGCATAAAGGTGGATACTCACATAACAGCTAAACTCACATAGCACTGAAAATCATAGCCTACACATATTAACACATAATATTAACCATCACTGTTGTATTAACTGGGTTCTTCTGATCAAGTTGGACCTTGTCGTTTGACTCATAGAATACTACCCTAAAGAGCACCTCCAGTGTATTTACATTTTGGCACATATGTATTTAACATTCTTTCCAAAGTTTCTATAAAATATATTATTGTTATCATCAGGCTAAAAAACAAAAAGACAACTGTGGAATGAAAGTTTCTGTCAGGCTTTTGGAAAGCACAAATCAGTAAATGACAACAAAATAGGATAAAGTAAAATCTAAGTATCTAGTATCAGGTGAAATGGTAAGAAGTGAGTCATTTTATTCTAAAAAAAATAATGCCAGAAAGACTCAGAATTTGGAGGAGTCAGCTTTAGCAGAAAGTAGAGTTTAAGTGAAAGCTTGGGAGCAAGTACCTGTCTTTACTCCATAATTTTATGCTGCTATGTATCTACTATGATGTCACTAAAATATTTTCTAACAGGAATTTTAAAGATGGCCTTTTGTAATGCCTGACAACTGCCTGTATAGATTTTTGACAGAGAGACAAGAACTTTAGGACCTGCAAGAGTAGTACACTGTCAGACTGTATGTATGCATGTGTGTGTGTATGTATGTGTCTGTTGGCTTAGTGATAAGGAGTTGTGCTGCCAACCTAAAAGCAGGAGGTTCAAACCCACCAATTATTCTGTGGGAGAAATATGGGAAGTCTCCTCTTGTGTGATTTATAGTCTCTGAAAAGTCACTGGAAGGTCAGCTATGAGTTAGTTCTGACTCAAAGGTACATAACAAAAACAATAAGTGTGTGTGTGTGTGTAAGGAAACTCTAGTCCCCTAGGTGAATAAGGAATTGTATTACCAAACCAAGGGCAGGGGGTTCCATATCACGTAAGCAGGAGAAAAATGAACAATCTTCTATGCAATTTACAGCCTCTTGAAAACTGCTTGTCAGTTCTTACTCAATGGCAATGAAATAGATATTTGTATCTCTATATATATCTATAAAGTCATGTACAATGTGTACATTTTCAATTTAAGTTTTTGTTGATGTATTGATGACTGCTACTAATGCCTTCCTTATTGAGTATTAGGAGTCAGGATCTTGAACAGGTCAATTTTATCTCCCTCATCGTATCAGAAGAAAGAGATTATAGTGAGTAGAACCCATACTCCATACCTGGGCAAAAGCTAAGCAATGGATGCTCCGAGACAAAGTGCTCTCATGGGTTAATGAGTACAAGGCTTAGTTATTGGAAAAATTAGAGATTATAACACACTAAAGAATGGCTCTGTCTCAATTTTGTTCACAAGAATGAATAAAAGCAAACAATCATAGTCTATTTATGCTTTTTATAAATTAATTTTGCCATTACACTATGTAACAAGAAGCATAATTATCTCAGTTTTAGAAATGAATATTAAAGAAAGATTAAGACCTTGTCTATAATCATATATCTGGTATCCAGAGGTGTGGGGCTTAGAATTCTGAAATTCTGACTTCCAAACTAAGCTGTTAACATCTCCCAACAAACTGCTATGGTAACAGAAACCAAGACTGGATTAAATCCACTCTGGCTATGATTGCGGCAATTGCATATGAAATTTAACTACATAATGATCAACTGTCTATGGGTGATACAAACAGTTAACATGCTCAGTGACTTGCCAAAAGGTTGGTGCTTCGAGTTTACCCAGGGACTCCCTGTAATAAGCATATAGTGAATTACTTCTGAAAAGTCATTCATCAAAAACACGGAGGGCACAGTTCCACTCTGACATACAGGATCACCAACCGTTGGAATCGTTCAGTGGCTTAATTTTTTTTTCTTTTTAGTGGTCAGCTAAGTGCAAAAATGTAATCCACTAGAAATATTAAAATGAAATTAATGGTAGTGATATTTGAAAATACTGTTCTTCTTGTTGTTATGTGCTGTTGAGTTGCCTGTTATGTATAGTGACCCTATGTACAACAGCTCTGAAGCCTGCCCTGTCCTGAGCCAGTCTCACTAATGCCAAACACCAACTCCATTGCCCTAAATATTGTATTAGTTCATCTCATCCAGGGTCTTCATCTCCTGTGCTGTCCCTTCACCCTTCCAAGCATGATGTCCTTCTCCAAACACTGGTCTCTCCTGGCCATATGCCCAAAGTATGTGAGACAGAGCTTCAAAATCTTAGCCTCCTAAAAGAGACTTGGTTTCATCCTCTCCAAGATGGACCTGTTTTTTCTTTTGGTAGTCCATGGTATGTTCAATACTCTTTTCCAGCACCACAACTAAATGGCCTTCATTTTTCTTCTGTCTTCCTTAGTCGTTATCCAGCTCCCAGACGCATAGGAAATAATTGTGAAGACCATGGCCTGGAGCTGGCACAACTTAGTCTCTAGTCTGACATCATTGATTCTCAGTACTCATGTAGTGGTAATATATACACAAGGAAGGTGATAAGCAAAATGAAAATTGTTTTGCAGAAAATTCAGAATATCATGAGTTTTAGAAAAGATGAGGTAAATAATGGCATTGTACAATCATATTTTAAATATTTGATAAAATGAAAAGCATATGAGAAATAGAATGAAAAGTACTTTAAAGAAATGAAATTAAACCCATGGTGAAAAACTCCACTTACTACAAAATTAGTGGAATCATTTATTCAGGAAAGTATTTGGTGGAGAAAATTGTTCAGCTGGAAGGTTTTCTTGACTAAGCAAATAAGTTTTGTGAATAAAATGTATTTTTCTTCACTTTTAAGCACACTAAACATATAATAAATTAATTAAATTCAAAATTAATCACAGAAAACATATAGCTTTGAGTAAATTACAGTTCCATTGCTGAGAGACTGCTCCATACACCATGCTAATTAAATGTAGTTCACAAAAAAATGTATATTAAGAAGAAATGAAGGGTTTCTATAATGTGTCATTTTAGTAGTTTAACACTTAAACACTCAGTTTCTGAGTGAAAGGTCAGCAGTTTGAATCCACCCAGTGGTTCTAAAGGAGAAAGATTTAGCAATCTGATCCCATAACGATTAAAAAAAGAAAATAATTCAAACTTGACTGATGCAAAGTGAGTTCTGACTCATAGTGACACTTCATCATGTTATGAAGCTATAAATTTTGACAGGTAAAGGCTATTTTTTTTTCCACATTCACTGATGGATTTGAATTGTTGGAAACATCTGTTTTTTGGGCTAACAGTGAAACTTGCTACAGGCTATTCCACTAGATCTCCCTCCTATAAAGTCTAGTGGCTAGAAAACACAATGGGGCAGTTCCACTCTGACTCACTTGTGGGGTCATTATAAGCTTGGATGTATGGCACCTACCAATAAGAATAACCTTTGTTTTATATCACAAGAACAACACTAATTATAAGCTGATAATTAAATATTTGTGGCAACCAGTAGAGTGGAAAATCTACAGATCTCACAAGTAGAGGCTTGTGGGACCAAAAATTTGCTCCTTGTGTTTGTACTACTGCTGTTGATGCTCTCCCACAGTGGGAAGCCAGAGGTGAGTTTGTCATGAGAGCTGCAGTAGGCTGCCAAGTGGTCACAGATGACAACCTAGGGTTCTTAGGGTTTGGAGCACAGTTGGAAAACTAGATTCAGGAGCTACTTACCAGTTGTTTTTTTGTGTGCTGTGGGTTGGAACTGACCCATAGCTGATCCTCTAGTGGGTTTCCCGCTGGTTTTCAGAGGCAGTTAATCACACAGGAGGAGATTGCTTATCCTTTTGCAGAGCAGCTGGGGGATTCAAAACACTTGCCTTCAGAATTGTCCTGTGAATTGGAACCAACCAATAGCTGACACTCCAGTGGGTTTTCAGAGGAAGTTAATTACACAGGAGATTGCCTATCCTCTCATGGAGAAGCTGGCGCCTTCAAAACACATGAAACTTCTTACTATGAGACCACCAGAGAAGCCTAAGGATGTGTATGTATATATAGATAGATCTAGATATAGATATAGATATAGATATATAATTTTACAATAAGACCAATTGAATTTCAGCCTTATTGTGGTAAGAACTTCTGATGGCATAGTGAGTTACATGGTGGCTTTGGACTTTGATCCACTATCAATAGCTTTTATTCAATATTTACCAGAAGTACTTTTAGGGCAATAAGACAAAAGAAGGAACTAAGAAGTATCCAAATGAGCAAAGAGATAGTAAAACTGCCACTATGTGCATATGACATGATTGTATATAAAGAAAAGCCCAGAGATCCAATAAAAAAACCTGTTAGACCTAGTACACCAGCATGGCAGGATATAAAATCAGCACAAAAAAATCAGTGGGATTACTCTACAGCCACAAAACAACGACAAAATCATGGAAAAGGAAACTAAGAAAGTGATATCATTTACAGTTGTGGTTATTTTTAGGTGTCATTGAGTTGAGTGTGACTCATAGCAATCCTGTGAAGCCTATCTTGTCCTGTGCCATTCTCCCAATATCTAATCACTTGAGGACCTTGCTGCAGCTATTGTTTCAGTCTACCTGACTGAAGGTTTTCCTCTCTTTTGCCATCTTTCCTTTTGTTAAGCATAATGTTCCTCTCCAAGAATTGCTTTTCCTAGAAACATGCCCGAAATATGTGAGATGAAGTTTTATCATATATACCTCCAAGGAACACTCTTGCTATACCTTCTCTAAGGTTCATTCTTTCAGCAGTTGATGGATTATTCAGTATTATCTTCTAACACCACAGTTCTAAAGCATCAATTTATCTTTCATCCTTATTCACTCACCAACTATGAACAGCATGGCCAATTACTGAAAAGATCATGGTCTGAATAAAGTATAACTTAGTTCTCAAACTAACATCAATACTTATACATAATTTGGAGAGATCCCTGACTGCAGGCTTTCTGGATCTCCTGACTACTGTTACCAAGTATATTGATTGTGGATCCAACTACTATGAAGTCATTGACAATTTCAATCTTTTTTCAATCTTTCATGATGTTGCCTAGAAACTTTTATAAGAGTCAACAACAAATTGAGATACTCTGGGAACAAACCTAACTAGTGAAACAAAAAAGCCTTTATAAGGAAAACTATAAACCATTGCCGCGACAAACAATTAGAGACCTAACTAAATGGAAAAATATTCTATGTTCATGAATAGGATGAGTCAACAATGGTGAAAGTGACAATCCTACCAAAAGCAATCAACATGTTGTTGAACAAAATATTTTAAAAAATCATTTTGCAAAGAAATGCAAAAGACAATTGATAAGTTTATTTGGAAAGAAAAGGGAGCCTGAATTAGCAAAGAACCTGTGAAAAAAACATTAATGAAGAGGAAAGCATAGCACTCTGTGATATCATAACCTACTACCAAGCCATAAAAGCCGAAACAGCATGGTATCTGTTCAATGGTAGACACATAGACCAATGGAATAGAATTGAGAACACAAAAATTAACCCATATACCCATGTCACCTGGTATTTGACAAGGAAACAAAACCTATCAAATGGGAGAATGACAACCTCTTCAACAAATGATGTCAACAAAACTGAACTGCTGTTTTCAGAAAGCTGAAGCAAGATCCACATGTCACACCACACACAAAAATAAACTCAAGGTGGATAGTAGACTTAGGGGTAAAGCTCAAAACCACAAACATTGTAAGAGGCAAAATTGTATCAAACTTAGAAGCCCTAGCCTATTGTATAAATAGGTTTGCAAATATATCCAGAAATACACAATCAGGAGAGGATAATATAGAGGAACAGGAATGTCTAGAAATTAAGTATCTGCATGTATTAAAAACTTTTCACAATAGAGTGAAAAGAAAACCTACAGACTGAGGAAAATATTTGGCAATGATATCTCAGACAAGAGTCTCATAATAAAAGTTTGCAAAATACTACAGGCCCTCCACAAGGAGAAGTTTGATAACTCAAATACAAAATAGGCAAAAATCATGGAAACACTTTTCACAAAGGAAGACATTCGCATGGTCAACAGATGCACACAGAAATGCTCAAAATCACTGGCAATAAGAGCAAATCAAAACCACAATACCATCTCATCCCAGTTGTAGTTGTTGTTATGTGCTATCAAGTCGCCTGTGACTCAAAGTGTCCCCATGCACATTAACTCTGAACCCTGCCCTTTCCTGAGGCAATCTCACTGACTCCAACACATCTACCCCTACTACCTTAGTTACTATGTCAATTCATCTCATCTGGGATCTTCCTCTCCTGCATTGTCCCTCCACTCTTCTAAGCATGACGTTTTTCTCTAAGGACTGGTCCCTCCTGGCCACGTCCCGTGACATGAAGCTTCAAAATCCTAGCCTTCAAGGAGAAATTTGGTTTCACCCTCTCCAAGATAGATCTGTTTGTTCTCTTGGTGTTCCATAATATGTTCAATACTCTTCTCCAGCACCACAACTCAAAGGCAATAACTCTTATTTTATCATCCTTAGTTATTGTCCAGCTCTCTAATGCATAACAAGAAATTGTGAAAACCATGATTGACATTATTATTCTTTAGGACTTAGGAGAGGTCCCTTATAGCAGACTTCCCCAATGTAATTTATCTTTTTATTTCCTGACTGCTGGTGCCAAGAATGTTGATTGTGGAGCTGAGCAAGCTGAAATTATTAAAAACAAATCCTGATGCCACATTCCTCTTCATAAAGTCCAGCTTCTCAAATGATCTGTTCTGCATACAGATTAAAATGGTATTGATTTAAGACATATTCCTGACATACTTCTTTCTTGATTTTGAACCATATAGTATTTCCTTGTTTTGTCCTGCTGACTGCTTCCTGGTCCACATAGTAGTTTTTCATAAGAACAATCAAGTGTTCTAGGACTCCCATTCTTCTCAAGGTTAGCCACAATTTGTTGTGATCTACATAGTCAAATGCCTATGTATAGTCAATAAAATACAGATAGACATTCCTCTGGTACTTTTAGAAAAAGTGCAAACATTCCATCAGTAACAAAGTTTAATAGGACAGCAAGCAATTAATGTTGGAAAGGATGTGGAGAGAGTGCACACTGAAACTCTTATTCACTGCTGGTGGAATTTTAAAATAGTACAACCACTCTGGAAGGTGGTTTGGTGTTTCCTCAAAAAGGTGAACAGAGAAATCCCATATGACCTATCTGTTTTACTGCTAGGGATACATTCCAAGGAAAATAGAACTGAAACACCTATGTTCATAACACCATTACTCATAGTAGGAAGAAAATGGAAATGGCCCAAATGTCCAACAACAAACAAATAATGTTAGAAATTATGGTTTTTTCACACAATGGAATTTTACGAAAACAGACAATAATAACAACAGCAACTTGGTTAGATGACTTATACATTCCAGGCCCTGATTTTCTTATATGTGTAATTTGTCGGCTGGTATCTGTAAAACATAAAATCCTTGTCAAGTGAAAGGGAAAAGAATTAATAATTTTGACAGATAATATTTCTACATTCATATTTGCATATGTTAAAAATATATCCATGTATTTATTAGAGCCAACAGAGAGAAATTTTATATAAATTTCTTGATAATAGCCAAATACTATGATGAAATAAATTGCTGATCCATGGGCTTCAGGATCATAGTCTCAGGGGAAATGAGGCTCAATAGACATAATGGTCCACAAAGGCAATATTCTTCATTATATTATGATAGAAACTGAAGTCTTAAAAGCTTTCTAGTGCAAATATTGGACTTTCCTGTTCAGGAAAAAAAAAGTAAAAACAAAGAATAGAAACATTTGGTCTAAAAAACTAATTGGGCACTCAAAACTCAGCTTCTGTGAACCAGAAGATCTAGATGATATCCAGCTACAAAAGCTGACCACCATCAAGGGGTCATAGTAGAAGATCCTGGACAGAGTGAGAAAAATGGAAAAAGCAAAATTCAGAATCAGAAAGATAACCACACTTGCATTTCACAGGTTATAGGTCCTTACCATCACTCAGCTGCAAGACATCTAGGCAGGCCTGTGTAACATGGCCAGGCCGAGATCATCTTCACACTGCTGCTTCCTCGTGTCTGCACAAGGCTGAAGTCAAGCCCAGGTACACTCATGCCCTCGGCCAGTGGCAGAACCACTACATGCCAGGTTGAGGGACAGCAGTGCCAGTGTGGCCAGGACCACATTTTCCCCCAGAGCTCTAGACTACTGCCCCACTGCCCTGGGACTGTTGCCCCACCAGCTGGAGACCACCCCAATGCCATCAGGCTGTCTTGAACCAAGAGCACCAGTATGACAGGTGAAGCCATTCCCTTCCCCCTCCCAGAGCAGATAAAAGCATTGAGAAAATTGTGGAAGAATTACAAGAAGAAAACTTTCCAGGCATAATGAAGAATGAGAGAATATATATCCAAGAAGTTGAGCAAACAGCATATAGAATGAAACACAAAAGAAAAAAAAAAAGAACAAGGCATATCATAGTCAAATTTGTCATAACCAAAGATAAGGAGATAAATCTGAAAGCAGCTAGGGAGAAGTGAGGAGTAACCTATAAGGGAGAGCAAATAAGTTTAAGTGCCAATTTCTCAGCAGAAACCACTTAAGCAAGAACAGTGGGAAGAAAAAAAAGTAAAAAAGAGGACAGTGGAATTACATATATCAAACACTCAAAGAATACAACTGTCAACCAAGAGTACTGTGCCAAGTAAAATTGTCCTTCAAATATGATGGAGAGATCAAGATATTCTTAGAAAAGCAGAACCTAAAAGAGTAATTACCATCAAAAAGCAAAGACCAAAGAAGACAAGAATTGTAGGAAATACTAAGCCTTTCTAGCAGAGATGCCACTGAAAGCAGGAGAGATAAAAGCAACAACACCATAAAGAACTAAAAAAATGATAGTAATAAAACTTTGCCTCTCAATAATTATAGTGAGTGAATGATTTAAATATGACAGTGAAGAGTGAGAGTATCAGATTGGATTAAACAAAAACCTATCAATATGCTATCTACAAGAGACACACCTGAATAGTGAAGATAAAAAAACACTAAAAATAAAAAGGTGGAAAAAATATACCAAACAAATGGCAACC
Organism: Elephantulus edwardii; assembly: GCF_000299155.1. NCBI lineage: Eukaryota > Metazoa > Chordata > Mammalia > Macroscelidea > Macroscelididae > Elephantulus > Elephantulus edwardii. The sequence goes on along the minus strand of NW_006399840.1, from coordinate 12,947,278 downwards.
AGAAAAAAAAGCATGAGTAGTGATATTACTTTCTGATAAAATAGATTTCAGCACAAAAGCCATCACAAAGAACAAGGAAGGTCACTATATAATACTTAAAGAGGCAATAGAGCAAGGGGACAGAACAATAATAAATATCTATGCACCAAATGATAAAGCTGTAAAATGAAAACCAAAGGTTAACAAAACTGAGAAAGAAAGAAAAAAATAGACACCACCAAAATAGCAGTAGGACATTTCAATATCCTACTTTAAAGAAAAGATAGAACTATCAGAAACTCAGTAAATATGCTGAAAATTAAACCACACAATAAACCAACTAAATCTCATAGATTATATACAAGCTAAGGCAACACCAAAAAAGTGCGATATACCTTCTCCAATTTACATGAAATATTCTCCTTAATATGTCACATTTTAGGTAACAAAGCAAGCTTCAATAAATTAAGGGGAAAAACAACAACCCATAGAAATAATGCAAAGCATCTTCTCAGACCATAATGTTACAAAATTAAAATTTAATAACAAGAGAGTAAAGGAGAAAACCCCCATATATTTGAAAGCTGAATAACACATTACTTGAACATGAGTAGGTATTAAAAGAAATACCTAATAAAATAAAGGAGTTCCTTGAAACAAATGACAATGAAAACACAACTTACCAAAAAACTCTGGGGAACATCCAAAGCAGAAATTAGAGGCCAATTTATAGCAATAAACACATCAAAAGGGTGAAAATAATAATTGAATCTTTAACCCAATATCTCCAATCCAAAAAGCTGAAAAGGAACAGCAAGAAAACCTGACACCTCTAGAAAAGAAAAAAGAAAAAAGAAAAAAAATTATATGTACTGCATTCAGAAAGTCTGCTGTCAAGGACCTCTCCAAAGTCCTAAAGAGCAAGTACAATACTTTAAAGACTAAGGTGAAA
>NW_006399840.1:12930982-12946247 GCF_000299155.1 Elephantulus edwardii | reverse complement strand
AAATTAGGGAAAAAATAAATGGAACGGAAAACAGAAAAAACAATTGAAACCATCAACAAGACCAGGAGTTGGTTCTTTGAAAAGGTCAATAAAATTGCCAAACCAGAAAAGAAAAAGAAAGAAAGAAAAAGACACAAATAATTCTAATAAGAGATGAAAGTGGTAGTGTTACAACAGAACTAACTAAAACAAAAAGGTTAACAATGGAATATTATGGAAAACTGTACTCAAACAAATGTGCAAATGTAGAGGAACTGGACAAATACTTAAAAAATCACAATGTACTTAACTGACACAGACAAAAACAGAACACCTAAACAGAATTATTATAAAACAAGAAATTGAACAAATAAAGAAACAACTTACAACAATAACCACAAAAAGCCCAGGAACAGACAGTTTTACCAGTGAATTTTATCAAACAATTGGAGAAGAACTGTCACCAATTCTACATGAAGTATATCAGATAATAGAAAATGATGAAATTCTCCCATACTCATTCTATGAAACAAACAGATACTTGATACCAAAGTCTTGTAAAAACACCACCAAAACAGAAAATTATAGGCCAATATCTTTCATGAATATAGATACAAAAATACTCAATAAAATCCTGGCCAATAGAATCCAACAGTACATCAAAAAACAATTCATCATGATCAAGTGGGATTCATACCAGATATGCAAGGATGGTTCAACCTAAGAAAAATAACCAGCGTGATTCATCACATTAACAAAAAGCAAAGAACAAGAACAATATCATTCCATCAAGAGATGTAGAAAAGGGCTTTAACAAAATTCAACACCATTTCTTGATTTAAACACTCAATAAAATCCAGGAATAAAGGGGAATTTCTCAACATAGTAAAAAGTATATATACAAAACCAAGACCCAACATCATTCTCAATGGATAGAGATTAAAGGCATTTCATTTGGGAGCAAGTACTACACAAGGATGGCCATTATCGTCTCTCCTATCCAATATTGTATTGGAAGTCTTAGAGATAACAATAAAACAAGAGAAGGAAATAAGAGGTATCCATACAGATGATATCATAGTATACTTAGAAAACCCTAAAGATTCAGCAAGAAAACCACTGGATACAGATGACCAATTCAGCAAAGTGGCAGGATACAAGATCAACATACAAAACAAACAAACAAACAAACAAAAAAAAACAACAAAGACACACACACACACACACACACACACACACTATCCAATTGGATTTCTCTACAGTGGCAAAAAGAATATAGAAATGAAGCTAAGAAAAGCAATCACAATATTAAATCTTTGGGAATAAATCTAACTAGAAACACAAAAGACCTATTCAAAGAAAGTTACAAAACATTGTTGTTATGTGCCATCGAGCAACCCTAACCCTAAACCCTCCTCTATCCTGTGCAACCTCACTTTCTCTGACATGGCTACTCCCATTACCCCAATAACTGAATTGATCCATCTCATTAGGGTCTTTGTCTCTTGTGCTGTCCCTCCACCCTACTACAGGAAATAAAAAGAGACCTAGAGAAATGGAAGAATATACCATGCTCATGGATAGGAAGACTCAATATTGTGAAAATGACAATTCTACCAAAGACAATCTACAAGTTCAATGCAGTCTCTATACAAATACCAATTCTATTCTTCAACGAGATAGAAAACACAATGTCCAATTTCATCTGGAATGGAAAGAGATCCCAAATAAATAAAGCACTCCTGAAAAAGAGAAACAAGGTAGGAAGCTTCTTACTCCCTGATTTCAAATCCTACTACACAGCTGTGGTGGTCAAGATAGTGTCGTACTGGTACAGTGACAGACATATAGATCAATGGAACAGAATTGAGAACACAAAAATCAGCTCATCTACCTATGCTCAATTGATTTTTGACAAGGTGATGAAATCAGTTAAGTGGGTAAACAAAACCCCCTTTAACAAATTGGAAAACTATCTGTAGAAAACTCAAGCAAGACCCACAACTCAGGCCATACACAAAAACTAATTCAAAGTGGATCAAGGACCTAAGAGTAAAACCAAGAACTAAACTTCATCAGAGAAAAGCTTGGAAGAACTCAAAGAAGCTCTAATCCACAATATGAAGTCTTCCAAACATCTTGATAAACCTACAACCAAGAAAGAATAAAATAGATTAATGTGACTTTTTAAGGATCAAATCCCTATGCACATCAAAAACTTTCCGAACAGGATGAAAAGGAAGGCCACAGGCTAGGAAAAAATATTTGGTAATGACATATATGATAAGAAACTTTTATCAAAAATTTATAGAAAACGCCAGCACCTCAACAATAAAACGGTAAATAACCAGTCACAAAATGGGCACATGATATAAACAGACATTTCACCAAAGAAGACATTCAAATGACAAACAAACACGTGAAGAAACAGTCAAAAATCCCTGGCTCTAAGAGAGATGCAAATCAAAACAACTATGAGGTATCATCTTTCCCCAGTAACAATAGCAAAATTCAACAGAGCATCAAACAACACATACTGGTGAGGTTGTGGAGCAATTGGAAACCTTATTCACTGCTGGTGGGAGTGGACAATGTTGCAACTAATATGGAAGACAGAATAGCATTCTCTCAAAAAGTTAGAAATATCATTTGACCCAGTAATTCCACTTCTAAAGAAACCAGAGCTGTCACCCAAACAAATATGTGCACACTCATGTTTATTGTTGCATAATTCACAATAGCAAAGAGATGGAAGCAACCCAAGTGGATAGAACATGACACAATGGAATACTACGCAACACTGGAAAATAAGGAACTCATAAAATATTCCACAACTCGGGTGACCCTGGAGAACATTATGCTGAGTGAACTACTTCAGTCACAAGATGACAAATATTGCATAGTATCACTGTTATAAAACAAGACTGGCATGGGGTGGGGTGAAACTAAGGAAAGAAGGGACAAATGATGAACACTGCATTGGAACAGATGAAGGAAAGAACTGTTTAAAAGGAATATATGTTTAGACATTATTTGTACGACAACAGTTCAGAATAAGATACATAGTAAAGTGGACTGGGGAAGAGAGAGGGGAGTGGACTGGGTAGGAAAGGGAGAAAATTATGCCACAATGAATGTTCTTTTTTTAAAAAAAAAGCAAACTGGGGAGGAGTAGGGAGGAAAATTCAATGAATGAATGGAAAAAATCCAAATTTTCTGCAAACGATTAAGAAAATGACCATACTTGCTGATCTGACAGATACTGGTAGAATCTGAGGGAGTATATCCTGAAATTACATTCATTCCTGTGGTTCAATTTTCATCGAAACAATAGACACACTTCTAAGATAAAAACTAATACAACAGATATACACCCCTTATAACTATTAACTGCACAAGATCAAAAGGTATCATTTGCTCAGGAGGAATCAAGGTCAGAATCTGTACTTTTTTGATCTGCAACAAGTGCTTCAAGTTGTTTTCACTTTCAGGAAGAAAGTTTGTGTCATCTGCATAATGCACATTATTGATGAGTCTCCCTCTGGTCCTGATGCCACATTCCCCCCAATTTATCAAATAATTTTCTCAGCATACAGATGGACTAGGTATGGAGAGAGAATACAACCATCATACACTTCCGTCTTAATTTTAAACAATGTCGCTTTTCCGCATTCTGTTCACACAACAATATTCTGGTCTTGGTCTAAGTTTCACATGAGTACAATTAAGTGCTCTGGGATTTCCATTGTTCACAATGTCTATCACAACTTGTTATGATCCCACAGTCAAATGCCTTTTTGCATAGTCAATAAATCATAAATAGACATTTTTCTGATACTCTTTACTTTCAGCCAGGATCCATTTGACAGAGGCAATATCTCTGGTGCTTGATACTGCTTGACCTTCTGGCAGTTCCCTAACTATTTACTATTCCAGCCATTTTAAATTGATCTTCTGATGTATTTTGCTTGCAAGTGATATTAATGATATTGTTCAATAGTTTCCACATCAGTTGGATTGCCATTTGTGGAAATGAGAACAAATATGGCCCATCCATTGGCCAGACAGCTGTCTTCTAAATTTCCTGACCTAGACGGGTGAGCACATCCAAGGTTGAAAGTCAATTGGTATCCCACCAATTCTTGAGTTCTTATTTTTTGCCAATGCCTTAAATGCAGCTTTCACTTACTCCTTCATTATCATTGGCTCCGGCTCAAATGGTACTTACTGAAGTTTTTCAGTATCAGTCAATTCTTTCTGGTACAGTGATTCTATATATTTCCTACATCTCTTTTTGATGTGTTCTGGGCCATTCAATATATTGCTCACAGAATTTTTTTTCAATCAATAATTTATTCATTGTTCATGCCTTTTTACAGAAAACCAGAATAACATAAATGACAATTATATACATGGATCTTACCTAAAGGAATATACAAGTATCAAATTGGTTTTATTTATAGAAAAAGACAATACAGAACTCATCATCAGCTGTCTAAACAAGCATTCAAACATTGAGGATGATTGTGGAACAGAACATTAATTACTCATATGCAATTTAAATTGCAGATACACACACACACACACACACACACACACACACACACACACACTATGGATGACACTGAGAAGAATGGGAATCCCAAAACACCTGATCATTCTAATGCAAAACTTATACTTGGACGAGGAGGCAGTCGTCAGAACGGAGCAAGGGAACACTGCATGGTTCAAAATTGGGAAGGTTGGGAAGGGCGTCCACCAGGGATGCATCCTATCTCCATACCTTTTCAACCTATATGCAGAAAAGATTATCCGGGAAGCTGGGCTCTATGAGGAGAAATGTGGGGTCAAGATTGGAGGACGATTTATCAACAGCCTGCGTTATGCTAATGACACAACCCTGCTTGCTGAAACGGAAGAGGACCTGAAGCGCCTGCTGCAGAGGGTCAAGGACTGCAGCCTACAATATGGATTGAGGCTCAATGTCAAGAAGACAAAGATTCTCACCACTGGACCAACTGGCAGCATCAGGATGGATGGTGAAGAGATTGAGATTGTACACAGCTTTAGTTTGCTTGGCTCCATAGTCAACAGTCTTGGCACCAGCAGCCAGGAAATTAAAAGGCGCATTGCCATGGGAAAGTCTGCTATTAGGGACCTCTCCAAAGTACTGACGAGTAATGGTGTCTCTCTGGAGACTAAGGTGCATCTGATACAGGCCATGGTCTTTGTAATCACCTGTTATGCATCAGAGAGTTGTACAGTGACCAAAGAGGATAGAAGGAGAATTGATGCCTTTGAGCTGTGGTGCTGGAGAAGAGTATTGAGAATACCATGGACTGCTAGGAAAACAAACAGATTTGTCCTGGAAAGGGTTAAACCGGGTGGCTCCTTGGAGGCAAAGATTCTGAGGCTTCGTCTAACATACTTTGGACATGTTGTGAGGAGGGACCTGTCCCTGGAGAGGGATATCATGCTTGGGAGGGTGGAGGGACAGCGCAGGAGAGGAACGCCCTCTATGAGGTGGATTGATTCAGTGACTGGGATAATTGAGATGGTAGTGTCAGAGACAGTGTGATTGGCACAGGACAGAGCGGAGTTTAGGGCTGTTGTACATAGGATCGCTATGAGTCGTTAGCGACTCGATGGCACATAACAACATATATATATATACATAATTATTCTTTTTTTTCAATGCAGTAAACATAATTTATCCAGTTTTTCTCAGTCTTACCCCTACCCCAGTGTCAGCCTCATTCTATAACAGTGGCACCATATAATATTTGTCTCAATTCATATAATCAAATATAATAAAAATGCTCATAGCATTTTTCACTACTGCTACTGGAGGCTTAAATTTATCTTCAGTTCTTTCAGTTTGAGAAATACAGAATGAATTTGTCCCTTTTTATGCTCAAATTCCAGCTTTCTGCACATTCCATTTTAATATTTTGTCTTCTTGAGCTGCCTTTGAAATTTTCTGTTCAGCTCCTTTCACTTGGGAATGTTTTCTATTTGTTTTGGCTTCTTGACACTCTAGTATAATTTTTGGAGTCTCTTCTGACATCCATTTTGTTTTTTTCTTCTCTGTTTTTGAAATGATCTTTTGCTTTCCTCATGGATGATATCGGTGATATCACCTCGTAACTTTTCAATCGTTAGTGTTCAATGCTTCACATCTATTCTTAAGATGCTTTTGAAATTCAAATGGAATCGAGTGAGGATCATATCTTGGTTCTCAGGAACTTATTTTCATTTTCTTTAGCCTCAATTTGAACTTGCTTGTGAGTGACCCTGACCTAATTTTGATTGCCAGTATTGAGCTTCTCCAATGATTCCTTCCACTTATGCAGTCAATCTAATTCCTATGCAGTCAGGTGAGGTTCATTAAAGCACATGTTACATAAGATCAAAGAATATAGCCATCAATTCAGATTGCATTTTGATGTCAAGAAAACAAAAGATTCTTAGCACTGGACAGATAGGCAATATCATGATAGATGGAGAGAAGATTGAAACCATCAAAAACTTCATCATACTTGGATCCACAATTAACACCCTTGGTACCAGTAGTCAGGAATTCAAACGTATTGTTCTAGGAAATTCTGCAGTTAGGAACCTCTCCTAATTGTTGAGGAGTAATGATATCAATTTGAGAACTAAGATGCATCTGATTCAGGTCATTGTATTTCTGATCACTTGTTTTGCAATTGAAAGCTAGACAATGAATAGGCATAGCAGAAGAAGAATTAATGTTTTGACCTGATATTGGAGAGAAGCACTGAACATCCCATGGACTGCCCAAAGAATGAAGAAATATGATTTAGAGAGGGTGCAGCTGAGTGCATGTTCCTAGGAGTGGCTATTACTTGGAGAGGGGCAGGATGTTTGGAAAGGTAGAGGATGACCCTTGACCAGGTGAATTGACAAGGTGACTGCTACAATGGGCTCTAATGTGTCAGGAGTAGTGAGTAGGATAGGACCTGGTTCACATCTTTTGTTCATAGGGTCGCTGTGGGTCATACTCGACTTGAAGGCACCTAACTACAACAACAAGAAGCTCAATATACCTAAAGGATTAGAATAGAATTGTAGTTGATGATGTGTACCACTGGGTCAGAAAGGACCTGTAGCTGCTTTTCAGAGGCAGTTAATCACGTGGGAGGAGATTACTTATCCTTCTGCTGAGCAGCTGGAGGAATCTAACCTTGTGCCTTCAGGAATGCAGTGCAATTTTTTGCAACGAAGACACCAGAACTCAGAATAGGATTAGTGAAAATTAAAATCACAGGGAAAAATTAGGAAATGTGTGATTACAATATAGATATTATAATTAATGTCAAAAAACAGGACATATGGTTTGAATGAAATATCAATTCATTCTGTACGCTTTCATTACAATCATAGAAAAAATAATTTAAAAATAAATAATAAGAAATTAGTTTTCTGAGAGAGTGAAATAAAAATATGAGAAAATTTTTTTTAAAAAATCACTGATTTTCATTTTCATGACTATATTTCATGCTTTATATTTTTCATTTTCCTGAATTCCTTATCTATATCTTCACTCTGTCAAGAAAACATAACTTTAAAGAAGTTTAATTTATTTGAAGTGTTTGAATTTATTCCTTGTCCTAGGTCAACTAATTAAATTCATTTTGAGCATCTTGCCAAGATGTTTTTAAGAAGTCATAATGTTAATTTTCTGGTTTGAAAACATAGATAAGATTTGATAAAATATGCGAACCATGTAAGTAAAAATGTTAAGAAATCTACGGAAGAGCAGATATTTGCACAAAAATCATTGAGTATGGGCCAAACTGTATAAGAAAGTTTTTCAGACATAGCTAGAGTAAAAGGTCTTCAAATGGGCTCTGCCTTGTTTTCCATTCTCTGACCCTAAAATTTGGTGCTTCTAGTCCATTTCCTATTTTTAACCAGGACTGCTGTTCTTCCTTTGACAGCCAAACTTGGATCTGCTATGATCCTAACCTCTCTTCCTGCTGTGTCATCTGACTGGAGCAAGTCCCAGCTTTAGACAAGCAGAATGATCATCCAAACCTCCCCTTCCCTCTCCGTCTCTATGTGTTCGCTGTTTTCTGTTATCTTTAATCAAGGAAACCCTTCAGTTACACTCCATTAACAACACCAAAATCACCAAGTTAAAGAAATGAATTTCCTCTATTCTAGGTGAAAGGATCTGTCAAAATGCATCACAATGGACACATATCCACATAATAAAGCTCTCAATAGAAATTCCAGAGAAGGGGAGCATGACCCCTTGTAAAGTTAATTGCTCCAATTGGGGATTACAGAGTATTAGGTGAGAGTAAGGCCTATGCTGTGACTGTTAGGAAAGAAAGATAGCCTGCCTTTAGGACCCTTGCTTTTCTCAATGTTGAGCTCATTTTCACAAGACTTTTCTTTCCCATTATTGTATTCACTCTTCCAATGTTCCTATTTGGTTATCATAGTTCATAGGCACAGTCATTGAGAGTGATTTAACAAATAGGGTGCACCTTAGAATTATTGGGTATAAAAGCCATTTGCCATCAACTACAACAATAGGTGGACGATCTCCATTTCCATATCAGAATTCCTGTTATTCCTCTTAAAGAAGGCTGTTAACTCCAAATGTGTTTTTTAGGGCATCTGATCTATTCCTTGTAATTTCAATTCCTTACTTCTATTACAAACTGGTTATGTGGAAGTGAGATTGAACTGAATTTCCCATCTACTGTGCAGCATTATTCACTTTCAAAACAAAATCAATCTTGTCATTCACCCCTGAGGCTTAGAAGACTATGTCATTATATTTGCACAATTATAGTAACTTACACACATCCCCACCCCTAGAGGCAAGAAATTATGCCACATGGTCTAACTATACACTGACCTTTCAGAGTTTCCATTAAGATACTGGAAGAGTTTTCGCTCCATTTATCCTCTGGCTAACTCAGTTCTATGCCCTAGACAATGGATGCTTTTATAAAGAAAATGTTCTTGGCTTGTAAATCTTTATACTTTTTTTAAGAGTCCACTGCAAATGTGAAAATTGATTTCCTTTGCTGCTCTTTCTTTAATTCCAGATAATGTTGTGTGTACTGTGGCTGCCTCGAGGAGCAGAAAGGCTATAATTTACCAGATGTGAGGCTATTAGGCTTTCATTTCCTGAAGTAATGAATTAGCAACTCTTTTTCCCTGTCACAGAAATTGTCACCAACATAGTCCAAGACACACTGGTAAGTCCAACTAATGGTTTGTTTCTTCAAGAGGACCCAAGTTAGAGATTAATTGACTGAACAAGAGGTAAATTAGGGAAAGAGAGCTACTACTACATTATTTTGTGAGTTTTTTTCTCATAAATTCGTCAACATTCATAAAGATCACCCTTTTCTGCTACTCTACATGAAATATCACAGATAATATTTTTGATTTTTGCTTGTTTCAAGATTCTGGAAGTAGATGCTTAAATTTCACTTTTAAAAAAAAAGCGGTAGAAGGAAGTTAAATTTAAGCTTTCTATACTATTCTTTAGATACATTACTATGATGGGGCAAAGAATAAAATTAGAGCCCTGAATTCTTAGTCTTCAAAGAAAGTTATTAGACATTTAAGAAGAATTTGTTGTATACCCTAGAGTCAGAACCAATCCTAGCTGATCCTCTTGCAGGTTTTCAGAAGCAGTTAATCACATTGAAGGAGACTCCCTTATTCCCCCATGGAGTGGCTAGTGCCCTCGAATGACTTGTCTTCACAATGCAGCACAACTGCTTGCCACTAGGCCGCCAGAGCTCCATTTAAGAAGAAAAATACAAATTTATTTCACTTATTCTTGTAGACCGCATTGAGTTGACTTCTCACTCAGTGAACCTATGTACAACAGGATACAACCTTGCTCAGTCTTACGTCATAGCAGAACACTATGAACACTTCACCTTAAAGGACAATACAATTTAGGATAAATTTGTGCTTTATTTTTAGAAGAAAATGTCTCCTAATATCATGAAAATGTTTCTATTTTATAATGAAAAATATTCAGATTTGAAGAGAAAACATATAATTTGCTCCATGCTTCTGAAATACAGCTTATGCACATTTCCCATTATTTTTGGATTTAATCAATAATAGTTTCAAAATTGTATAACGTATAAAGGGTGAAGAATATGGTCATTGCCCATGAAGAGCAAAGGGGACTAATGTGGCAGCAGGAAGTATTTCTTTTAAGCAGTTGAGGGGGGCAGAATACCAGACAGTATATGAAGAAAGTAGAAAGCCGCATGGTGAAGTTGCAGAACTTGGAGTTAAAGATATTATAAGTGAAGGAACATCGGTGGTCTAACGGGAAGGAGTTATCCTAGCAACCTAAACATACATAGTTCATAGCTGCCAGTGGCTCCATGGGAGAAAGATGAACAGTTTCCTCCTGACCATTTAGCTGTCTCTGAAAACGCACTGGAGCATTAGTTGGTTCTGACTCCATAGTGTATAGAGCATGTCTTTAGCCCACTGTAGAGGCACACGAAGGATTTTGTAAACTTTTTATATGAGACTCTTGTCTGAAATGGTATCGTCAAATGTTTTTGGGTTTTTTCCCCCCAGTCAGTAAGTTTTCTTTTCATTCTGTTAGAAAATGTTTTTGATGTGTACAAGTATTTAATCTTTAGAAGGTTCCATTCATCAAGTTTATCCTCTCTAGGCTGTGCATTTCCAGCTCTATTTGGCAATCTCTTTATACTGTAGACTAGGATATCTAAGTTTTATCCAAGTTTGTCTCTGATGAACTTTATGGTTTTGGCCTTAACTACCAGGCCTCTGATCTACCTTGAATTGATTTTTGTGTATAGTGTGAGATGTGGATCCTGTTTCAGCTTTCTGCAGGTAGCAGTCCAGTTTTGCCAGAACCATTTGTTGAACAGTTGTCATTTCTCCATTTAATAGGTTTTAATTCCTTGTCAAATATCAGTTGATCATAGATAGCTTGGTCCATTTCTGACTTCTCAATTCTGTTGCATTGGTCTTTGTGACAATTATTGTACCAGTACCACACTGTATTGCTTACCATTGTTGTATAAGTAGGTTTTGAAGTCAGGGAGTGCTATGCCTCTCACTTCGTTTTTGTTTTTCGAAGTGCTTTGCTTATTCAACATGGAAAGAATTTCCACAGAAGATGATATTCAGATGCCAAACAGACACATGAAGAAATATGCAAAATCATTGGCTATAAGAGAGATGCAAATCAAAACCACAATGAGATATCTTCTCATCCCAGTAGCAGTGGCAAAGTTTAACAGAACAGGTAATAAGAGAGGATGTGGAGAGATAGGAAGTCTTATACACTGTTGGTGAGATTGTACAATGAAATGGTACAATCACTCTGAAAGGCAGTTTGGTGTTTCCTCAGAAAGCTAAACATAGGACTTCCATAACACCCATTTATTCCAGTGTTTGGAATATACTTTGAGAAAATAAGAACTGAGGCACAAATGAAGATTTGTACACCAATGTTAATAGTAGCATTATTCACCATTGCAAGAACATGGAAACATCTTAAATGCCCAACCATAACCTAATAGATTGAGAAATTATGGCACATTCACACAATGGAATACAATGCAGCATGCAGGAGCAATGATTCTGTAAATTAATACTTTACTTGAGAGATAATAGAGAACATTATGCTAAGTGAACTAACTCAGTTCCATAAGGACAAATACTGTGTAAGACTATTATTATAGAAAGTGTACAAGGATCCAAGGGGGGAGGAGAAGAGTAGCAGAGGAGTGGAGGGGGTGAGGGGGCTGGGGGTGGGGTTAATCATAGGGTTGTACAATTTGGTGGTGGAGGGAGTCATGGGTAAAGGAAATGGGAAAGATCTGGTGTGAAAAACAATGTATACGAATTTTGTAAGCAAACCAGTATAAAATAAAAAATTCCTTTACTTAAAGAAAAATACAAAGGAAAAATATAGAACACAGCCACAACAACAAATGAAGGAAAGTTTGGTGTGGCATGATTAACAGTAAAGTCTTGTATTTCTTTTTCTAATACATTTTACAAAACGAAAAAGGAGAGGAACAGAAGGTATTACATACATTTGGAGCCCAAATGAATAGAAAAACCAGAAAAGAGAATAGAGAGCATATACTGAAATTCATCTTTGAAAATCTAAGTACGCTCTGTTAAGTTTATGTCAAAGGTTTTATAAGATTGGAGCAATTTATGAAAACTGACTTGTAGATGAGGGCACAAGTTATGATAAAATAGTAACACAATTGGAGAACAGCATAAAAAAACTCATATTATTATGTCATTTTTCAAAGTTTGATATAAAAGAGGATATGTGAACTTTGAGTCATTTGATCATATGGCGTGATAATGTTGACAATATTCTTTCTGCCACCTTAAGAAAACTTCAAATCCTTGAAATGCTTAGCTACTTGAAGCATTTTTATCTCTCACTGTATGCCAATCACTTACAGATTAATTTTCTTCTTGTTGTTGGGTGCCATTAGGTCAGTGCTGACTCATGGCAGCACAATGTACAACAGAGCAACACCCTGCCCAGTCCAAGCTGTCCTCACCATATCCACAGTGTTCCAGTCACTATGTCAGTCCATCTCCTTGAGCCTCTTTCTTGCTTTTGCTGTTCATTGTTGTTGTGTGCTGTTAAAATGGAACCTGCTCATACCTGACTATCCAGAGAGTTTTTCACAGACAATAAACCCTGCAGAAGATGCAACTCCTTACCTCCAAGCTGCCTGAGATCTCTTAAACCCTAAAAAAAAATTAAATATAAAAATAAGTCTTTCATGGTTCAAGTTTTCCTTACGTGAGTAATGTGAATCAAGTTTTCAATTTCCTAAGTTCTCGGTATTCCCATCCCCATAAATTAATTTATTTGTCTCCTGTATATACAAACTGTGCTCTGCCATTCTTTTTTTTTTAATTTCTATTCATTCATTGTTGTACATTTTCCTCCCTAGCCACCCCTCTCCCCCAGTTGGATTTTCTCTTTGAACATGAAAAGAAAAAAAAAGATTCAATTATTATACAATCCCCCCACTCCAGTCCACTCTACCATTCAGCTCTCATCCTGGCCTCTTGTCATGAAAACAATACCTGATTAGGTATATATTCCTTTTAAACAGTTTTCTCACTCCTTTGTTTCAATGCAGTATACATTATTAATCCCTTCTTTTCTTAGTTTTTCCCCAAACCTGATGTCAGTCCTGTTTTACAACAGTGGTATTATGTAGCATTTGTCCCTTTGTGACTAAGATATTTCACTCAGCATAATGTCCTCCAGGGTCACCCATTTTGTATAATATTTCATGAGTTCTTTGTTTTTCAGTGAAGCATAGTATTCCATTGTGTGAATAAACCACAGTTTCTCTATCCATTTGTTTGTTCATGGGCACTTGGGTTGTTTCTAACTCTTTGTTGTTGTGAACAAAGCAGCAGTAATCATGGGTGTGCATATATCTGCATGGGTGGCAGTTATGGTCTCTTTGGAGTATATCCCCAGTAGTGGAATTGCTGAGTCAAAGGGTATTTCTATTTCCAACTTTTTGAGAAAGAGCCAGACTGCCTTGCATAGTGTTCACATCATTTTACACTCTCACTAAACATGAATAAGGGTTCCAGCTTCTCCACAACCTCGTCAGCATTTGTAGAATACTTGAGCCCCACAACAAGATAAAGGTAAACAAACCAATTGCAAAATGGGCACGGGATATGAACAGACACTTCACCAAAGAAGACATTCAGGCGGCCAACAAATTAATGAAGAAATGTTCAAAAATCCCTAGCTATAAGAGAGATGCAAATCAAGACAACTATGAGATATCATCTAACCCCAGTCAGAATAGCAAAATTTAACAGAACAGCAGCAACAAATGCTGGCGACGTTGTGGAGAGACTGGAACCCTTATTCACTGTTGGTGGAAATGTAAAATGGCGCAATCACTGTGTTGTGGCACTTTCTCAAAAAGTTGCAAATAGAGATACCATTTGACCCAGCAATTCCACTACTGGGAATATACCCTAAAGAGATCATAACCAACATTCAAGCAGATATGTGCACACCCATGTTTATCGCGGCTTTGTTCACAAAAGAAAGGAGTTGAAAAACCCAAGTGCCCATCAACAAACGAATGGATAGTTTAGAACTCCATCCAGAATGTAACACCAGTATTGAATAATACTGACATCACTAATTCCAAATAAATTAAGTTTGTTAGTTTAGACTTTTAAATGTCCCACCTCCTTCGCCAAAATAAAATCTTCCAAAGACATTATCATCAGGTACACAAGTAAAATGCAAACAAATCAAAACCCAAACCCAGTACACTTTCACCTATTTATTTGGGAATTGTGAGGTGGAAATTATGTCACAAGACATTTTTGATTGTGAAGTAAGCATATTGAAAAAGTTTTACATAAAAAAAATGTGTTGGCAGTTCCACTTAAAATCTTATAGCAGATATAATTGGAATTTTTATGTACATACAATCTACCACTTCATTTGCAGTTTATCAAGTAAGTTATGCTTTCTCTTAAGGACTTTTAAAAGGTTCACCTTTTCCAGGCAATAACTTATTTCTGCAATTATCCAGAATTATCTTATGTGCAGAGAAAATGGTAAATAAATAATTTGAACATATGTTATTAAATATCAGAAGGCTCTTTTTCATTTGTTTATTAATATTGAATAAGGAGGCAAAGAGAAAGCTGACCTCAAACAAGCATTATGTTAATTTTGAAAGGTTTCTGTTTTATTTTAAACCAGCTATCCATTTTTCTCTCATAATAACTCTCATTTAACTACAAGTTTTCAAATGAATTCTCATTAAACTCTGATAACTGGGTGAAAGAGTGGATATGTTGTTCTCACCTGCTTAACCAAAACCCAAACCCACTGCTATAATGCCAACTCATACTCGTAGTAGCTTATGTTGTCATATGCCATTGGGTCACCCCAAATACCCCAGTCACTGAGTCAATCCATCTCATTGAGGGTCTTCCTCAATTATGCTGTCTTGCCACCCTTCCAAGCATGATGTTCATTTCCTAGTGTTAGTCCCTGAAAACATGCCCCAATATATGAGAGCTTCAAAATCCTTGCCTCTGAAGAGTAACCTGGTTTAACCCTCTCAAGGTCAAAATCCTAAATAAAATACTGGCGAATAGAATCCAACGATACATAAAAAAAATAATCCACCATGACCAAGTGGGATTCATAACAGGTATGCAAGGATGGTTCAACATAAGGAAAACAATCAAT
>NW_006399840.1:12920244-12928337 GCF_000299155.1 Elephantulus edwardii | reverse complement strand
AGCCCAAAATCTCTGTAAATGTTTATGAAAATTAATAAAATATAATTATAGAAAAAAAAAGTCAGACCTGTTTGTTCTCTTAACATGGTATTTTCAATTCTCTTCTCCAGCATCACAGCTCAACGTCATCAATTCTCATTCTATCATTTCTAGTCATTGTTCAGCTTTCTGATACATAGCATGTAATTGTGAAGGCCATGGCCTGGATCAGGCGTACCTTAGTCTCCAAACTGACATTATTGTTCTTCAGTACTTTGGAGATGTCCCTGACAGCAGATTCCCAATGCAATTTGTCTTTTGATTTCTCTGCTGCTTGTACCAAGAGTACTGATTGTGGACCCAAAAAACTAAAGCTGTTAATAATCTCAATCTCTTCACTGTCTATAATGATACTGCCAATCAGCCCAGTGGTGAGAATCTTTGTTTTCTTGATGTTGAACTTCGATCCATATTGAAGACTACAGTCCTTGATCTTCTACAGCAAATGCCTCAGGTTCTCTTCAATTTTGGCAAACAAGGTTTTGCCATCTGCATGATGTAGGTTGTTGATGAGTCTTCCTCCAATCCTGATGCCAACTTCCTACTCACCGAAGCTAGCCTCCTGAATGTTCTGTTCCATAGACTGAAAAGGTATGGAAATAGAATACGTTCCTAATGTACACTTTTCCTGATTTTGAACCATGAAGTGTTTCCTTGCTCTGTTCTGACCACTCCCTACCAGTCCAAGTATAGGTTTTACATAAGCACAATCAAGTGTTCTGGGATTTCCATTCTTCTCAAAGTCAGCCATAGTTTGTTATGGTCCATATTGTCAAATGCCTTTGCACAGTCAAACACATATAGATGTTCCTCTTCAGAGATTCTCAAAGACTGTGAATCTTATTAAAATGAAATTGTTGGTCACTTCAATTTTTCTCCATCTATAATGTCATTGCCTACTTTTCCATGATGAATGTTTTTGTTTTCTTGACGCTGACATGTAATCCAGTTGAAGGCTATAGTCTTTAATCTTCTGCAGCAAGTTTGCTTGGGGCAGTGAAAACCTTTTGTAGAAACATCTCCCAGACTTTGCCTGATTCATTTCTTTGCTTATATTCTTTCTAGTTATAATTTTTAAGGTTCATCATTTTCTCCATGAATTTTTCCGTGTATTGTAGAGAATTAACAAGTCCATAGAAGAAGCAATTCGTCAACCAACCTGCAATGAAGAATCAATTTGTGTAGACCCTGCCCTGAGTGGCTAGGTTATAGAGAAAGTCTGTATTGATAAAGGCATCCTTTTAACTTGTGATTCATCCCAGGTGGTAGCAGTAATACAAGATAGAAAAAGAGAGGCAGATACCAGCCAGTCTAAATAACAGGGAGTTGTGCAGACTCCTAAACCTGGACTCACTCCCCAGTGACCCAGCCTTAGATGTCCAGGGCTGTTTTAACCTGGCTTTGGATAGCTGGAGAGAAGGTTGTGGTTTTAGCCTATAAGTTGACTTTTATTTAGGTCTTTAGCTTCTGGTCTTCAGCTAACTTAATTGCAGGTCTTGCAAATCAGTATGGTTCTGCAAATCACCAACAGCTATGGGACTAAGATAAGAGAAAGAAAGATTCTCATACTGAGCCTCAAGACTTAATGTCAGCAAGGCTTGTCACAGCAAGACCCTGGTGAGAGTAAGATGCTGGTGATGGAAAGACTGGTATTATTTTGGAGAAACTGGTAGGATGTGATAGGAGGTTCTTGCATTTGTACTGGACACAATTAAAGGTTTGGCTGTTCTTGTAGGTGCTTGAAAGAGAAGCTGTCTTAAAATTTCCCTGAGGCAAATCTTCTTCTTCTTCTTTTTTAAGTACTAGCTTATTTACAAAAGTTGAATACATTGATTTCAAGAAGATTCTTCCAAATTCCCTCACTCCCTCATTCATCATATTGTACAAGCCCATGATTAATCCTCCCTCTCCCTGCACATCTTCATCCCTCTGCTTCTATCTTCTCCCCCCATCCCCCGAATCCTTATACTCATTCTACAATAATGGTTTTATACAATATTTGTCCTTATGGGACCAAGTTAGTTCACTTAGCATAATGCTTTCCAGTCCTTCCCAAGTTAGGTAACAATTCACAAAATCATTGCTCCTGCATGCTGTGTAGTATTCTATTCTGTGAATGTACCATGATTTCTCAATCCATTCATTTGTGGTTGGGCATCTGGGTTGTTTCCATGTTCTTTGCTAAGGTAAATAATGCTACTATGAACATCAGTATGCAAATCATTTGTGTCTTAGTTTTCAAATTCTCAGCTTATATTCCAAGTAGTGGAATAGCTGGGTCACATGGAATTTCTATGGTCAGCTTTTGGTTCTACATTTTCTAATTCCACCAACATATAAGATTTCTTTTCTCACCACATTCTCTTCAACATTTATTATTTGATGCCATGTCAGACTTTGCCACTGTTACTGGAGTGAGATGGTATCTTACTGTGGTTTTGATTTGAATCACTCCAAAGTACTAAAGAGCAATGGTATCACTCTGAAGACTAAGGTGTACCTGATATAGGCCATGGTCTTTGCAATCACTTGCAGTGTGTCAGAGAATTGGACAATGACTAGGGAGGATAGAAGGAGAATTGATACCTTTGAGCTTTGGTGTTGGAGAAGAGTATTGAATATACCATAGACTGCTAAGAAAATGAACAGGTTCATCCTGGAGAGGGTTATAGTAGGCTGCTTCTTGGAGGCAAAGATTCTGAGGCTTTGTCTGACATATTCTGGACATGCTACAAGGAGGGCCCAGTCCTTGGGAGGGTGGAGGGACAGCACGGAAGAAGAAGACCATCTAAAAGGTGGATTGATTCAGTGACTGGTGTAATGAGTGTAGGTGTGTTGGAGACAGTGAGATTGTCACAGGATAGAGTAGGGTTTAGGGCTGTTGTATATAGGGTTGCTATGAGTCGCAGGCAACTCTACGGCACATAACAACAATAAATAACTCATTGTCAGTGATTTTGAACATTTCCGTATGTGTTTGTTTGTCATGCGAATATCTTTCTCTGTGAAAATTCTTTCCATATCTTTTGTCCATTTTTTTTCTTGTGGAGGCCCAGGAGTACTCTGTAAACTTTTGTTATGAGACTCTTGTCTGAGATGGTATTACCAAATGTTTGTTTCCAGTCTATAGGTTTCTTTTCACTCTGTTGGAAAAAGGTTTTGATGCACACGTGGAATGAATCTTTAGAAGGTCCCATTCATCAATTTTATCCTCTTCAAATTGTGCATTTCTGGCTGTATTTGGCAATCTCGTTATACCTTGGACTAATGCTTCTGAACTTGATCGCAGTTTGTCTCTTACGAACTTTATGGGTTTGGGCTTTACTCCCAGGTCTCCGATCCACCTTGAGTTGATTTTTGTGTATGGTGTGAGACGTGAATCCTGTTTCAGCTTGCTTCAGATAGAAGTTAAGTTTTGCCAGCACTGTTTCTTGAAGAGGTTGTCATTTCCCAATTAAATAGGTTTTATTTCCTTGTCGAATATCAGTTGACAATAGACAGCTGGGTGTATTTCTGGGTTCTTAATTCTGTTCCATTGGTTTATGTGCCTGCCATTGTACCAATACCATGCTGTTTTGGTTATTACTGCTGTGTAGTAAGTTTTGTGGTCAGGGAGTGCTATGCCTCCCACCTCATTTTTGTTTCTCATAAGTGTTTTGCTTAATCAGGGTCTTGCCTTTCCAAATAAATTTGATAATTTCCCTTTCAATCTCCTTGAAAAATGAATTTTGTATCTGGGTTGAAATTGCATTGAACATGTAGATTGCTTTTTGGTACGATTGTCATGTCCATGATATTGAGTCTTCCTATCCATGAACAGGATACATTTTCCCATTTTTTTAGATCTTTTATTGTGTCTTGCAGAACTGCTTTGTAGTTTTCTTTGTATAGGTCTTTTGTATCTCTAGTTAGGTTCACTCCCAAGTACCTCTATTTGTGGTTGGCTATTATAAATAGTATTGCTTTCTTGATTTCATTCTCCAATATCTCTTTGTTACTGTAGAGAAATCCTTTTGATTTGTAAAATATTAATCTTTTATCCTGCCACTCTACTAAATTGGCTTACTAATTCTAACAGGTTTTTTTTTTTTTGTTGAGTCTTTGGGGTTTTTCTGGTACACTGTTTTATTATCTGCATATAACGACAGTTTAACCAGCTCTTTGCCAATCCGGATGCCTTTTATTACCTTTTTTTTTGTCATATTATCTGAGGCAATTCTTGTTGGATGATTTAGATTTGACTGCTGAATTGAAACTAGAGCCTGGACTAATTAATTGTGAAATTGTGCATTGGGACTGTTGGGCTAAAACTTGGATTTGGCAGTATTCTTTGGTTCTCCCACTCTCCAACTTCCTTCCCTAATAAACACCATTGCTGGTACTATAACCATGAGCCTGTGAGTCAGCAATAAATAAACGAATCCCCTTGTTGTTTCTGTGGCTCTAGAGGCACCATGAGCCCAGGATTTGGGCTCTTTATCTGCTTTTGTTCAGGAGTGGTGAAGGATTGTACTAAATTAATCCCTATGGTGCTTTGAGAAAGTTGTGCATGGCCTTGTGTGCCTATGTACTGTTTTCTCCTCTTTAGACACTGGTCTAATTTAACTTTCGTATTTAGGACCAGAGAGAGAGTTTTACTATAGATGTAGCTAAGAAAAAGTTATGAACCTATGGAAAACTGACAACTTGATCAATTGCTAATCTGAAATTGAATTCTTACTAATGCTTGCAAAACAGTTATTCATAAACATGAGATTTATCAAATTTGCCTTGTTAATAGTGCAGTTAATAGCTTCACAATTCTTTCACATTTTTACTTAATTATATACAAAAAGCATGATAATAATTAACTCCATGTTTTCATTTGTATTTATGGCAAGGTCTGAGAATATGACTAAACAGGTTTATGGTGTGATAGTCATTTTAACATCCTTGAGAAATGGTATATATTCTAGGCATCTACATTCCTGACAGCAAAGTAACTTCACTCTTGATGCTTTCAATATTTTGTGCTTACCTTTCAATGTTTTGCCTATGTTGTTTCTAAGTTAAGATCCTTTTTTACTTATGTTACGCAGAGTTCATTGAGCTTCTTTAAGAGGTTAATGTTACTCATGTACGCTATAAAGTTTGAGAAATTTTCAGACATCACTTCTTCAAATGCTTGTTCTGTGTTTTTTTTCTTCTATCACTTCTGTGGCTCCCCACCACACACAGATTGGGATGATTATTGATGTTTCCATAACTCTCTGAAGTTTTGTTCTTTTTTTTGTCACTTCTATTTTTCAAATTGGATAAATACTATTGATCCATTTCCAAGTTCATTCTTTCTTAATTCATAGTGAATTTCTCATTGTGAATATTGTGTTTTCAACAGTGGTGGTGGTGTTTTTTTAGTCTTCTAGAATTTCAACTTTGTGTTTTTATTAGGTTAAATTTCTTTATTGATATTTCCTATTATTTTTTAAAAATTTTATTATTTTGTGTGTGTGTACCATCAAATCAGATCTGACTAGTACAGAAGGCCATTGCCCCTCCTTTTCCAGCAGAGCATCTCGTGGATTTGAACCGTGTACCTCTGGGATTGCAGTGCAGCTTCTTGCCAGTAGGCCCCAGAGCTCCCTGATATTTCCGAAGATTTTTAACAATTAAAGACTATGGTGTCAGTTTAAAGACTAAGGTGTGCCTGGTTCATGCCATAGTCTCAATTGCTTGCTATGCATCTAAAAGCTGGACAATGAATGAGGACTATAGAAGGGGAAATGAGTACTTGAGTTGTGATGTCACAGAAGAATCCTAAATATCCCATGAACTGGCAAAAGAACAAATCTTGGATAATGTGACTCCAGTGTGCTCCTGGGAAACAAGGTTGGTGAAATTTTGTCTCATATACTTTAAGCATGTTATTAGGAGAGGTCAACCTTTGGACAATGACATCGAGCTTGGGAAGATCACTGTAAGATAAGAGGACCTTAGAAGAGATGGATTGACACAGTAAGTGTAGCCATGGGCTCAAATGTGTCAGAGATGATGAGAATGGCATAAGAAACTGCAGATCTCAGATCCATTGTTCATAAGATCCTATGAAAAGCAGTAAACTCAGCTGCAGATGATAGCAAAAATAATTTGAGTAATTATCATTACACTCTTTGTTATTCACTGAACACATTAACAGTAGCTGCTTTGAATTCTTTATTTTATAAATTCAACTTCCAGAATTTCTATTATCTATCTCCATTAATTGTTGGTTGTCTTTTGTTTTGTTTTACCCTCTACTTTGCCATTTTCATTGTTTGGTTTTGGGTTTTTTTCCCTCTGAGTTGTTTACTGCTTTTGTTGTTGCTGATTTTGTTTGTTTAAATTGACTCTCACTAACACACTGCTGTTGAGTGGATTCCAACTCATGTAACTTTCCATCAACAGAAACTGTCATCCTGTTGTATATGATTCCTGAAGTCTCTGCTCAATTTTTAAAACATTCTCATTTTCTCATTTTAATCTGTTTCCCTATGTCTCTGCATAGTTTACTGGTCAGTCAAACAGTCACAAACCTCAAGTCGATAAGACTTTCACTGTCTGCTGGTAGATCTGTTTGTTTTGCGGAGTACATTCAAAGTTTGAGCAGTTTTCACTTTCTGTCAGACATCCTCAGGTGTTTACAATATGATCAAATCAACTTTCAGATAACCAAGTTAATATGCAATGTTAATCTATGTCTTCATAACTATCTCATCTAGAGACTTTGCTGGACCTCATAGTCTTCTCATCTAGGCAGGATTGTAACTATAGACTAGGTGAGTTGCAGGTTTTTCTTAATTGCTGATGAGTGTGGGTTTTTCTACTATCCAAAATAATGTTAACTCCCTCCAATGGAAAAATTTTAAACTTTCTCAGACTACTTTCCAGATCACTGCATAAATTGTATTTGTCAAATATGCACTGCTTTGTAACTGTCTTAGGGAAAAATAATTTGTATTCTCTTTATTCCACTCAAAGTGGTGTGGAGTCTTATGTGTTGCACTTCTAACTCAGGTCAGTAGTTTGAATTCATCAGCACTCTTAGGGGACAAGATGAGCAGCCCTTTCAAAGATTTGCAGCCTTGGCAACCAAACTGAGAGTTACTATCAAACCGAGAGTTACTATGAAGTAGTAATGAACTTGATGGTAATGGGTTAAGTTTGATTTTGTTTTGCTTCTCCATAGCCAAAGTTCTATCTCAATCCAGATAATAGAACCAGGCTCTTTAAAGATATTGTAGAAATTTAACTTTGGAATACCTGTGACAATGGACATCATTGCTATGTTGGGAAAAACAAATCTAATAAGAGAAGAAAAAGCTGGCACTTAAGCTCTGCACAATGTGAAAGTTCAATATTAAATAATCAATTCCTAAATTTCATGAACAACAGGAAGAGGAAAATTTTTAAGTAATGCAAGTTCTTCATCTGGTCAAGCTGACTTTCTTGTTAAGAGCCTAGAAGATGCATAAGCAAAAATGTCTTTAGAAGAAAAATATTTCAGCACACATGAAGTATCAACTGTAAATCCAATCTTGGAGAGAACCCCGGCTGCTCCTTGGAGGCAAGGATTCTGAAGCCTCATCTTACATACTTTGGACATGTTGCAAGGAGGGACCAATCCTTGGAGAGGAATGTCATGCTTGGGAGGGTGGAGGGATAGCAAAGAGAGGAAGACCCTCGATGAGAGATTGATTCAGTGACTGGGGTAATGGGGATAGGTTTGTCAGAGACAGTGAGATTAGCACAGGACAGAGCAGGGTGTTGTACATAGGGTCGTTATGAGTCACAGGCGACTCAATGGCACATAACAACAACAACAAATCCAATCTACTCATAGTGCGTGAATTAGCACAGGCTAGCTACAAAAAGAAATCTCCAGATTCCACTGTTTTCTATAAACCAATAGAATCTTCATAAAATATCAGTAAGAAGTACTAGAGAAGCTGTGGTATATTCGCACAATGGAATACTATGCTGCATTGAAAAACAAGGAACTCATGCAATATTATTCAAAATGGGTGACCCTGGAGGAC
>NW_006399840.1:12917237-12919834 GCF_000299155.1 Elephantulus edwardii | reverse complement strand
AAAAAAAAGACGTACCTAGTAAGTAAACAGGAAGCACTAGCCATCTTGAACGGGCAAGCTTTGTCTTTCTATTCTTCCTTGTCTTCCTTTATCACTGTGCTATTTGTCTCTGACTGAGAGCAGGAGATGCTTTGGTCTTCTACTGTGGTTCTTCTATCTGGACTTTGTCGATACCTTGAATGTGAACTTACATTTACCCTCAGCAATATCTAAGAAAGAAATTTAGACAAATGAAGTATTGCATTAGACTTAGACTAAGAATTAGATCTCAACCAAATGCCTTATTCCACGGAAAAAAATTCTTTTAAATCATATGTCCCCTTGTCACTATAGGGTAATGACCTCTAATATGCTTGCAATTCCTTGTTGTTTTACTATTTCTTTTCATTCTTTAAAACAAATCCAAAATGGATATATTTAGGAAATGATAGTTCCACATCAGAGAGCCTTTCTATTTTGTTATGTTAAGCTCCTTGAATAAAAAGACTTCTTGTAAAAGGTACAAATTTTATTTACATGTTTAAAACTTTAGGAATTGAAAAAAATTAAAGCTATAGGGTGTATTCTAACCACTCTTAGAATGATTATTTAAAAAATAATGTAACTATGTCATAAAGTTAGCATAGATAACTTGACTTGTAGAAAAAGCATTAAGTTTTTCCCATGTGACTACTAAAATGTCCTCACATTAAAGAGTTAAGATATTAATCACATGTTTTGGATCACATCTACTTTTCCTTTCTGAGTGATAAAAAATCCGAAAGTGACTATTATTCTGTTGTGTGGTAGATTACCACATCATTTCCACTACTTGTGAAGTCTGTAAAATGAATCATTTAAAAAATAATTAGTCACTATGTTAAGAACTTTTTTTTGACATATTTTGACACAATTCCATATTTTGCTATTACTCTGAGACTTTTCCTACTAAATGATAATAAAAATAGGTTCAAAATTGTCTACTACATATCTAAAAGCAGCAAGATTTGACTCACTTACCCTTCCTATTCCTCTGAAAGTTCTGAATAGGATCTTCTTTCTCCATTTTATCTCCCCTCTACAACACAAATACACAGACAAAAGAAACATTTCCTCAGCTTCTGATCCTCCAATTCCTGTTTTCTTCTCTGCGAATAACTTCCCATCTCTCCATTCAGACTAACCTGTGTGTATACCTTTTCTGCCCAAGACGAATTTTAGAGAAAATAAGACCCACAGTTGTTGCAGAAATAGGATGGGTGACCATCTGAAGTGTTTTGTCACCTATTGACAGTAAAAGGAAACTGAATTTAATCACTGAAAGTAATTAAGCTGGAAAGAAGCAATTACTTCACAGACAACCAGAGCCACATAACTACTGCTGAGACCCATGAGCATGAACCATGGAGCAGAAAATCAATCCTAGAAAGTCCTCTAGAGTTAACCCAGCCCTTTAATACAGGGTAGCTTGTGGGCTCATAAATGAGTGATTCATGAACATCTGAGTGAAGCTGCTTGATGACTAAAGAATGAAACTGCCTTTCATGTGAAGTTGACAGCAATTTTCCTGGAACAGTACAGAAAAATATTTGTCTTTGAAGGAAATCGGGACTTGTGCTCAAAATCTGACTGTTGCTTCTCAGATCCCTCAAAACAATGGTCAAAATAGTTATAACAGTCTATAAAGACCCTGCGTGCGCTCAGTTAACACTTTCTTATCTTTCTTTCGGGCTTTTAGTTCTTTTAGACTGGCTCTTACTTCTGTAACTCACACTTGCTTCCCTGATATTTCTTGAATGCACTAGTCATATTCTTTTTTAATTTTTTCATTATTCATTTATTTATTATCATTTGATTAAGAGTTTACAAAGCATATTGGTTTCTCAATCAATTATTCATACACTTTTCATTAATTACAGTATTTACAATGCTGATCATCCTTTTTAAAAAAAAATTCTTCATATTCTGATTTACTTACAAATTTTGTATGCATTGTTTTTCACACTAGATCTTTCCCGTTTCTTAACCCACCCCTCCCTCCACCCATCAGATTGTGTGACCCTATGATTACACCCCCATCTATCCTCAACCCTGTTCTCTTCTCCTCCCCAATTATTTCCTCATACACATTTTATTAGTTATCTATTTCTACAATAATGATCTTATACGGTACTTGTCCTCTTGGGACTGAGTTAGTCCAATTAGTATAGTGCTCTCCAGTCCCTCCCAAGTTAGGTAGTGATTTACAAAATCATTGCTCCTGCATGCTTCATAGTATTCCATTGTGTATGTACCATAACTTCTCAATCCATTCATTCATGGTTGGACTTTTGGGCTATTTGCATGTTCTTGCTATGTTGAATAACACAGTCCTCATTTTCTCAGGATATATTCCAAGTAGTGGAATAGCTGGGTCATATGGAATTTCTATGGTCAGCTTTCTAAGGAAGCATCAAACTGCCTTCCAGAGAGGTTGTACCATTTTAAAATCCCACCAACAATGTGTAAGAGTTCCTATCTCTCCCAATCCTCTCCAACACTGATTACTTGCTGCTCTGTTAAACTTTGCCTCTGTTACTGGAGTGAGAATGTATCTCATTGTGGTTTTGATTTACATA
>NW_006399840.1:12907951-12915732 GCF_000299155.1 Elephantulus edwardii | reverse complement strand
ATGCTGGGTAGAGTAGAGGGACAGGGCAGGAGGGGAAGATCCTCTATGAGATGGATTGTTTCAGTGACTGGGGTAATCTGGATGGGTGTGTCAGAGGCAATGTGATTGGCACAGGATAGAGCAGGGTTTAGGGCTGTTGTACATAGGGTCACTATGAGTCGCAAACGACTTGACGGCATATAACAAAAACAACATTAGAGGGAGTATTGCCTGAGAAGGTGCTTAGTAGATTTGTGCTGCCAGTCCAAAGTTGTGTGATCCAAATCAACTAGGTACTTTGAATAAGAAAGATGGGCAATTTTCTCCCATGTAATATATTACAACTCAAAACCCACAGGAGAGTCAACTGTGGATCAGCACCATATTGACAATTGTTGTTATATGCCATTGAGTAGCCTGCGACTCATAGCGAATCTATGTTCATCAGCCCTAAAACCTGCTCTGTCCTATGCCAGTCTCACTGTCTCTGACACACCTACCCCCATAACTTCAGTCACTGAATCAATCCACTTTATAAAGGACCTTCATCTCCTGCACTGTACCTCCACCTTCCCAAGCATGATGTCCTTCTTTAAGAACTGGTTCCTCCTTGCAGCATGTCCAAAGTATGTCAGATGAAGCCCCAGAATCCTTGCCTCCAAGGAGCATCCTGGTTTAATCCTTTCTAGAAAACAAACAGATTCATCCTGGAAAGGGTCAGACCGGGTTGCTCCTTAGAGGCAAGGATTCTAAGGCTCCATCTAACACACTTTGGACAAGTTGCAAGGAGAAACAGGTCCTTGGAGAGGGGCATCATGCTTGGGAGGGTGGAGGGACAGCACAGAAGGGTAAGGCTCCCTATGAGGTGGATTGATTCAGTGATTGCGGTAATTGGGATGGGTGTATTGGAGACGATGTGATTGGTACAGGACAGAGCAGAGTTTAGATCTGTTGTACATAGGGTCGCTATGAATCGAAGGCCCATAACACCAACAGGATGAACCTGTTCATTTTCTTAGCAGGCCATGGTATATTCAATACCGCTCTCCAGCACCACAGCTCAAAGGCATCAATTCTCCTTCTGTCATCCCTAGTCACGGTTCAGTTCTCTGATGCATAGCAAGTAATAGCAAAGACCATTGGCCTGTATCAGGCACACCTTAGTCTGCAGAATGACACCATTGCCCTTCAGTACTCTGGAGAGGTCCTTAAGAGCTGACTTTCCCATTACAATAGATCTTTTGTTTTCCTAACAGCTGGTGCCAAGAATGTTGACTATTGAGCCAAGCAAACTGAAGCTGTTAACAATCTCAATCTCTTCATCGTCCCAGTGGTGAGAATCTTTGTCTTCTTGATATTGTGCCTCAAACCATATTGAAGGCTGTAGTCCTTGACTTTCTGCAGCAAGCACTTCTGATCCTCTTCAGTTTCAGTAAGCAGCATTGTGTCATTTACATAACACAGATTGTTGTTGAATCTTCCACCAATTCTAATGCCACACTTCTCCTCGTAGAGCCCAGCCTCCCAGATAATCTGTTCTGCATATTGGTTGAAAAGGTACAGAGATAGGACACATCCCTAGGGTACACCCTTCCCAATTTTGAACCATGTGGTGTTTCCTTGCTCTGTTCTGACGGCTGCCTCCTATACATAGCAAAAAAAAAACAACAAAAAAACAAAAAAACAACAACAAAAGAATGCTTAACTGATTTAACACATGTTTGTCTGTCTTCACATCCTATTTATATGAAATATAAGCTCCGCAAAGGCTGGAATCTGTGTCTCTTTTACTCACTGCCTTGATAGTAACAATGTCTGACACATAGTAAAAGCTTGATAAATAATGCCAGATGAATTAACAATTATTAAGCACTCTCTTAAAGTAGCAAGTTCTGGTAGCTTAGTCTGTAGAGAGTTATACTGCTAACTGAAAGGCAAGAATCTCTTTGGTAGCTTGAATTCACCAGCAGCTCTCCTGGAGAAAGATGGGCAATCTCTTCCTGTGTCATTTACAACATCGGAAGAACCCATGAAGGGTCAGCTATGAATCTGTTCTGATTGGCAACAATGGATGAGTCAGCAAGTATTTTGTGTCAGTTACCGTGTTGTCATTGTTATCTTTGGTAGGTGTCATTTAGTCAACTTTGACTCATAGCAGTGCTATGAGCAACAGATCTAAATCTTGCCTTGTCCTGTATCATCTTCACCACCTCTGATATACTGGAAACCATTCTTAGTCTCTAGGGATTTCCTCACTTTCTCTAACCCTCTAAGTTTCTCATCATGCTGCCTTTTCCCAAGAACACTCTGTTCCTGAGAACAAACTCTCTTTTTTCTGACCCAAAGTGTTAGAAATTAAGTTTCAACATCCTTGTCTCCAAGGAACACTCTGCTTGCATTTCCTCCAAGATAGATTTGTTTGTTTATGGGATGTTGTTGTTGTTGTCATGTGCCATAGAGTCACCTGCAAGTCATAGTGACCCTATGTACAACAGCCCTAAACCCTGCTCTATCCTGTGCCAATCACACTGTTTCTGACACATCTACTCTCATTACCTCAGTCACAGAATTGATCCATCTCATAGAGGGTCTTACTTTCCTGTGCTGACCCTCTAAGCTCCCAAGCACATCCCTCTCCAAGGACTGGTTCCTCCTTGCAACATGCCCAAAGTATGTCAGACGAAGCTTCAGAATCCTTGCCTCCAAGGAGCAGCCTGGTTTAACCCTCTCCAGGATGAACCTATTTTTTGTCTCCTTCAACATCACAACTCAAAAATGTTGATTCTTCTGTAATCTGCATTCATTGTTCAACTTTCAGATGCATAGGAAATAATTGAAAAAACTATGACATAACAAAATGTGGGTGACTCTGAGAAGAATGGGAATCCCAGAACACTTGATCGTTCTAATGCGAAACTTATACTTGGAACAGGAGGCAGTCGTCAGAACAGAGCAAGGGAACACTGCACGGTTCAAAATTGGGAAGGGCGTACGCCAGGGATGCATCCTATCTCCATACCTTTTCAACCTATATGCAGAACAGATTATCTGGGAGGCGGGGCTCTATGAGGAGAAATGTGGGGTCAAGATTGGTGGACGATTTATCAACAATCTGCGTTATGCGGATGACACAACCCTGCTTGCTGAAACTGAGGAGGACCTGAATCGCCTGCTGCAGAGTGTCAAGGACTGCAGCCTACAATATGGATTGAGGCTCAATGTCAAGAAGACAAAGATTCTCACCACTGGACCAATTGGCAGCATCAGGATGGATGGTGGAGAGATTGAGATTATACACAGCTTTAGTTTGCTTGGCTCCATAGTCAACAGTCTTGGCACCAGCAGCCAGGAAATTAAAAGGCACATTGCCATGGGAAAGTCTGCTGTTAGGGACCTCTCCAAAGTGAAGAGCAGTGGTGTCTCTCTGGAGACTAAGGTGTGTCTGATACAGGCCATGGTCTTCGCAATCACCTGTTATGCATCAGAGAGTTGGACAATGACCAAGGAGGATAGAAGGAGAATTGATGCCTTTGAGCTGTGGTGCTGGACTGGAGAAGAGTATTGAGAATACCATGGACTGCTAGGAAAACAAACAGATTTGTCCTGGAGAGGGTTAAACCGGGTGGCTGCTTGGAGGCAAGTATTTTGAGGCTCTATCTAACTTACTTTGGACATGTTGTGAGGAGGGGACTGGTCCTTGGAAAAGGACATCATGTTTGGGAGAGTGGAGAGACCTTTGATGAGATGGATCGATTCTGTGAGTGGAGTGGAGGGAATGAGTGTATTTGAGACAAAGAGGTAGGCACAGAATAGAACAGCATTTAGGGCTCTTGTACATAGGGTCACTATAAGTCGCAAGTGACTCGATGGCACATAACAACAACAGCAATTATTTGTTTATACCATCAATCCCTTTTACATTGCCATTCATATATATTTTATGTAATTATTTCTATAAGTTGTGCTTTTTATAATTATTATTATTGATCTCTTAGTTTTATATCTCTGTCTTCTCAAGTGCCCATTGCACCTTTCCTATTTCTTTACCTGCTGTCCACTACTAATCTTTGTTGTCCCAGTGACTTCTTGTTCTTTCTTACACATCCTTTCCTTTTCCCCTTTTAAACGTGTGTGTGTGTGTGTGTGTGTGTGTGTGTGTGTGTGGTGGTGGTGTTATTGTTGTTAGGTACTGTCAAGCATGACTCATAGCGACCCTATAAACATAAGATCTGAACCCAGCCCTGCCCAGCACCATCTTCACTCTTCCTGACATACAAAAGTCAACCCTCCACCCTTCCCAAAATCATGTCCCTCTCCAAGGAACTTATTGCAACATGTCTGAAGTATGTGAGAATAAACCTCATTATTCTTGCATCCAAAGAGCACTTCAGCTGCACTTTTCCAAGACCTATCTGTTCATTCTTTTGGCTGTCCATGGGATGTTCTCTTCTCCAACACCACAGCTCAAAGACCTCAATTCTTTTTCTGTCATCCTTATTCATTGTCCAGTTTTTGGATGCACATCTAGTAATCTGAAAGACTATGGCCTGAATCAGATATACCTTAGTCTTCAAACTGACATCATGACCCTCAATTCTTTGGAAAGAATTTGGAAATATAACTGCATATTTTCCCACTGAATTGTGTCTCCTTATTTCCTGACTGCTTGTGCCAACGGTGCTACTTGTGGATCTAAACAGGATGAAGCTTTTGACAGTTTCAGTCTCTTCTACATGCATCATGATGTTGCATATCTGTCCAGTGGTAAGAGTCTTCGTTTTCCTGACACTGAGATGCAACCCTTACAGAAGGCTGCATTCCTTGATCCTCTACAACAAGTGCTTCAAGCCTTTCTCACTCTCAGCAAGCAAATTTGTGTTATCTGCATAACAAATTATTAATGAGTCTCCCTCCTGATATCACACTCCTCCTCATAGAGTCCAGCTTCTCTAATATTTGCTCAGCACACAGATTAAATAGGTATGGAGAGAGAATGCAACCCGGATGCACTCCCTTCCCATTTCCAAACTATGTAATGCTCCTTAGCTCTGTTTGCACAACAGCCTATTGATCCAGGCTTAGGTTCTAAATGAGCACAGTCAGGTGCTCTTGGACTCCCATTCTTTTCAATGTCAACCACAATTTGTCATGATCCACACAGTCAAATTCCTTTGCATAGTCAATAAAGCACAAAGTGACATCCTTCTGGTATTTCTTACATTCAGCAAGGATCCATCTGACATCAATATCCTTGGTGTTACAGCCTCTTCTAAATCCTTCTTGAACCTCTGGCACTTCTCTAGCTATGTACTCTTCTAGCCATTTTTTTAATTATCTTCAGCAGTATTTTGCTTGCATGTGATTTCAATGTTATTGTCCGATAATTTCGACATTCAGTTGGATCACCTTTCATGGGAATGGAAACAAATATGAACCTCTTCCAATCTGTTGGCCAGACAGCCGTACTCCAAATTTCCTAGCATGAACTTTTGAGTGCATCCAAGGCTGCATCTGCTAATGGAAACAATTCAATTGCTATCCCATCAGTTCCAGGGGCCTACTTTTTTGCCAGTGCCTTCAATGCAGCTTCCTCCTTCGTTGTCATTATGTGTGTGGATAGATAGATAGATAGATAGATAATTGTACATTGTTAAGTGCCATCTCATAGTGATCCTATGAATAAAAGACCTGAACACTTGTATAACTTTCATCATTTTTCCATGTCTCCAGAGGCAAGCTGTTTCAGAAGTGGATGTCACTCTTGCTTCCAAGCTTGTTTTAATTGGGTAGCTCCACCAAACACTGTGAACCATGGGTAACCATTATCACACTTGACACATCAGTGTCACAGTGTTCAGCATCACAGCAACCATGAGTTACCTCTGTACAGCAAGTGGACAGACCAGTACTGCACCACTTAGAAGAATGTTTGACCAAAAACAATTAAAACTACACCTGAAGGCCACAGGTTAAAATCACTAACCTTTGGCTTGGTAGCATAACTTTCTATCTACTAGGCCAACAGAGCTCTCTCTAGACATAGAGATAGGTAGAGATAGAGATAGAGATCGAGATAGAGATAGAGATAGAGATAGAGAGAGAGATAGAGATAGAGATAGAGATAGAGAGAGATAGAGAAAGAGATAGAGATAGAGATAGAGATTTCTTCTATTTTCTAACTGCAATAGCCATATTGTTTTAATAATGATTCTTCTCAGGTTGATCCTCCTTTGTTTTGGTCTTTGTAGAGTTCTTTCTCTACCCATTATAGTTCTATTCTTTCTTCCCTACCTCCTCAGGTATGGTCCACACTCATACTGAGTTGTGTCTAGATATAATTTTCTTCTGTCCAATTTCTAGCCACTAACTCTTCCCCCTAAAGAACAATACAAAGTGAAATTAGCAAAAGTAAAGTGAGACTTGCAACCTTAAATCTTAATACAAAGACAACTGACTGCTTGAGGGGGGGAAAAACCCAAAAGCTGTTTAATATGTCTGTTCAAATCAACAATAATTATTATATATTTTTAAAGGGTTGTTGGCAAAACAACATGTGCAAGGTATTGAAATCATAATTGGCACTACCGTTTTGGCTCTATGACCAGTTTTACATTAGGGACTTATTTTCCAGTTTTTTCCCTCTGAGTTGTTGTAATTATTTGCTTTAGTAGGATCTAAATTGGATGGTATGCACAATAAAAGAACTCCCTCTGGAGCTCACACAGGCATTGTAAAATGCAAAGGAAAACAGTAGGAGGCATTGAAGTGCTTCATATAGGGACCTCTTTAAAGTCAAACTATAGAAAGGAACAGTTAAAACTTCAGGCTAGACACATCTACCCCCCCCCTCAAGTGCCCCATACAAACTCCGACATTTGTCTCTATGTATCACAGGGACACACACACACACACACACACACACACAAAACACCAAACCAAAAAAAAGCAAAAAACACAAACAAAAACCCAATAACAAACCAAAAACCAAACAGTGGAGTCAGCCTACAATCAGGATTATAACCACAAAATGAAGGGTGAAGACTATATTGGAGAGTCTTTGGTGTTATTTTGGTTAAGTTTATAAATATACTAAACTCTAGCTGATGTAGTACAAATATAGGTTAAGTAAAATGACTAATCAACCAAAAATATATTCTAACTAGTTATTAAAACTTTATCAGAAAAATGTATTTCCAGCTAATTGGAAACTGTGTCAGATGTCCCAGAATGAAAAATTATATCGCTGAACACCTGGTTAGGTCCCTGGGTGGTGCAAATTACTTGCATTCAAATACTAATAGAAAGGTTAGCAGTTCAAATCTACCCAATTGAGCACAATTAAGTGTTCTGGGACTTCCCTTATCTCTCAATATCAGCCACAACTTGTTATGACTCACAGAGTCAAATGCCTTTGCATAGTCAACAAAGAACAAATAGACATTCTTTTGATATTCCTTACTTTCAGTGAGAATCCATCTAACAGCAGCAATGATATCCCTGGTGGAAGAAGAATGTTGCAGTTGCCCCAACGCCTGATCATTCCTTGAAGTGGCCTGATTATGTCAAAGGTGACCAGAACAGAGACCAGATTTTTTAATTAATCAATCAATCAATCAATTAATTAATTAATTAATTTATTTATTTTCAGAGACCAGATTTTAATAAGGCTCTGGGCCTGATCACAAGGCCCACTCTCAAATTAATTAACAGGAGTTCCACCACAAATTCCAAGCAAAATACCATCTCACCCGCTGTTGTTGTTATGTGCTATCAAGTCGTTTGCGACTCATAGCGACCCTATG
>NW_006399840.1:12903800-12906308 GCF_000299155.1 Elephantulus edwardii | reverse complement strand
ACTCTAGCTCCTCGTACATTTCATTGTAGTATTTTGCTTTGTCGTTTCTTTCTGCCTTTTGGAATCTTCTGTTCAGCTCTTTAGTGTCTTGGATTCTTCCTTGTGCTTTGGCTTCTCTACGTTCCAGTGCAATCTTTAGAGTTTCTTCTTACATCACCATCTTACCTAGTTTTTCCTAAAACCTCTATAAAATAACAACCTTTGACTGTTCTTGTGCCATTTTGACCTTTTCTGCATGTGGTTTGGTCAGGTGGCATCCCTTTCTGACCATGTAATAGAAAGACTTGTTCATTTCTTGGGAGCAGCTTATTTCATTCTCCCTCTCATCCTCAACCTTCTTTTCTACGTAATGCATGGTTCCCTGATAGGAAATCCACCTGACGGGGAAGAACACCCAGTCATATGCTGAAACCTCTTCTTCACATCTCCACAGGTGGGAAATACCCCCTCTATCTTATCCTTCTCTCCTCTCAACTTTTCTTACTTCCCAGATGTTGAAGGCCATTTGCCATTTAGGTCAACAAAGTCCAACACAAGCCTCAATTTTCAACTTCCTAAAGCTGTTCTGCTGACTGAAATAGGAGCTCCCTGAGGCGCCCAGGGACAGATCACCCCCCTTTCTGTTATCCCTCTCCCTCCTCTCAGGCCCTCCTGACACCTAATGAGTGGACTCTTTGTTGGCTGTCAGAAGGATCTGTCAGCTCGGCAAGTTTCTGGCAATTGGAGACATCAAATTCTGGCAGATTCAAGACGACCCAACTCTATTTTACCTCAATATGGAGGCTTGAACTGTCCTGAGGACATTCCTTTCTTCTGCCTACTCTAAAACTCGTGTGCCTTTGACATTACGCCTAATTTAAAAATGGTCCTTTGTTCTTACTCCTCTAATGCACCTTCGGCATTATACCTAATTTAAAGCATTCTCATTCTCACATTCTGTAATCTAAATTTGGTTTGTTCAATCCCTCTGTTCTTCAAAACGTAAGTACTGAAATGACAAATGGTCAGAGGTTTTCTTTACTCAAACTTTCTTTACTCTCCACTTTCACATCTCTTTCTCTTTCTTTGCTTATTCTACTCAACTTTTAAGCTCGTTACTAACCTCCCAGTTAAAATCTTTTAAAAAAATCTTCCACAACTAAAGCATCACCTTCTTCATTTTCCAACTCTGACCTGCAGATATAACATCATCTCTCTCTTTTTCTGTTCCCACCCAGCAATAGTCCCCCATACCATCCTTCCGCAGCACTCCAGACAAACCACACAGGAAAACCAGACAAACTCCTCTGCCCCTCTACTCCCTCCTGCCAGTCCACCCACCACTCCATTCCAGCACATTACCCTCTATTGAAAAGATAAAATCTGTCCAGCAACAAAAAAGCCCTTTCTTCATTTTCCTGTGAAAACCCATTTTTAATTTTTTGAAGGTAAGATCTAAAACACAGTAGTCAAGAAAGTCTTAAACCATAAAACAGGAAAGTGTTATCATTTCTTCTGTTTCCCAATTCACTCTCTTATACTGATAAGCTAACAGTTCCACTCAGGGAAAGATAATTTAAAATCTGAAAACATTCATTTTGCTACCTAAGTAATTAATTTTACCTGTTTCTTTTTACACTCTTTCTAAGTTCCTGCAAAAATGTATATAAAATTGTAAAGAAATTGAATTTTATTGACAATAGTAGTTAATATTAAGAAAAAAATTTTAATACTAAATATTTCTTCTCTATATAGCATGCACAGAGGGGAATAGAGAGGAATGCTCACAGGCAGAGAAGTGGACCAACACAAAGGCTACTAAAATCATATACATACTATTCCTGTACCTACCATATAAAGCTCAAACAATTTCTAAAATAAATACATTTTAAACTATCAATTAAAACAGTACTAGAGTTAAGAAAGAAAAGCCTAATTGTTTAAAACTGCTGTTGCAGAATATATAAAATCATGGTATTTTTAATCCAGCACTGTCCAAAACTTCTAGTTCCAAGGCCTTAACTTTCAATGTGGAAAGCCTAGTCATGGTCACATAAGCCCTAAATGTCAAAAGATGATTCAAGAGAGTTAAAAGGGCAGAAGAGAAACCTCTTGCCACTCACTTTCAATATAGTCCTTGTAAACACCTGGCTTAGCAATGCCCCAAGATAGTCTTGGTAGCAGAAGATCAATCAGACTGACAGGGCTGAAGCACTCTCAGGGGTGTTATAAGTGACCAGCATAGCATCAACATAAGCCTGGAGAAGCCGTGAGTATGCATAGAGGTTGTGGATGACATAATTTTACCTTCTTCTCAGCTCCAGTATGAGTCATTTTGTCTTAAAATTTTTAGTAACTTTCTAAAAAAAAAAAATAAATTTTTAGTAACCTTCCTGGTAAAGGAATTGCTGGGTCAAATGGTATTTCTATTTGCAACTTCCTGAGAAAGCACCATACAGCCTTCCATAGTGGTTGCACCATTTTACACTCCCACCAACAAAGTGAATAAAGGTTCCAGTTTCTCCACAA
>NW_006399840.1:12897426-12899088 GCF_000299155.1 Elephantulus edwardii | reverse complement strand
ACTCTTCTCCAGCACCCAAAGCTCAAAGGCATCAACTCTCATTCTATCATCCCTAGTCATTGTCCAGCTGTCTGACACATAGCAAGTAATGGCAAAGACCACAGCCTGTATCAGGTGCACCTTAGTCTCCAGACTGACATCGTTGCTCCTCAGTACCTTGGAGAGGTCTCTGACAGCAGACTTTCCCAATGCAATTTGTCTTTTCATTTCCTGGCTGCTGGTACTAAGAGTGTTGATTGTAGAGCCAAGCAAACTGAAGCTGTCAACAATTTCAATCTCTTCATCATCTATCATGATGCTACCAAATAGACCCAGTGGTGAGAATCTTTGTTTTCTTGATGTTGAGTTTCAATCCATATTGAAGGCAGCGGTCCTTGAATTTCTCCAGCAAGCACTTCAGGTCCTCCTCAGTTTCAGCAAGTAGGCTTGTGTCATCTGTATAATGCAGATTGTTGATGAGTCCAATCCTAATGCCACACTTCTCCTCATAGAGTGTAGCCTCCCAGATACTCTATTATGCATATAGATTGAAAAGATAATGGAGATAGGACACATCCTTGATGCACACCCTTCCCAATTTTGAAACATGCAGTGTTTCCTTGATCTCTTCTGACAACTGCCTTTTGTCCAAGTATAATTTTTACAATCAAGCACAACCAAGTGTTCCGGTATTCCCATTCTTCTCAAAGTCAGCCACAGTTTGTTGTGATCCACACAGTCCAATGGGTTTGCATACTCAATGAAACACAGATGAATATTCCTCTGGTATTCCCTGCTTTCAGCCAAGATCCATTTGACTTTAGCTGTAATAATCCCTAGTGCCATAACTTGGGAGAGAATGGAGTACATTCTGTTACGTGAACTAACTCAATCTCATCAGGATAAATACTGCATAAGACTATTTTTATAAAACAGAAGGATAACTAGTAAAACATATATGGGGATTCAAGGGATAAAGAGTGAGGGTGGGTGGGGTGAGGTAGTGTCTTTCTCTGTCTATGGAACAGTATAGAGAATAAAATGCATAATGTTTATCGCAGAATATTTTAGTAATTGAACTAGAATAATCTTTAGGTCACATTTTATCATAAGCTTGCATAATTTGGTGGGCAGAGGGAGGGGGTGTAAAGGAAATCATAAAGGTCTAGTGCCATCTGGAAAGATGGTAATGAAGGGTTTATTGGTGATTGATTTTATAAAATGCAATGAGAGAATGAAACACAGTATGAATGAAGGATAATGTGAAACACAATTTATACAAACTGAATACAAACCAATGTAAAATTTTAAATTTTCTTTAAAAATAAAGGAAAAGGAAAAAAATAAACTATTCCACTGGGCAATCACTTGCCAAAAAATCCCCACTTTTAGATGTTAAAGACCAGAATGTTCACGTTACAGACTAAGATAGTCTTGACTCAGTCATCTCGTATGCATATGGAGACTAGACGAAAACAAATAATAATGAAGAATTGATGCCTTTGAATTGGGTTGTTGGTGAAGAATAATAACTACTGGGGAACATCTGAGTGAACAAATCTTTCTTAGAAGAACTACAATTGAAGTACTCTTCAGAAAGAAGGCTGATAATACTGTGAACTCACGTACTTCGAACATGTTATCAGGTTGTTGTTGTTATGTGCCATCAAGTCAACTGTGACT
>NW_006399840.1:12894344-12896286 GCF_000299155.1 Elephantulus edwardii | reverse complement strand
TTTTTTTTTTCTCCAGTTCCTTTTGCTTAAGAAATGCATAGCGAGTCCAGCCCTTTTGATTTTCTGACTAGCTCTTTGCATGTTTCCTTGTAACATTTTTATTTGTCTTCTCTTGTTGCCTTTTGAAATTCTTGTTGAAATTCTCACCAATTCTTTTTTGGTACAATTCTTTTTTAGAGCCTCTATGTACTCCTTCCATCTTCTAATATTCTACCCAAAGTATCCTAAATTCAAGGCTTGTATTTTTTTCTTCAGTTCCTTTTGCTTAAGAAATGCATAGTGAGTCCAGCCCTTTTGATTTTCTGATTAGCTCTTTGCACATTTCCATGTAACACTTTGATTTGTCTTCTCTTGCTACCTTATGAAATCTTCCGTTAAGTGCCTTAATTTCTTGATTCCGGGGACTACTAAAAGAATGCTCAAGTATGTTTTGGGGAAAAGTTCAACCAGAGTGCTCCTTAGAGGCATGGATGATAAAGTTTTATATTGCATATTTTGGGCATGCCTTGGGAAAGGATATCATGTTTGAAAAGGTAGACGGTCATCAAAAGGAAAAGAAAAAAAAACCTCTCATGTAACTGAATTGACACAGTGACTGTAGCGATGGCCCATCTCAGAGATGGTGAGGATATCACAAGAGAGGGCAAGTTTCAAATCTGTTGTTTATAAGGTAGCTGTAGGTTTTAGCTGATTACACCTAACAACAACTATGAATCAAAATCAAGCTAAAATAAATAATAACAATAGTAAAAACAAAACTAGCAATCTCCTAGTTCATTCGAAATTAAAGCAAGATTGTAAATGCCAAATAGTACTGATATAGAACTTTGTACTCTCAAATAACAGTGTCTTTCTCTGAGTGTCTATGGAACACTATAGAGAATATAATGCATAATATTTATTGCAGAATATTTTAGTAATTGAAATAGAATAATCTTTAGGTCACATTATTTTATCACAATGTTGAAAAATAACAAAATTAAAATGTAATTGTATTTGAAGTATTCAAGATTCCAAGTTTTAAATACTTGGAAAATGCCCTTCAGAAAAATTTGAATCACAAAGAAAATATAAAAAGGACTTATAAACTATATACTCTTATTTATATGTATCATCAGCTATTTTAAAACTTTTCTTCTACTATAATGACAATGTTTATTGACCCAGATATAAAGATTTTTATTGATATTAAGATGCAATCCATATTGAAAACTGTCCTTGAATTTCTGCATCAAGCACCTGAAGTACTCCTCATTTTAAGTAAGCAAGGTTGTGTCATCTGCACAACACAAATTGTAGATAATACTTTCTCCAATTCTGATACCATACTCTTCTTCATAATGTCTAGCTTTTAAAATATTTGCTTGGAAGATCCAAGGGGAAAAGAGTGGGAGGATAGCGGTAAGGATTGACAAGGGGTGATGTGGTTAATCATGTTGTTGTTGTTATGTGAAATCAAGTTGTTTGCGTCTCATAGTGACCCTATGTGCAAGGGCCCTAAACACCGTTCTATCCTGTGTCAATCTCACTGTCTCAAACAGTCTTTCCCACCACTCCACTCACAGATTCGATCCATCTCATCAAGGGTCTTCCTCTCCTGTGCCGTCCTTCCACTTTCCCAAACATGATGTCCCTCTCCAAGGACCAGTCCCTCCTTGCAACATGCCCAAAGTATGTCAGACGAAGATTAAGAATCCTTGACTCCAAGGAGCATTCTGCCTTCACCCTCTCTAGGACAAACCTATTTGTTCTCCCAGCAGTCCCTGGTATATTCAACACTCCTCTCCAGCACCACAGCTCAAAGGCATCAATTCTCTTTCTATCATCCCTGTTCTCAATTCTCTTTCTGTCATCCCTATTCACTGTCCAACTCTCCGATGCATAGTACGTAATTGCAAAGACTATAGCCTGGATCAGGCGCACCTTAGTCTCCAGCCTGACA
>NW_006399840.1:12887958-12893392 GCF_000299155.1 Elephantulus edwardii | reverse complement strand
TCAACTCCTGGAGCCTTGTTTTTTTCCAATTTCTTCAGAGCAACTTGAACCTCCTCCTTCATCATCATAGGTTCTTGCTCATATGTTATTTCATGAAATTCCTCTGTGTCAGCCAATTCCTTCTGATACAGCGATTCTGTGTACTCCTTCCATCTTCTTTTGATACTTCATGGATCATTCAACATTCTACCCAAACTATCTTTAAGTATTGCTATTTGTGGCTTGAATTTGTTTTTCAACTCCTTCAGCTTAAGAAATGCTGAGCGAGTCCGGCCCTTTTGATTTTCTGACTCGAGCTCTCTGCACATTCTATTATAGTATCTTGCTTTGCTCTCCCGAGCTGGCTTTTGAACTTTTCTGTTCAGCTCTTTGATTTCTTGATTTCTTCCTTTAGCTTTGGCTTCTCCGTGCTCTAAAGCAATACGCAGAGTCTCCTATCATAGTCAAAGGAGCAAGAAGCATCAAACACAGTGAAAAAATATGACTTTTCCTAAATAAAAGCAGAACATATTGCAGACCCCAATGAATACCCCAGAGACAAGGAGGCAGAAGAAATAAATTAGCATGGAGGGAGCAGAATGAACAACTACTGAAAAAATTGCAAAAGGTGGAAGAAAGAGTTTATACTATACATTAGAAAGTAGAAGAAATTAAAAAATAGACATTATAGAGAGGGTGCAATCTACAAGTATTGGAAATAACAGAAATGCATGAAAACACAATCTAAAATATCAAGGCTGAAATGGTAGATGTTTCCAGTGTGCTGGAGAGGCGAAAAAAGTGGAATAGAAGATATGGAACAGAGACTCAGTCAAGTGGAGGATAAGAACATAAAGAAAACATTAGAATCATATGTGATAACATCA
The DNA here is from genome assembly GCF_000299155.1 of Elephantulus edwardii. Classification (NCBI taxonomy): domain Eukaryota; kingdom Metazoa; phylum Chordata; class Mammalia; order Macroscelidea; family Macroscelididae; genus Elephantulus; species Elephantulus edwardii. Next base: position 12,892,526 of record NW_006399840.1, on the reverse strand, counting down.
AAAGGTGCAACACACATGTTATTTGATTCCCAGAATATGAGAGGGACAGAGAAAGCATTGAGAAAATTGTGAAAGAAGTATTGGAAGAAAACTCCCCAAGTATCATGAAGAATAGGGAAATCCACATTAAAAAGTTCAGAGAACCCCAAATATATCCCAAAAGAAAACCATCAAGACATATCATAGTCAAATTCTCCAAAATCAAAGGTAAGGATAGAACTTAAAATTAGCTTTAGAAAAAAAAAAGTCATCTACAAAGAAAAACAAATTAATGACTGATTTCACAGAAAAACTAGGCAAGCAAGAATACAATGTGCTGTCATTACAGAAGGCTGAAAGAAAACTATTGCCAGTCAAGGATCCTGTAACCATCAAAGCAGTCCTTCAAAAATGAAGAAGGAATTATGTCATTTGCAGAAAATCAAGAATTTAACGAAGTTGTGAAAACAAGACCAAATTTACCAAAAATTTGAAGGAAAGTCTTTCACAAAGAGACAGCAAAGAAAAGAGGATGGACCATAGTAACCAGAAACAACAAAAAAAGAAGCACAACAAAACAGCAGAGATAATACTTGGCCTGTCAACAATCTCACTTAATGTGAATGGCTTAAGTGTATTAATAAAAAGAAAAAAGAGTAGCAGAATGTATAAAGAAAGTAAAGCTTATTAATATTTTACCTACAAGAGACAAATATTCGTGAGGAAAACATGACAGACTAAAAATAAAAGGCTAGAATTTTTAAAAATATATAACAAACAAATGGCATTCACACAAAAGCAGTACTGGCAATGCTAATTAATCTCTGCTAAAATAGACCAGTGAATTTCCCCAGTGTTGATTGATGGTGGTGAAGAAATTGCAAAGAGACTGTGGCACTGCTGAGAAGAGACTATGGCAAGGTGTAACTAGAGGAACCCTCGAGATAAAGGCCACAGTTAAAGGTTTTGCTTGCTGAATGATTCAAGAAAAAGCTAACTTACAATTGCAGTGAGAGAAAGTTTGCTGCAATGATTGAGGAAACCAGAGGCTTCTTGCAATTGTGCTGTTGAACTGAACCTGGATTTTTAATAATGGAGGAATTGTGCTTTGTGAAGCTGGCTTGTGACTTTTGGACTAAATCTGGACTTGCATTGTGAGCTATTTTTGTCTCATTCATTCTCTAACCTATTATCTTAATAAATCTCACTACAGTGGGGGGAGATATAAAAGGGCACTATATATTGATTAAAGACACAACATTGGTCGAGATTTATGAATCAAATGATAGATCTGAAATTTACATAAAAGAATAGTTAACAGACTTGAAGAAAGAACTAGACAGCACCACAATAGTGATCTACCTTAACACACAATAATACAATTTCTCTAGGACGTCTGCTTGTTCTTCTGGCTTTGGGATATTCAGTACCCTTCTCAAGTACTGTGACTTGAAGGCATCAGTTCTTCTCTCATCCTTAGTCATTATTCAGTTTTCAGATGATGTTGTTAACACACACAGTGACTGCTGCAATGGGCACAAGTATGTCAGAGGTAATGAGGATGACACACAATAGGATAAGAGATGCTATGAGTTGTAGTCAACTTGATATCATTTAATAACAACTATATTAACAATTAAAATAAAATGAAGAAGCAAGAAAATAAATAAAATAAAAAGAAACCCATTTTGGGGAGAAATTAAAGAAATTCCAAAAGAATAGGAATTATACCCATCGTTGTAATGTTGCTGTTGTTGTGTGGCCATTAGCTGACCCACTCATGGGTTTTCATGAGCAGTAAATCACACAGGAGGAGATTCCCCATCCTTCTCTCTTGGAACAGTGTTGGATTTGTACTGTGTGTTTTTGGAATTGCAGCACAACTTATTATCTCTTTTCTCAAATAGATTGAAAACTTCAACACAGTAAAATAAAATATCAGCATGTTTGTAAGTATACAGAAATTCACAAAGTGTTTATAAAATTAATATGGAAATGAAAAAAGCCTATGTTTATCAAGGACATTGGAAGCAGGAATGGCATCCACTTCCTAAACAACATGTCTCTGGAATCTCTATAGACTTTGATAAATGTTGATAGTTGTAGGAGGGGCTTCAGGCATTTTGTTCATAGAGTCGCTATGAGTCATGCTAGGCTCAAAGGCAATCAACAACAACAACAATCAAGGATATACTTAACAAGAAGTATAAACTTGGAATATCTATTTATAGTATCAGATTTCAAGATTTATTCTGTAACTACAGTTGTTAACAGTATTTTTGGCTCCTGTTGTTATGTGCCATTGTGTTGACTACTTCTCATACTGACCATATGAACAGTGGATCTGGAAGTTGCCCTATTCAGAGCCAACCCCACTAAATCTGACACACTTGAGTCCATTGCTTTAGTCACTGTGTTGATCCATTTTATTGAGAGTCTTCCTCTTTTGTGTCGACCATCCACCTTTCCAAGCATGATGTCCTTCTCCAAGGATTGGCCCCTCTGGACAGCTTTGCCAAAGTATGTGAGACAAAATTGCATCATTCATACCTTCAAGGAAAACCTTGGTTTCACTTTCTCTAGTACATATCTTTGTTTCTCTTGGCAGTCCATTGGATATTCAATAACAATAATAACAAAATGATCTGAAGCTCTGGTGGCAAAGTGCTTCAGGTATCGAACTACTGACCAAAAGGTCAGCAGTTTTAATATACCATCTATTCGAAGGGAGAAAGACGGGCAGTCTCTTCCTGTAAAGATATGTAGACTGGAAACCCAATGGAAGATCACTAGTCAGATTCTAGCTGACAGTGAGTTTTGTTTGTATTATTTCTTTGCTGTTGTTATTGTTATTGTCATGAAGCAACTAGAAAGCAAACCATTTTGCATGGGATGAAACAGTTACCACAAGGGCTGAAATAGTTGTATCCACTTCTGAGTTCAATGATTAGTGCCATGATAACAAACTCTTCATAATTAACAGATATTTTAACAGTTTTAATTTATTTCATATTTTATAATGTGGTATCTTCTCCAGCTGTAGAGAGAAATTCAAAGCCAGAGAGGCGTGGAGAATTCACTCCTAAAAGACTACCTGATTTGCACAGAAAACGACAAAAGTCATTAATTCAGCCACAAAACTCAAGATTCCTGTTAACTTAGATTTTAAAATCTGCCACTCTCATCTCCCAGAGAGCCAGGTGTGGCAAACATATCCTCTTGCATAAGTCAATAAAGAAAACCTCATCACTGACTGTGTCAGAGTCTGGAGATTTATTATAAAGCAATATATTTTCAAAGTGCGGCACAAAGAGTCTTTTAACACTGAAAGTGAATTTGTCATAGACCTCCTCAACATCAAACAGATGCCTGGAGCTTGGAGACTTTGACTCTTAAACTTCAATGTTTCATAAGTTAAGTGATTGGAAACTGGGGAACCATGAAGTAATACTTTTTCTCTGATTTGGAAAATTTGACTCTTTAACAATGAAACTTAAGATGTGTGCTAAGAAACACTGAGAAGTGGCATGTATAGTTTTCTTTATACTGAGACTATCATTTGGTCCAGTAATATTGCTTTTTTCAGGATTTTAAAAAAATGTCTGTAACACTGGTTTCCTGTTAACAAGAGTTTTGGATTTTGTAGGTAACTCTCTCTACCCTTGGCCCTTCTACATGCCTACAATTCTCATTGTTTTTGCTGAAAATCAAATAAGCACCACATGTAGGCTTTAACAAATAGTCTCTAATACAGGTCATTTGATTCTTTTTTTTTCTCCCTTAAGAAAGAAAGCACATGCCAGAAGTTTCATTACTATCATGCCAGATTCTTAAATAAACACAGGACCTCTCCTAAACTGAGGCTGTTGCCAATGTTTATACCTTTGCACATATTTTAACCAAGATGCAATGTGATGGTTATATTGGACTTTTCTAGTCACCAATCATATTATAAACCACAGAAAAGATTCAAAATGAAAGAAACAAAGCCTTGCTCTGGTTTGAGGTTGCATTCAGCTACCAACTGCTTCTAACTACATCTTGTATTAAACTATCTCTGACTACAGTCTAAACTGGATCAGAAGGTAAAGTTATTAGTTTTGGATTTAAGAAATATGCAGTGTCCACCACTCCTAATTCACAGGAGGAACAGCTGGGCCACCCAACGTGATCTTAAACATGTACCATAAATAATGAAGCACAAACTAGAACTTGCCCAAGTCAAGATACTTATGAAGTTCACTTGACAGATGTTACTTTATAGATTTCTCATTCCACTTTTCAAAAGTGGACTTTCTCCCAGTTAGTGCAGTTTAAAGTTTACATAAAAATGTGGAGAAAATTCAGAGAATTCCCAAATATATCTCCTTTTACATAGCTTCTCCTATTCCTGATATTTTGCAGTATTGTGGTATGTTGTTGTTGTTGTCAATTCCCGTCGAGTCGAGGTCGACTCATAGTGACTTTATGAACAAAAGACCTAATGCTTTTCCATAGATATCATTGTTTCTCCAAGTTCATAGAGTTTCCAGAGGTATGGGGTTTAGGAAGTGGATGCCACTCCTGCTTCCCAACCTGTTTTACAACTG
>NW_006399840.1:12884221-12887473 GCF_000299155.1 Elephantulus edwardii | reverse complement strand
GTATGGATATACTATAGTTTGTTAATCCAGTCATCCACTGAAGGACATTTTACTTGGTCTCAATTATAAACACAGACAACACTATTATAAAAACCCATATGGTTGTTTTTGTTTGGACATAAAGTTTCAAATTGTTTGACCTTGAGGACAAGCTGGGGTTTGCTGGGTTGTAATTATTGCATTGTATGCCAACCTTGAATATTATTTCTTGAACTTGGGTACTATGAGCCTTCCCACTATGTTCTTCTTTATTTTTTTTTTAATTGGGGAACAGGAGCTATTCTTAGACTTTATTTTTCCCTACAAATTTTAGGATAAATATCCTGATATCCACCAAGTAATCTGTGAGGATTCCAATTGAGATTTTATTGCATCTAGGTCAAGCTGTAAATAAAGAATGTCTTTACAATATTAAGTCTTTCTATCACAAACAACTTGCCTCTAGAAACTCTATTCTATGAATTTTGATAAATTTCAGTAGTTGTAGAGAGGCTTCAGGCCTTTTCTTCATAGACTTGCTATGAGTTATGCTCTAATCAAAGACAATCAACAACAATAACACGTCATAGAAAATGATCTTCAGCAGTATTTTGCTTGCATGTGATATTAATGGTGTTATTCAATAATTTACACATTCAGTTGGGTCACCATTCTTGGGAATGGGAACAAATATGGGCCTCTTCCAATCTGTTGGCCAGACAGCTGTCCTCCAGATTTCCTGGTATGAATTAGTGAGCACATCCAAGGTTACATCTGTTAATTGAAACAAGTCAATTGTATACCATTGAATCCTGGCACTTTATTTTTTTGCCAATGCATTCAATACATTTTCTACTTTGTCCCTCTTTACCATTGGCTCCTGATCATATGGTACTTTCTGAAATTTTTCACTGTCAATCAGTTCTTTCAGGTAGAGTGATTCTATGTATTCACTCTATCTTCTTTTAATGCTTTCTGGGTCATTCAATATATTGTTCATAGTATCTGTCACTATTCTGACTTGAGGCTTAATTTTTTTTTAGTTCTCTAAACTCAAGAAATGCAGAGTACGTTCTTTCTTTTTTATTCTCCATTTCTAGCTCTCTATATGCTGCCACTTGGCCCAGTGGTGAGAATCTTTGTTTTCTTGATGTTGAGCTTCAATCATGTTGAAGGCTGCAATCCTTGACCTTCTGCAGCAAGTGCTTCATGTCGTCCTCAGTTTCAGAAAACAGGGTTGTGTCATCTGCATAATGCAGATTATGAATGAGTTCTTCCAATCCTGATGCCACATTCCTCCTCGTACAGCCCAGCATCTCTGACTAGGAAAGATTCAGAGTGGACTTGAAAAGACAGAGTCATAATGGACATAGATCAACAGCAACTAATTGTATAAAATACAATGCATATAAATGTATGAAACAATGTAAACTAAAGATTGTATAAAACAATGTTAATTGGCTAGCATCAGTATGGATGGTGGAGATTGAGATAGGTAACAGTTTTAGTTTGCTTGGCTCTGCAGTCAACACTCTTGGTAACAGCAGCCAGGAAATTAAGAGACAAATTGCATTGGGAAAGTCAGCTGTGAGGCACCTCTCAAGAGTACTGAAGAGCAACATCAGGCTCGAGACTAAGGTGCACCTGATCCAGGCTATAGTCTTCGCAATTAACATGCTATGCGTCAGAGAGTTGGACAGTGAGTAGGGATGATAGAAGGAGAATTGATGCCTTTGAGCTGTGGTGCTGGAGAAGAGTGTTGAATATACCATGGACTGCTAGGAGAACAAATAGGTTTGCTCATTGGAGTCAAGGATTCTGAAGCTTTGTCTGACATACTTTGGGCATGTTGCAAGGAGGGACTGGTCCTTGGAGAGGAACATCATGTTTGGGAAGGTGAAGGGGCGGCGCAGGAGAGGAAGACCTTCAGTGAGATGGATCGATTCTGTGACTGGAGTGTTGGGAATGAGTGCACTTTGTGATGGCTAGGTTGGCACAGGATAGAACAGCATTTAGGGCTCTTGTACTTAGGGTTGCTATGAGTTGTAAGCAACCCGATGGCACATAACAACAACAACAACAATTTTATATTACTTGAATCCATAATTAAAGCATTGGTACCAGTAGTCAGGAACTAAGGAGACACATTGCACTGGGAAATCTTCAGGTTGGGAACTCTCCAAATTAGTGAGGAGTAATGATGTCAGTTTGAAGACTAAGGTGTGTCTGATTCAGGCCATAGGCTTTCCGATCACTTGCTATGCATCTGAGAGCTGGACAATGAATTAGGATGAGAGAAGAACAATTAATGCCTTTGAGCTGTGATGTTGAAAAGGAGCATTAAATATCAACAACCCCAAACCCCACAAACAAAAAACCTCAAACAAATATGTCTCTGAGAAGGTTAAGCCGGAGTGTTCTTTGGAGGCAAGAATGATGAGGCTTCACCTCACAAACTTTGGGCATGTTGCTAGGAGGGGCTTTAATAGAGAAAAGAACGTGATGCTAGGAAGGGTGGAGGGTTAGCTAAGGAGAGGATAAACCCTCGACCAGGTGGATTGATGTGATTGCTAGTGCAACGTGCTCTTGTAGATTGCACAGGTTAGAACAGGGTTCAGATCTTTTGTTCATAGGGTTATTATAAGTTGTACTCAACTCAATGGCACCTAACAACAACAATAATCGAGATGGTTTAAAATCAGGAAAGATGTCCATTCCTTCTGGATATCTATCCAATCTGTATAGGTACTGAGCAAATCAAGAAGCTTAACTATAGGAAGAAAATATAGAGGAAGATGCTTCAACACACTGCATTATGCAGAGTATACAACTTTGCTTGTAGAAAGAGAAGAAGACTTTAAATAATTGCTCTAGAAGATCAAAGAATATAGCCTTCATAATGGATTACATCTCAGCATCAAGAAAACAAGAGTTCTCACCTCAGTACCAATAGACAATGTCAAGATACATGGAGAAAAGATTGAAGTTGTCATGATTTAATTTTACTTGGATCCATAATCAACAACCATGAGGAGCAGCAGTAAAAAAAAAGAAAAAGAAAGAAATAAAATAAAGCTATGTTGCATTGATGCTGCTCCAGGCCTTTTGGGATAATTTTCAGCAGAATCTTGCTTGCATGTGAAATGAATGATATTTTTCAATAATTTCTGCACTCTGTTGGATCACCTTTCTTTGAAATGGCAACAAATATAAATATAGATCTCTTCCAGTCAGTTGGCTAGGTGACTGTCCTCCAGATCTCTTGGCACAACT
>NW_006399840.1:12876108-12883416 GCF_000299155.1 Elephantulus edwardii | reverse complement strand
AAATATGTTGTCAAGGACACCTCCAAAGTGCTAAAGAACAAGAATATAATTATAAAGACAGGTGTGCATGATCCTAGCCACAAGCAGTTTTTCCACCAATTATTTTCAATATATCTGAAAGTTGGGCAATTAATAAGGTTCACTACAAAAGAACAATTCCTTTGCTTTGTGGAGTTGGTGTACAGTAGTGAATATCCCACAGACTGCCAAAAGCAAGTAAGTCTGAAAGTGCAACCAGAGACTCCATAATGGCAAGGATGGTAATATCTCATCTCATATGCATTAGGCATATTGACAGAAAGAATCAGTACTTGAAAAATAAACATCATTTTAATAAGAGACTTGCACATGTTAGTGGAAATGTTCTCCTTGGGAGAGAAACATGAACCATACATGTCATCCATGAATCAGACAGCTCATTCCTCCTTCAAGGAGCAAGCAAGAGATAGGGCAAGAAGTAGTTCTTAAAAGAACCAGGGTGGTGGAAGAACTGATGGGATACCATTTGACTTGTTTCAATAAACAGATGCAGCCTTGGATGCACTCACCTGTTTATGCCAGGAAATTTGTAGGATGGCTGTCTGACCAAAAAATTGGAAGAGGTCCATATTTGTTTCCATTCCCAAGAAAGGTGATGTGGAACTGAATGAGGAAATTATTGAACAATAACATTGATATTACATGCAGGCAAAATACTGTTCAAGATCATTCAGAAATGGCTGGAACAGTACATAGATAAGGAATTGCCGGAAGTTCAAGCAAGACTTAGAAGAAACCATAGCACCAGAGATATCACTGCTGATGTCAGATGGATCCTGTCTGAAAATAAAGAATACCAGAAAAATGTCTATTTGTGCTTTATTGACTATACAAAGGCATTTGACTGTGTGGATCATGACAAGTTGTGGCTGAGATTGAGAAGAATGAGAATTCCAGAGCACTTGATTGTACTCATGAGGAACCTACACCTGGATCAGGAGGCGGTTGTGTTAACAGAGCAGGGGATAACTGCATCGTTTGGAATTGGTAAGAGAGTGTGTCAGGGATGTATTCTCTCTCCCATAACTGTTCAATTTATATCCTGAGCAAATTATTTGATAATCTGAACTCTATGAAGAGCAGTGTGGCATCAGGATTGGAGACTCATCAATTATATCTGCTAATCAGACCTAAAATCTCAGTATTTCTACTAGAGAAATCTCTTCCTTCCTTAGCTTAATCTGCTTGCCTTCTTTTTTTTCTTTTGCTTTTTTTTTCTTCTACTTTGCTCCTTTCTGACAGTAAGACTAAATGTCAGTTCTCAAAGTACTCTGATCAGCCTTCATTTTCTGATTAGAATTTTTTTTGTTTTTTTTTTTAATGATGGTGGCTGGCTGACTGGCGGGATGGCTGGCATCTCTATGGAGGCTCGACTTTAGTGGCAGTCAAGGCAAGGGAAGTCTCTGGGATCCTTTTTGCTGTGTATTACTGCTCTTTTCTGACCTTCAAAAGTAGGTGGGCGGCCAAGAGCCCTAAACTAAGGGGAAGTATGGGCAGAAGCCTGTGGCCCTCAGGCCTGTCTTTAATTGTTTTTGGTGAAACATTCTTCTAGGTCTTATAGCCCTGGTGTGTCCACTTGCCGTACAGAGGTAACTTGTGGTCGCTGTGACACTGAACACTGTGACACTGACGTGTCAAATGTGAGAATGGTTACTCATGGCAGACAATTGTGCTCCCTGGCTAAAACAAGCTTGGAAGCAGGAGTGGCATCCACTTCCATAAATAGCTTGCCTTAGGAAACCCTACGAATGTGGAGAAAGGAGGAAAGTCATGCAACTGTCGAGAATTTTTGTCCATAGGGTTGCTATGAGTCGCCTACGACCCCACGGCACTTAACAACAACAACAACGTTCCAGATAGAAGCTGTTTTACTTTTCTTCTTTGATTTAAGGTTTGCCAATCTCTCTTTGCACTGTTTCTATAATTTTGTTCTAAAAGACAAGGTCTAGATTTACTTTGAATATAAAGAAAAATCATCCTCTTTTGATTGATAGCAGTCTCTGGCTCTCTAAAACCTGAAGCCATGGTCAGAATTTATGTAACATGGCTAGGAATCACAAAACCCATGGATACACCGTATGCATGTAAGAGGATGGCACTCTTCACCTCTATTGTCCCCTTTGTCTTTGCCTGCAATTATAAAGAGGATTCGACTGTTACAGCTGATGTAGCACACCCTGCAGATGTCTTGTTTTACACTCACTGCTGCTTCTTTTTGTACCCATGGGACTTAAATGTTTTATAGCTTAAAACTCAATTTGTACATCCAACTGGGAACATTGTAAATGCAGCAAAAAAGTATTCAGTTGAGTTCTTTCAGTTTCCACCAAAATGTTTCCATCTCCAGGCATCTCGTAAATACCACCTACAATTACAGAATTGTATTAATTTGTGTTTTTTTTTAATAATTTTCTTAGCATTAATGCTTAACATTTACTGTCTTATTGCCTTGCCACTAAATTTCAAGTCTTTGTTCTTCATTTTAGATGTATATTTTCTGGAGTATATTCTCCAGTAATTTCCTCAGAGAGTTTGTCAATTTTAGGGGTAATTCTGCTTTCAACAAATACACAGTAATGAAGGAGGGTCAGAACATACCAGGTATTGAATGGAAGGTACCTACAGTTATTGCCCTACTTAAGTCCAGCAAGACAGGAATTGTAGTTTCTTCTCTGACCCAGACCTGATTCTAATCTCTGCGAAAGAATATCTTATGTATTATTTTCCATTCCTTCTGCTATACTCCTCAGTAGATTCTTCTTGCTGTTTTCCTCCTTGGACCTACTAAAAATGGCTACTAGCATGTGTATGACCTTGAAGCCAGCACCACAGTCAAGGAATGGTGAAAGCTTAATCTTTATTTAAATGTTGTTTATTTCAGTCTCATTTCTTTAGCAATGCAGTTCCTTCTTAACGCAGGTAGAAATTTACCTGTTCTTTTTCCATATCAATGGAACTGGTCAAAAACCATAATCAAATATTTTAGTTCCCCCCCCCCACTTTCATACAGATTCTATTCCTAAACAGTTCCATGTTTTTTTATCTTGTTGTCACAAATTATATCTTTGTCCATTGTATACTCAACAGCATAAATTTTATTCATTTTAATTTTCTATTGTATGCTCTATCTATATCCAGCACCATCCTCATAATATCCCTGGTGCTTAAATCTATTGTTGAGGTCACTATGTCAGTACATCTCATTGAGATGAGGATTTCTTGTCCTTTGTTGTCCCTCTACTTTTTCACATATGGTATTTTATTCTCCAAATAAGATGCTCAAAGTGTTAGAGATAAAGTCTCACAATCTGTATCTAAGGAGCACCCTGGTTGCACTTTCTGCTAGAGAAACTTGTTCCTTTGACAGTTCATGGTATATTCAATATTCTTCACCAACACCTCAATTCAAAGGCATCATTTCTTCTTCATTCTTCCTTTTCATTGTCCAACTTGCACACCCATATGAGGTAATTGACTTGGGATAGTCACATCTCAGGCTTTAAAGTGACATCTTTGTTCTTTAATACTTGAAAAAGGTCACTAAGCATATTTTTTTCAATGTAGTATATTTCCTTTTTTTTATTTCTTGGCTTCTGCTTCTATGGATGTAAAAGAAACACCTTTAACTTTTTAGAAAATGTTTTTATTATTTTGATACTAGTTTATTTACAAAATTCAAATACATTGTTTTCCAAAATAGATTCTTCCAATTTCCCTCACCCTTCCATCAAATTGTCCAACTCCATGATTAACTCCCTGTGATCCCCACATGTCTTTAGCTTTTGACTCATAGAAACCAGCTTTACCCTCTTTTAATTGAAATTATTCCCTTGCCTTTATATGTGTGCATGACATTACAGTTTTAGAAATATTTATTTCTCTATACTGTTTCAAGATATTTTCTAGTATTTCATTCCAACGTTAAGGATTCCTTTTAGTGTTTCTAGTAGGGTAGATCTGGCGGTAACAAACTACTTCAGCTCACATTTATTTATTTATGACTGTCTTAAGATCTTAATTTTTGAAAGATTCTTTTGACTTTACACAGAATTTTTTTAAACAATATTTGTTCTTCTACTGTTTTGAATATGCAATACCTTTGTTATCTATTGGAGAGGTCAGCTATGAGTTGCAACTCCATAGCAATGAATTGAGTTAGGTGACTCTCATTTAGAGTCTCTCATATGTGATGATTCACTTTCTTTTAATACTCTCAAGAGTATCTTTGGATTTTTTCATTCACATTTTGGTTTTTGTTTCTATTTTTAATATTTTTTTTATTTTATACTGGTTTACTTAAAAAGTTCATCTACATTGTATTTTACACCGTATCTTTCCAATTTTCTTTACCCACCCCTCTCTCCACTTATCAAATTGTGTGACCCCTCTCTCCTGCCTCCTGTCCATCCTCACCCCTTTGCTCACATCCTCCCCACCTTAGATCCTCATACACATTTTACTAGTTATCTATTTCTATAATAATGTTTTTATTCAGTGTTTGTCCTTATAGCTTTAGCTTTTTTGAGAGTTTTAGTTTTAGTTTTGTTTAAGTTTTAATATCTCTGGATTTATAGAAGTTATAGTTCCTTAAGCACCCTGCATGTGAAACCCTTAGAGTTTTAATACAATGAGAGGAAGTTTCGGCTCTTATTTGTTCAAATACTGTTTCTTTTTCTCTTTGTCTTCTTGAGCTTTCATAATGTGTATGTTGGTCTACTTGATAATGCCTTGCTGGTCCCTTGGCCTTTCCCCTATTCTGCTTTCTGTTGTTACAACTACATAATGGCAGGGGTTTTCGCCCTCCCTTCAATTTTAATATTTTCTTCATCATCCAGCTTATATTTGAGTTCATATTCTACTGAACTCCTCAAATAAAAATTTTATTACCATTTTTGTACATTTTGGCTCATGAATATCTCTTTGATTCTCTTTTATAGTTTTTATCTCTTTATTAATACTCTCATTTGAACATAAATGTCCTGATTTTCCTTACTTCTTTACCATAGTTCATTTTTATCTTTTTAAGCATATTTAAGATAGTTGTTTTAATCTTTTTATCTCATAATTCTAGTGTCTTAGCTTTCTAAAGGATTTTTTCTGTTCCTTTTTTTATTTTATTCCTTTGAATAAATAATTTGTCCTATATGTATACCTTGTGCTGCTTGTTTCTAAAAATAATCTTTTTGAATAAATAAAATGTGTTAATGATAATAAAATGTGTTAACTCTGTAATCTGATTTGCCTCATTTCTCAAGGTTTTCTGTTTCCTCCTTTTCTTCTTCCTTTCTTTCCTGTTTAGCTCTCATTATTTCTTACTTTCATTTATGTTAGTTTATAAGATAGTAGTAGTCCACTGATTTAGTGACTTTTACAATTTTTAAATTTTTATTTGTTTTTTTATTCACATTGTGTATCTTACAATCATTTCCATATATTGTGTCTTATAAAATTAATCACCATTGATCTAAGCCCGCTATTCCTCAATCTTGTCAGATTTCCTCAGCATGGAGAAAAGGTTAAAAGAAAATAATTGCCAGCCAAGCAACCTGTACCCAAAAATATGAAGAAGAAATTAGGTCATTTGCCTAAAAGTAGGAATTTGTGAAAACAAAACCAATTCTCCAAGATATTGTAAGGGAAGTCCTTCACACAGAGACTCCAAAGGAAAAAGAATGGTCAGGGACTTTTCCAGAGTACTGAAAAGCAATGATATCAGTCTAGAGATTAAGGTGCACCTGATTCAGGCCATGGTCTTCACAATTACTTGCTATGCATCAGAGAGCTGGACAATGACCAAGGATGCCTTTGAATTGTGGTGCTGGAGAACAGTCTTGAACATACCATAAGCTGTCAAAAAAACTCAAATATGTCTGTCTTGGAGAGAGTGAAACAAAGTTTCTCCGTGGAGGCTAGGATTTTGAAGCTCTGTCTCATATACTTTGGGCATGTGGCCAGGAGGGACTGATCCTTGGACAAGGACATCATGCTTAGAAGGGTGAAGGGACAGCACAGGAGAGGAAGACCCCAGATGAGATGGATTGATACAGTTACAAGAGCAGTGGGGGTAGGTGAGTTGGAGTCAGTGAGACACTGGCTCAGGACATGGCAGGCTGCAGGGCTCTTGTACATACGGTGTCTAAGAGTCTCAGGCAACTTGACAGCAGCACATAACAACAACATAGTAACCAGAAACAGCAAAAAAGAAAGACAGCAAAATGGCAGCCATAAAACTTGGTCTGCCAATAATTACACTTAATGTGAATGGCTTTAAAGCCCAAAAGAGAAAAAGAGTAGCAGAATGGATTTTTTTTAAAAAAAAAAGCAATGCACATCAATATGTTGCCTTCAAGAAATAGCTAAGAAATGAGGGAAAAGATAAACTAAAAATCAAAGGCGGGGGAAGTGGGAAGAATACCAAACAAATGGCATACACAGAAAAGCAGGAGGGGCAATACTAATCTCTGATAAAATAGACTTCAAGATAAAAACTACTATAAAAGAGATAAACAAAAACACTATGTATATGTATTTTGCATGCAAACCAATATAAAATAAAAATAATTTAAAAATATAAAGGTGGGCACATATAATGATTAAAATCACAATAGATCAAGAAGACATAAACTTGATTAACATCTACTCACCAAATGATAGAATCTATAAAATACACAAAGCAATGATTAACATGTCTTTTGCCCATTTTGCAGTTGGGTTATCAGTCTTTTCCTTGTGGAGGCCCATAAGTATTCTTTAAACTTTTATTATGAGACCTTTGTCTGAAATGGTATTGACAAATGTTTGCTCCCAGTGAGGAGGTTTTCTTTTCACCATGTGGGAGAAAGGTTTTCATGCATACATAGATTTAATTTTTAGAAAGTCCCATTACTGGTGGAGGGGTGAGGGAAATGGAAAGAATTTGTTCAAATTTGTATTTTAATTTTGTAAATAGACTAGTAAAAAAAATTTTTAAGAAAAAAATAAAGTCCAATTCATCAATTTTATCCTCTTCATATTGTGTATTTCTGGCTGTATTTGGCAGTCTCTTTATACTGCAGAGTAGGCCTTCTAAGCTTGATCCCAATTTGTCTCTAATTAACTTTATGGATTGAGCTTCACTCCCAGAGCTCTGATCTACCTTGAGTTGACAGAGGATGATATGCACTCTTATATATTGTTGGTGGGATTGTAAAATGGTACAACCACTCTGGAAAGCAGTTTTACACTTCCTCAAAAAGCTGAACATGGAAATTCCATATAAATCAACTATTC
>NW_006399840.1:12874159-12875612 GCF_000299155.1 Elephantulus edwardii | reverse complement strand
AGGTCAACTCAAAAGAAAAGAGACTTACTAAAAATGCAGAAGATCTAAACTATACAATTAGACAATTTGATCTGGTGGATACAAATTATTTTTGCAAAGATCTTAATGTCCACTTTCATTGATGTTTCTATTATTTTAGCATGTATTCAGCTACTATCTAACAGTGATCTCTATAAACTTTGAAAGTTGAAAACAAAACAAGTAAATAATGTTTAAAAACCCCAAACACTTCTTGCAATCTTTACAGATACGCTGCACTGGAGTACTTCATCAGTTAGCTAGGTTTATCAGTTAGCTAGGTTTACTATGGGCCTATAGATTAATCCAAGGTGAAAGCTTAGTGTTTTTGCAAGTATTTTCCTGGCATATGTCTTGCCTTAGATAAGTTTGTGGCATTCTAAATTCCCTTGTGTTGTAAATGCTCCCAATTCTCAAATAAACTAACTTCTCAACTTCTTGACTTTAGTCTTTTGTTTCAGTTATCCTGTTAACCCTTGTAACTCAGGAAGCTACTGGTCTTTTAGTCTATCTACTTCTTATCCTTGTGCTACCTCCAAAGAAGGAAGTATATTTTATTTCATTCTTTTAGCTAGTCAATGGACAGGTGTGTGCACACACACATACATATAGTAAATTATGAAGATGGTGTGATCTACTCCTTTTAGATCAGGTCTCAGGCTTACAGCTGGAAATGTAAAGTGTCATTTCAAGATACTGAACTGTGAATGGTCTTGGTCCAGTGATAGACAGCCACACTATTGGATACCCATTTACTCGATATGCTTCCTTTGTATACTCAGCATTAGTTTGGCTAGTGTAGATATATAACTGTTCATCAGAGTACTGACAAGGTTAATTTATATTTATTTCTTGCTTGGTTCTTTGGGGAACAGGAACATGGAGAATCTTGCTCTTCCATCTGGCTGACCTGTCTCCCTGAAATAGTTCTTGCCTTGATTCCTTTTGATTTTTCACTCACATCTTCTTATTTCTCAATTTAGTAATGACAATTTTAGAATAACTTGGAACTATTTGCAGAACAACCATATCCTTAATTTAATTTTAGACCTAAAAATAAAGTATCCATAATCCTGGGGACAGTTTTCTGACCACAACAAGGAATACGAATTTGAACTGATTTGATGACCATCTTAATTAATGACATCTTCACATTTGTAAGGATACTTTCAAAGCTAAGCCAGCCAATCAATGGCACCCTCACTTCAGTAAATGTTCTTCAAGAGAGGCTTTCAGCAATGGCTTTACTTGTGACTGCACCACCATCATTGATAGCCTTTTTTTCTGTACTAATAGGAGAATATCATGCAATATTGTTGTTGTTGTTGTTGTTACGTGCCGTTGAGTCGCCTGTGACTCATAGCGACCCTATGTACAACAGCCCTAAACTCCGCTCTGTCCTGTGCCAATCGCACTGTCTCTGACACTCCCATCC
>NW_006399840.1:12870911-12872869 GCF_000299155.1 Elephantulus edwardii | reverse complement strand
GTCAATTGGTATACCATCTATTCCTGGAGCCTTATTTTTTGCCATGCAATAGTAGATGTGGCATTTTAAGGATGAGGACCATATCCTTAAATATTTAGACAAGGAGAGGAAGTCAGAAGAGTCTTCTTGCATGCACAGAAAAAGAGATCAGAATTGCCTATACTAAGATAATCTCTGCAATAAAAGACTAGCTAACAAAATCTTTTGAAACCAATTTATAGCTTCTTCTGTGTGCATAGTAGATATTAGTTTAACTAGTTATGAACTATTTTACTGAAAAATAATGAAACTTTTAAGAACATCCAACTCAAACCAAATGCTGTTTAGTTGGATCTGTTTTGGTGTGATCCTATAGGACAGATGAGAACAATCCACAGAAAATCTAAGGCTACAAATTCTTATGTTTGCAAATTATTACACTTTTCTCCCCCAGAATGACTGGTGGGTTTGAATCAGTGATCTTTGGTTAGCAGTAAAGCATTTTAACCACTGTACCAACAGGGGTACTGTAAGCATTTTTCTCTTAAATATTTGGTTTGGTGAATTTGATTCTCATCATTTACTATCACAGAAGGAGGAAATTACTAAGATTTCATTTTTTAATAGTGTTTTCAAATAGTTTTAAGTGGAAAAAGAGAACAAGCTTATATGCAAGTAGGTCTGAGATCTGTAAATGTCTCATTTAAGCATTTTTTCCCATATAGAACACAATTTTAATCCAGTGCATTAAACTTTTAAGTTTTTATAAAACCCTAGGTTTGTCACTGTCATGGATGACTTCATTTAAAAAGTACACTACTGATGAAAGTTTTTTCATGCTTACTTTAAATGTGATTTCAACATGCATTATTTTTCCTAGGCAACGTTCATGCTACAATTCACTAATTATCATACTTATATCAGAAATATGCACAAGGGCTCAAGCCTTCTAATAGTATTATTAAAATCCTCCAGTAGCAATCAGTAGCAATTCTTTCCCAAGTGCACTGTAATAACTACAAAGACACATAGTAGTTTGGTAATAAGCATGATCAAGTATATAATGTAGGCCTTCAAACAAAAATCTCTAAATTTTAGACTGTAACATGATTATTTTTCTTTTTGGCTTTCTTGTTTCACAAATGTTTAAAGATAATGGAAATATTATATCCCATTCAATATCTCCATTAAAATATTCCATAAAAATTAATTTCTAACATATCTATCAATTCTTATCTGAGTGAGTAAAAGTTCAACAATTACATAAAAATGTGTTAAAAAGAGATTATAATTATTGGATTAAGTGCCCAAAGGGCAAATCCTATAATATAACTTTATTCCAGGCCTAAATATGGAGAGAGCTAAGATATTATGATGTATTCTAACAGCATACTTGAATACCTGCCAAGATTTCCATTATAAATCCTTCTTTGACAAGAGTTTATATTCTGTCATATTTGGTTTAGCTATAAGTTGGAATACAATGCCTAAATCTCACTTTTAAGTTTAGGCCTGATAGTTTCTAAACTTTTCTAGGCGCTAACATTAAAACAATGAGCCTTAGAGGCACAGTACTGAAGCACACAGTAGTTAACCACAAGGTTGATAGATTGTAACCATCAGCTGCTTCAAAGGAGAAAGATGAGGAAGTTGGCCTCTATAAATATATATGGGCTTGGAAACCCTATGGGACAGTTGTATCCTGTCTGATAGGGTCATTGTGAGTTGGAATCAAGGCCATAGAATTGAGGTTCTATTTGTTTGTAACATGAGAAGACAAACACACTAATGGGTCATATATACACTTTGTGAAAAAGTTTTTTCTCTATATCCCAAGATTGTGCTTTTCATACAAGAGAATCCTATACCATCTCGACCAACTCCCTAAACTTCCTTTACATCTCTTGATCACTTCATCTACTTCTGGAAGCCTGTTTTTCATTTTTCTATCCATCTGTTTTTTACAACCCATGTCCCAA
>NW_006399840.1:12868203-12870021 GCF_000299155.1 Elephantulus edwardii | reverse complement strand
GATATTTATACAACAATGTTCATAGCAATGTTATTCACCATGGCAAGAAAATGAAAACAGCTCAAATGTCCAACCACAACTGACCTGTTTAAGGAATTTTGATACATCCACACAATGGAATACTATACAGCACTCAGGAGCAATGATTTAAAAAACAAAACAAAACAAAACAAAACACTTAAGTAACTTGGGAAAGTTTGGAGAGTATTATGGTGAGTGAACTAATAATCTGTCTCATAAGGACAAATACTGCATAAGACCATTATTATAAAAGTAGAAGGATAACTATTCAAACAAGTAGGGGAACTCAAGGAGGGAGGGCTTAGGTTAAGTAGGGGCAAGGGAGAGGGGTAGGAAATGGGAAGGATCTGGGCAAAAAGACATTGTAATGATGGACAAGGCCCAATGGTGATTAAATTTATAAAACATAAAGCATGAGAATGATTATATGAAACACAATGTAAATGAAGAATAATGTGAAACACAATGTGTACAAACTTTGTAAACAAACCAAGAGAAAAAAAAAAGATGGTTGAGCTGTGTTGTTTATAGCTATGTACTATTATTCTTCTTATTAAATATTTCAATTCAATCTCTTCCTTCAGTGTTTGAAGTACTTCCTTGTCTTTTCTTTTTAAGCTATGTGGAAAGGAAGATCCTGGATGAGATGGATTGACACAGTGACTGTAAATAGGGTCTGAGGTGGTAAGGTTGGCTCAAGATAGAGCAAAGTTCAGATAAGTTGTCCATAGAGTCTCTATGAATTGTAGTCAATTTGATGTCACATAACAACAATGACATTTTAAATGAAATTACGGTTATATTGGGGATTTTTTTCAGTGCTGACATAGATGAAATAGAAGACCAATTTTATTTTTTAAATTGAGCATTTGATTTTCTGTGATGACTTATTTCAATGTTGTAGAACAGTTAATAAGTGCAAGTCTATACTATTTCATCAAATGTCTTCAACATATGTATTGAATCTGGATTATTAGTTTTACCAATTTGCTTATGGAAGCAAAGTAAGTCTAGAAAACATTCTTCAGGTTAATGAAGGAAGAAATATTCTCTGAAGGAAGAAATATTCTAAAGAATTCATCACTGAATCATTCTGTAAAGTTTGTGGAATCATTTCATCCATGACACTCATTTTTCTCTTGAGGAAATCAAGACACAGATAAGTTTACTGATTTGCTAAAAGACAGGCAAACTTTTAATGAGAAGATTTAAAGAAAGTTCTATAGGTTCCACATTTCTTCATTCTTTTTTAAACTTCTTATTTCATTTATTGAATAAATAAGTATATACTGGTTAGCTTATCTGAGGCATGATTAGCCTGTGAGATTGGTATACTATGGTAGCATCCATGATATTTAATGTTGCTTATTGTTATTGTTAAGTGCTGTTGAGTTGAGTACATCTCATAGCAACCCTATGAACTAAAGATCTGAAGACAGTTCTATCTTGTGTCATCTTCACACTTCCTAATACACAATGGCCTATTGCGTAAATCAATGTGTCAATCCGCCTGGTTGAGGGTCTTCCTCTCCTTCTCTGACCCCTCCCATCATCATGTCCCTTTCAAAGGAATAGCCCTCCTACCAACATGTCCAAAGTATGTGAGGCGAATCTTCATCATTCTTGCCTCCAAAAGCACTCTGGCTACACCCTCTCCAAGACATATCTGTTTGTTCTCTTGATCTTCTCCAACACCACAGCTCAAAAGCATGAATTCTTTTGTCATTTTCTCAGATGCACAGCAAGTGATCAGACAGACCATGACCTTGATCAGGACATCTTAGTCCTCAAACGGAC
>NW_006399840.1:12852364-12865890 GCF_000299155.1 Elephantulus edwardii | reverse complement strand
TCTCCAGATTTCTTGGCACAACTTGGTGAGCACATCCAGGGCAACATCTGTTATCTGAAATACTTCAATTGGTATACCATCTATTCCTGGGGCCTCAATTTTTGCTATTTCCTTCAAAGCAGCTTGAACTTCTTCCTTCATCACCATAGGCTCTTGCTCATATGTTATTTAGTCATTTGAAAACACCTTTTTTTAAAGATACAAATGACAACTTTACACATGGAGCTCACCTGATGGGCTGCATAGGAATCAGATTGACTACATTTGTGAAAGAAATTGCTGGAGAAACTCGATATCAGCCATCAAATCTAGGCCAGGGATGGACTGTAGGTCAGTTAATCAGTTACTCATATGCAAGTTCAAATTGAAACTGCTGTGATACCAGAAACTACACTGTAAGCTATGTTACCAGTATCGCAAATACCAGCAGAATCAGTCATGATGGACAAGTTTCAGCTGAGCTTCTAGATTAAGAGAACAAGGAAGAAGATCCTGAACACTGATCTATTTCTATAAAGCTTGACCAGTAAAAAAAGTCCTATGAATTGAAACCTTTGTCTAAGATTGTGAGGGAAGATGAGAACTAAGATGCTATCAATGATAGGATGATATCCACAAACTGAAAAGGAAAGTCAGTTAACATCACCATCATTCAAGTTTACGTACCCATCACTAAGCCAAAGATGAAGAAATTAGAGATTTTTACTACTTCTATAATTTAACATTGAACAAACCTTCAATCAGGATGCAACTACTGATTATTAGAATGTTATAAATTAAAATGGATAATTACTGGTAGGTTCAAAATAGGCCCTGATGATATGACATTGGAAATGGCATGATTGACTTTTATAGAAATAACTTATTAAAAAACAAACAACACTTACTCACTGCAAATACCCTTAAAAAAACGACAGCAACACAGAAATAAACAACAACTTACCTATGTTGCGAAACCAAAAGCATAAAATTTTAATTCACTAGTTGCTATGCAGAAGATCTATGGGCTCCTCCCTCTCATGTGATCTGGTCTTCAAAAACTCACTGAAGAGTCAGCTATGAGTTGGTTCCAATTCAAAGGCAATGAGTCATTGTTGATACGTGTATAATTTACTAGAAGCAATACACAGGAATCAAATAAAATAATGATGTAGAAAGTGATGATTGAAAAGCTTAAGATCATCAGTCACAAAAAGGCCAGGAACAACTGATTAAACGTTCAAGTTAATGGCAAAAATATTTAAAACAAACACATGAGAGTAAAATAAAATTATGAGTATACCCCACCTGATTTGAGATTGAACATTATTGACCAAAGACCAAATGAGCTGCGGTATTAAGGCCATTATGAATGAAGACAAAAGACTGACAAAAATATAGGAATGAAAAAAGAAAAAAATGCCGGAAGAGACTTTGAAACCTCCTCTTGAACATAAAATACTAAATAAAGGAAGAAATAATAAAATAAAAGAGCAGAACAGAAGTTTCAAAGGGTAGATCAAGAAGACAAATATTAGAATATGCAAAGATACACATTTAGAAGACCAAAAGGGAAGAAGACACTCAACATTTTCAAACTGAAAGAATTAGAACAAGACATTATGCCTCAAGTTGCAATATTTGAAGATTCTATGGGTAATGTATCAAATTATGTCAGAAATATTAAAAAAAAGATGGAAAGAATATACAGAGCCACTATACCAAAAAGAACTGACCTACAATCAGCAACAGAGCAAGACTAAAGTGACATCTGAACAAAGAATAAAAGAAAATTAGTCATGGAGAGGAAAGACTGAAGGAGAGCATTGTAGAAAGTTCTTGATTAAACAGAACTCAACAAGATAGTTGGTTTCATGTTTTACACAAACTAAAGGCATAATAATTTACTCTGGCATAATGCCGTATGTTTGAATTGTTAAAAGTGCCTATGGACGACACCCTAGTGGCTTAATGGTAAAGATTTGCACTGCCAAAACAAAGACAAGCTATTCAAACCCATGAGCTGCTCATGGGGAAAAAGATGAGCAATATTCTCCCGTGTAATTTACAGCCTTTAAAAACCTGCTGGAGCTGGCTCCCACTCACCAGCAAACAACAACAATACATGTCAGGAAATTTGTTGTTTGATGCTTCAGAGTGACCACATATACAACAGAATGGCTTATTGTACAGTTCTACACCATCATTACAATTATTGTTGTGCTTGATGGCTTCACTACAGCCATTGTGTCAATTTATCTCATTGTGGATATTTATTTTTGCAATATCTCTTTATTTTATCAAGTATAATATATCTTTTCTAAGCACTGGTGCCTCCTCATAATATGTCCAAAGTGTGTTAGTGTGTCTTCTAAGGAGCACTCTGGTTGCACTTCTTGCAAGATTGATTGACTTGTCTCTTTGGAAGTCCATGTTATATTTCAGTTTGAAAATTTCAGTTTGAAAGTTAAAAGGATTTTGTCAAGTGAGAATTTTCTAAGAAAAAAAATCAATAAAATTTTAGGTGTTGTAACTTAAAAAACTACAAATTATTATCTCTTATATTCAACTAATACTTTACTGATTGTAAAATTTGTAAAGAATCCAAGTGAATTAGTCAATAAGTAATTACAAATTTTATATACTTTGCACTCTTTTATAAAAATTTATTTTATATTAGTTTGCTTACAAAGTTTGTATACATTGTGTTTTACACTATTCTTCATTCACATTGTGCTTCATACAACAATTCTCATGTAATATGTTTTATAAAATTAATCACCATTGGACCTTGTCTATCATTACTCTGTCTTTTCAGGTCCCCATTGGATCCCTCCCATTTCCTTCATCCCCTACCCGAGCCAGCCAACAAATTGGGCAACCCTGTGGTTCTGTCCCTACCCATCCTCACTACTCTGCTCCCATCCTCCCTCCTTGTGTCTTCACTTATGTTTTACTAGTTAACATTCACACAATGGAATATTATGCAGCACTCAGTAGCAATGATTAAAAAAAAACCACAAAACTACATAACTTGGGAGAGACTGGAGAGTATTATGCTGAGTAAACTCGGTCCCATAAGCACAAATACTGCAAAAGAACATTATTTTACACTTTACGCTCTTACAGAGGACTGGGGAAGCTGTGTAGTGTAAGAAAAAAATTATTACTGCTGGAATTATATGGATTATTTTAGTAAATAAAATTGTGTATTTTTAATTCATTAAAAAATTGTCCTACTGATAATTAAACAAGAAACACTTAATGAATGCCTGAGAGTATAAATAAAGTTAACACAAGGTCTGCAGTAGACAATTCAAATTATGCAGATATTGGTAAGATATTTGCTTATAAAATGAAGACACAATTATTAATTCTGAGATAATAGAAAATGCTGTTAATTATGAATACCGACTGTGTCATGAAGCTTAGTATTACACTATCCAACAAAACCTACTGAACACAACAGGGATCTGTTGAAAACATCTCCTCGCCTCTTTTCCTCCCCAATAGGAAACCACATCTTCTCACATCCAACACCCCCAGAGAGTGAGCACCCTCCCCTTGCCTGAGAGAATCTTTGTTCCTGACTGGATAGAATCCAGACACACATGCCAGTGGATGGCTTCAGTTATCTCACATGGGGCCCATAGAGCACACATTTTCCTTTTTTATTTCTAATGTCCATATGTTTGCTTGGCTGGAAATCAAGTTTCATTATATGCTTCTATTATTCCACTGTATAACAATTTTATTTATAGGCCATTCACGTAAGGACTAATTTCTTTGATAGAAAGGCTGCTAATGCTTATTTAAGCTTACTCTAATGAAAACAATATTGGCTCAAACTCCAAACAAATGTTGAATCTTTGAGCTATGCCTTTGCTTCTTTTCCTGGGATTGGTGCTCCACAATGATGTTAACCTGTTCTTCTGGCTCCTCTGCAAAATTACTGAAAGCACACAGGAACTTTATTAAACTCTGGAAGTTGGGAAGAGGGGTGTGTATACAAAATACGCACAGTGTTCTTAATCTTCACACTGACACTGAGGAGTTTCCCTTATTGATGCCAAGTCTATGCTTAAATGCACAGGTTTGCATGCATAATAAATTGGTCTCAGAAAACCAAGTAGGTAGTAGACAATTTTGGCTTTGTATATGCTCTTTTACAGTAGAAATGGCATTCTTGATTTCTGGGCTATTCCATATAGACACTTTTAGTCACATCACACATTCCAAAGTTGAATGTAGGCTAGATTTTTCTAAAACATTAAAAGCACACTGATGTCAAGTCAGATGCTGGCATATTTTCCCATGAGGATCCATAGGTAATTAGATTATATTCTGTAAACAAAGAAAGGCTTAGCTTGACAACTTCACTTTCTTATTCTGCATGGTCTGGTAGTAATCAACCATTTCTCCATATTAACTACAGAAAGTTTATGTTCCCAGTGAAAGAAGCATTCTGCTTCAAGAATGTCACCTTTTGGTTTAAAATGTTTACATTTTTGTTTTATTTACAGATGAAGCAAAGACATATGGCTTTGTGTGTGATTTAACAATGTGGCTATTTCAGTCTCTGCAAAGTATCTTGTCAGCCATATAAAAAGCATGTTTAATAATCAAAACTGCACAACCTGAAAGGATAAAATGGATGAATGGGATACTCTAAACACCAAATACTTGAGTGAATAAAGAAGCTTCTACAATAAAATTTTAAAAGTCCACACACTGGAGAAAACATTGGTAATGAAATATTTGACAAGAGAGTCATCTGAAAATTGTAAAATACCCTAACAACTTAACAACAACAAAAAAAAGTCAAGCCAATTACAAAACAGGAAGAACTTATGAAAAGACTTTACCAAAGAAGGTATTCATATATGGCCAACAGGCACATGATGAAATGCTCAAAATCACTACCTATTGTTATGATGTACCATAGAGATGATGACTGATGATGACCCATAACAATTCTATGAACAATGGCTCTGAACTTTGTCCTATACTGAGGCAACTTCACAATTTCTGACATACTTTATCCCATTGTTTTTTATCCCACTGTTTATCCCACTGTTTTTTATCCATCTCATCCAGGGTCTTCTACTTCTGGACTGACCTTCTACCCTTCCAAGTATGGTGTTCTTTTCCAAGGACTGGTCCCTCCTGGAAGTTTGCCCAAAGTTAATGATATTGTTGTTGTTGTTGTTATGTGCCGTCGAGTCGCCTGCGACTCATAGCGACCCTATGTTAATGATATAGAGCTTGAAAATCCTTGCCTCTAAGGAGCAAACTGGTTTCACCTTCTCCAGAACAGATCTGTTTGTTCTCTTGGCAGTCAATGACATGTTCAATACTCTTTTCTAGTACTAGTCAAAGTCACTGATTCTTCTTCTGTCATCCTTAGTCAGTGGTAAGCTCTCAGATGCATAGTAAGCAATTGAAAATACCACAGCCTCAATCAAGCATACCTTAATCTCCAGACTGACATTGTTGCTCTTTAGCACTCTGGAGAGACCGTTAACAGCAGACTTTGCCAATGTAATTTGTCTTTGGATTTCCTGGCTATTGGTGGTGATTGTGGATCTAACAAGATGAAGTAATTAATAATCAAACCTTTCTCCTTCCTTCACTGCCTACTGGCCTGGTGGTGAGGATCTTTGTTTTCGTGATGTTGAGATGCAATCTGTTATTAGAGGCTGCAATCTTTGACCTTCTGTAACCAACACTTCCAGTCTTCCCCTAATCCTGATGTCACATTCTTTTTTATAACATCCAGCTCCCAGAATGATCTGTTCCTTAGACAGATTGAAAAGGTATGGGGAAAGGATACAGTCCCGACACACTTCTTTTTTGATTTTGAAGAGTACAGTGTTTTCTTGCTCTATTCAGACAGCAGCTTCTTGGTCTTTGTGTAGGTTTTACATTAGCACAATCAGGTGTTCTGGAATTCCATCTTCTCAAAGTTAAAATTCT
This sequence comes from Elephantulus edwardii, assembly GCF_000299155.1. Lineage (NCBI taxonomy): Eukaryota > Metazoa > Chordata > Mammalia > Macroscelidea > Macroscelididae > Elephantulus > Elephantulus edwardii. The sequence continues at coordinate 12,859,935 of NW_006399840.1, read as the reverse complement.
GTCAAGATTTCAAAGGGAAGCTGGCCAAGATAATGCAAAATATTATAAAGAAATGTGCAAATAGTAAAACACAAAGGATGTAAATACTGTATGCAAACCAATATAAATATTTTTAATTTATTTTATTTTAGGGCATTGAACATCAAGGATCGAAAACAGGATGGGTTATGGGACAATATCAAGGATACCATCCATGAAGAAAGCAAACAATTATTACAAAAACAAAGGAGAAAGGAAAAAGTCAAAATGGATGTCAGAAGAGACTATAAACATTGCACTAGAGTGATCATGTTGGTAGCAAATATACTAAAATTCAAATGAATCAGAGAAGATTAGCATGGTCCCTGTTCAAGGATGACATGCAAATTCCTGAAGTGCTTCATATTTTTATAATTATCAAAAGAAAACTTTGCAGGCATAATGAAGAATGAGGAAAAATACATATTTAAGAAAGTCGGTGAACACTATATAGAATAGACCACAAAAGAAAAACGCCAAGATGTATTTAAATCAAATTTGCAGAAGCAAAAATAAAGAGAGAACTCTGAAAGCAGCTAGGGAGAAACAAAGAGTAACCTTTAAGAGAGAGCAAATAAGGTTAAGTACAGATTTCTCAGCAGAAACCATGTGAGCAAGAAGACAGTGGAATAATATATAGAACACTTAAAGAATACAACTTTCAACCAAGAATATTGTACCAAGCAAAACTGTCCATATGAAGGAGAGATCAAGATATTTTTAGAAAAGCAGAACATAACGGAGTTTGTAAAAACAAAACCAGCATTGCAGGAAATACGAAAATACTTCCTCCTTAGAGAAGTACCACAGAAAGAAGTACGGACCAAAGTAACTAGTAACAACACCAAGAAGAACTCAACAAAATGATAGCAATAAACCCTTGTTTCTCAATATTTACATTGAATGTTAATTCAATGCATCATTTAATGCATCATTGAAGAGAAAAAGAATAGCAAAATCCATCAATATGCTATCTACAAGAGACACACCTGAAAAGTGAAAATAAAGAAAGACTAAACAATAACAGGTGGGAAAAAAAATACACCAAACAAATGGCAAGCAGAAAAGATCAGGAGTAGTGATATTAATTTCAAATGGCTTAACAGATGAATTCTACAAAAGATTCAGAGACAATCTATAATCAATTCTAATGAAATTATTTCAAAAAATAGGAAAAGAAGGGACACTCTCAATCTATAAAGCAAACATAATCTTAATACCCAAACCATGCAAAGACATTACAAAAAAAATGCTTAAAAAATTTTGACCAAAAGAATCCAACAGCACATAGAAAAAAATAATTCATCATGGCCAAGAAGATTCATAACAAGTATGCAAGGATGGTTCAACATAAGAAAAGTAATTAATGTAATTCATCACATTAACAAAGATCAAGAGACATATGATCCTGTCAATTGACATACAAAAAGCTATAGACAAAATCAACACCCTGTCCTAATTAAAACACTCAGCAAAATAGGAAAAGAAGGTAATTTCCTCAACATAATGAAAGTACATGAATGTGTGTGTGTGTGTGTGTGTGTGTGTATGCAAAACCAAGAGCTAATATCATTCTCAATGAAGAAAGACTAAAGCCATTCCCCTTGCAAACATAAGACATGTAAGGATGTCCATTCTTACCACTCTACAATATTGTATTGGAAGTGCTCGCAAGGATAATAAATAAGAGAAGAAAATAAGAGGCATCCAAATTTGGCAAAGAGGTAGTGAAACTGTCACTATATGTGGATAGTATGATACCGTGCACAGAAACTTCCAAAGACTGTACAACAAAAAAAAACACAAAAAAAAACCCCAAACAACTGTTAAATTTGGTAGACTACATAGTAGAATGGCAGGGTATAAAATCAATGTATGAAAATTAGTGGAATTTCCTTAAAGTAACAAAGAATATACATAAAAGGAAACTAAGAAAACAATACCACTTATAATAGTCAACCACACATTAAGATACTTGGGAATAAATATAACTAGAGAAACAAAAGACTTTCATAAAGAAAACTATAAAACACTACTGTAAGAAACAATGAGACCTAAATAAATGGGGAGGGGAAATCCCTATTCAAGGGATACTGATGTAGCAGGGAAAGGAAAAAGACACACAAGAGGGTGGGAGGACATGGAATGTATTGGTTGTTTCTGAAGGGGAAGTGTCTTTCATCTAATTCTTTCAGTAAAATGCTTGTCTGACACATATTGTTTAAATGTTAGGATCCAAATTAAAACAGAGGAGAAAGAAGAATTTGACAGCTACTTATGAAGTACAGGCCTTTGAAAACCCCATGTACAATAGAGTTGTAAGAAGGCACTAATGATTGGAATGTGGAATGTGAGAAGCATGAATGTAGGAAAACTAGACATCATTAAGAAGGAAATGGAAAGCATAAATATTGACATTTTAGGCTTTGGTGAAATGAAATGGTTTGACAAAGAACATTTTTAATCAAACAATTGTATGATCTACTGTGCTAGAGAAGAAAATGTGATAAAAAGGGGGGGGTCACTATTATATTTCAAAAGGTCATTTCCAGGTCCCTCTTGAAATACAATGTTGTGAGTTATAGGGTACTATCGATACACATACAAGGAAGACCATTATCATTTCAATTTTTACACCAAAAACCAGAGTCAAAGAGGAGGAAATAGGTGATTTCTACCAACTTTTCAAGTAAAAAATCAATCAAAAATGCAAACAAGATGCATTCATAATAATGGGTGACTGAAATACAAAAGTTAGGAGTCAGGAAGAAGGATCAGTAGTTGGAAAATACAGACTTGGTGACAGAAATGAAATTGGGGCTAGAATGATAAAATTCTGTAGAATCAATGATTTGTTCATTGGAAATACCTTTTATAAGAAACATAAACACAGGCTATATATATGGATTTTACCTGATGGTATTCACAGGAATCATATTGACTATATCTGTGGAGGGAATTGTTGGAGAAGTTCAATATCAGTAGTGAAAACTAGGCCAGGTACTGGTTGTGGAACAATCAACTACTCACATTCAAGTTCAAATTAAAGCTAAAGAAGGTCATATCAAATCCACAGGAATAAAAATTTGATCTTGAGTCTATCCCACCTGAATTTAAAACCCAACTCAGGAACAGGTTTGAGACCTTGAATACTAATAAGTGAAGACAAAATGAGCTGTGGGAGGATATCCAGAAAATCGTCCATGATAAACGCAAAACATCACATCATTACAAAGATGGAGGAAGAAGAAATGGCCAAAATGGATGACAGAAGAGTCTGATATTACACTAGAGGCCAAGAAACCAAAGCAAAGAGAAGAAATTAAAAAAACAGCTGTGTAGAAGATTTCAGAAGGCAGATCAGGAAGACAAAGTCAAACATTTTTCTGAAATGTGCAAAGAACTAGAGTTGGAAAATCAAAAGGGCCAAACTCATTTGGCATTTTATAAGCTGAAGGAATGAAAGAACACATGCAAGACGTGAATTTCAACACTTAATGATGCTTTGGGCAGAATATTGAATGAACCAGGCAGCACTAAAAAAGATGAAAAGAGTACACAGAATCACTGAACAAAAAAAGAATTGGCTGGCACAGAAGAATTTAAAAAAAACAACAAATGGTCAAGAGGCAATGATGATGAAGGAGAAAGTGCAGGCTCCTCTGAAGGACTTGACAAAAAACAAGTCTCCAGGAATTAATGGAATATCAACTAACATATTTCAGCAAACATGCTGCCCTGGATGTACTCACCAGGTTATACCAAAAAAATCTGGAGAACAACTTCCTGTTCAAATGGCTGGAAAAGAGCCATATTCATTTCCATTCAAAAGGGAAAAAAAGTGACCCAATAGAGTGTGGAAATTATCAAACAACATCACTAATATTACACACAAGCAAAATTCTGCTGAAGATTATAAAAAAAATGACTGAAACAGGACATTGATATAGAATGACCAGAAATACAAGCTGGGTTTAGAAGAGGTTGTGGCACCAGAAACATTATTGTCAGTGTCAGATGGATTTTGGTAGTAAGCAAAGCATACCCGAGGAATGTCTATCCATGTTTCTTTGAATATGTAAAGTCATTTGACTGTGTGGATCACAAAAAATTATGGCTAACTTTGAAGAGGATGGGAATCCCAGAACACTTAATTGTACTCATGCAAACTCTATACTTGGACCTGAAAGAAGTCCTCAGAAAAGAACAAGGAATCACTGCATGTCTCAAAATCAGGAAAGGAGTGTTCCAGGGATGCATCCTGTCTCCATACCTTTTCAATCTATATGCAGAACAGATCCTTCGGGAAGCTGCACTTTATGAGAAGGAGTGTGTCATCAGGACTGGAAGAAGACTCATCAGCAACCTACTTTACGCATATGACACAACCTTACTTGGTGAAACTGAAGAAGATCTGAAGCACTTGCTGAAGAAAGTCAAAACTGTATCCTTCAATATGGACTGAAGTGCAACATAAAGAAAGAAGGTTATCACCACTGGGCCAAATGGCAGTGCCATATTAGATGGAGAAGAGATTGAGATTATTATCAGTTACAGCTTGCTTGTCTCCACAATCATCACTCTTGGCATCAACAGTCAGGAAATCAGAAGATGAATTGCATTGGCAAAATCTGCTGTCAGGGACCTCTTCAGAGTACAGAGAAGCAACAATGGCAATCTAGAGAGACTAAGTTGTGTTTGATCCAGGTGATTGTCTTTGCAATTACTTTCTTTGTATCAGAGAGCTGGACAATGACTAAGGATGACAGAAGAAGAATTGGGTTTTTTTTTTAGTTATGGTACTGGAAGAGTCTTGAACTTATCATGCACCACCAAGAAAACAAATGTTTTATAATATAAAAGTGTATATATAATAAGTGTAATTATTATAAGTGTACATAGGGTTTGTACAATGTACATGTCATATAACTTGTAATAATTACTCTTAAAGAATATGTATAATATTATAAAAAAAGTATAACTATGTGGATAAAGTACATACATTGTTGTTGTTGTTGTTGCGGTTATGTGCCATTGAGTCGCTTGCAACTCCACAGTCAACAGTCTTGGCACCAGCTGCCAGGAAATTAAAAGGCGCATTGCCATGGGAAAGTCTGCTGTTAGGCACCTCTCCAAAGTACTGAAGAGCAATGGTGTCTCTCTGGAGACTAAGGTGCGTCTGATACAGGCCATGGTCTTCACAATCACTTGTTATGCATCAGAGAGTTGGACAATGACTAAGGAGGATAGAAGGAGAATTGATGCCTTTGAGCTGTGGTGCTGGAGAAGAGTATTGAGAATACCATGGACTGCTAGGAAAACAGATTTGTCCTGGAAAGGGTTAAACCGGGTGGCTCCTTGGATGCAAGGATTCTGAGGCTCCGTCTAACATACTTTGGACATGTTGTGAGGAGAGACCGGTCCTTGGAGAGGGACATCATGCTTGGGAGGGTGGAGGGACGGCGCAGGAGAGGAAGGCCCTCTATGAGGTGGATTGATTCAGTGACTGGGATAATTGGGATGGGAGTGTCCGAGACAGTGCGATTGGCACAGGACAGATTGGAGTTTAGGGCTGTTGTACGTAGGGTCGCTATGAGTCACAAGCGACTCGATGGCACATAACAACAACAACATATGACATGTAATTATATATTATTACATAATACTTTATCAATAGATATTGTTTATATGATGTTATTGTGGCTGTTACGTACCACCAAGTCACTTGTGACTCATAGCAACCCCTATGTCCTACATCTCTGAAACCTGCTTTATATTGAGCCAACGTCATTGTCTCTGACAAACCTACTCCCATTATCCCAGTTACTGCATCGCTTCATCTAATCCAGGGTCTTCCTCTCTTGCACTGTCTCTTCAATCTTCCAAGCATCATGTCCCTCTCAAAAACTGGTCCCTCCTTTCAACATGCCCAAAGTATATCAAACAGGGCTTCAAAATCCTTGTCTCCAAAGAGTAGCCTGGTTTCACCCTCTCCAAGACAAAACATTTTGTTCTTCTAGAAGTCCATGGTATATTCAATACTCTTATCCAGCACTACAACTCTTCAGTACTCTGGAGAGGTCCCTGACAACAGATTTTCTGAGTGCAATTCGTCTTTTGATTTCCTTGCTGCTGGTAACAAGAGTGTTGGCTGTGGATCCAAGCAAACTAAAGCTATTAACCATTTTAATCTCTTCACCGTCTATCATGATGGTGCCAATCAGCCCAGTGGTGAGAATCATTGTCTTCTTGATGTTGAGCTTCAATCTGTATTGAAGGCTGCAACCCTTGACCTTCTGCAACAAGTGCTTCAGGTCCTCCTCAGTTACAGCCAGCAGGGCTGTGTCATCTGCATAGTGCAGATTGGTGATGAGTCTACCTCCAATCTTGATGCCACACTTCTCCTCATAGAGCCCAGCCTCCCGGATAATCTATTTTGCATACAGATTGAAAAGATATGGAGATAGAACATATCCTTGACACACACTCTTCCCAATTTTGAACCATGCAGTGTTTTCTTGCTCTGTTCTGATGACTGCCTACTGGTCCAAATATAAGTTTCACATAAGCACAATCAAGTGTTCTGGGATTCTCGCTCTTCTCAAAGTGAGCTGCAGTTTGTTGTGATCCACACAGTCAAATGCCTTTGCATATTATTTAAAAAGTATGATGATAGGTTGTATCCCTGTTATACACTTTTCTTGTTTTGGAACCATGCAGTGTTTCCTTGCTTTGTTATGATGACTGCCTCCTGGCCCAAGTATAGGTGTCACATGAGCACAGTCAAGTGTTCTGAGATGGTTAGCCACAGTTTGTTATGATCCACACAATCTAATCTAGTGCCTTTACATAGTCAATGAAACCCAAACAGACATTGCTATGGTATTCTCTGCTTTCAGCTAAAATCCATCTAACATTGGCAATAATATCTCTAGTGCTGAAGCCTCTTTGAAACCCAGCTTGAACATCTAGCACTTCTCTGTTAATGTAATCTTCCAGTCTTTTTTGGATATTTTCAGCAGGACCTTTCTTGCATGTCATAGTAATGACATTGTTTGATAATTTCCACAATCTGTCAGGTCACCTTTTTTGGAATGGAAATAAACATTAATCTCTTCCTGTCAGTTGACCAGGTGATCATCCTCTAGATGTCTTGACATAACTTGATAAGCACATCTAGGGCAGCGTCTGTTTTGTTGCCTTCAATTCCTGGGGTCTTATTTTTTTGGCAATTCCTTCAGAGCAGGCTGAACTTCCTCCTCCATCATCCCAGCCTCATGATCATATGTTGTTTCATGAAATTCTTCTATGTCAGTCAATTTATTGCTGAATAGTAATTCTGACTTCTTCCATCTTCTTTTGATGTTCCCTGGGTCATTCAGCATTCTGCCCACACCTTCCTTTGATATTGCAATCTGAGGTTTAAATTTGCTCCTTAGTATCTTCAGCTTAAGAAATGCTGAGCTAGTTCAACCCTTTTGATTTTCCAACTCCAGCTCTGGAGACTAAAGTGCAACTGATACGGGCCATGGTCTTTGCAATCACTTTTTATG
>NW_006399840.1:12851289-12851844 GCF_000299155.1 Elephantulus edwardii | reverse complement strand
CACATTTTATTAAAATACTTTGCTTTGACTTCCTGCCCTGCCCTTTGAAATCTTCTGTTCAGCTCTTTAACATTTTATTTCTTCCCTTTGCTTTGGCTTCTCTGTGTTCCAGGGCAATATTCAGAATCTCTTCTAACATACATTTTGGCCTTTTCTTCTTCCTCCATTTTTATAATGACTTTTCCCATTCTTCATGGATGATATTCTTGATATCCTCCCACAGCTCATCTGGTATTCACTCATTAGTATTCAAAGTCTCAAACCTGTTTCTAAAATGGTCTTTAAATTCAGGAGGCATAGACTCAAGATCAAACTTTGGTTCCTGTGGATTTGATTTTACCTTCTTTAATTTCAGTTTGAACTTGCATTGCATACAAGTAGTTGATGGTTGATGATCTGATCCACAATCAACACCTGGCCTAGTTTTCACAGCTGATATTGAGCTTTTCCACAGATTCTTCCCACACATGTAATCAATCTAATACCTATCTAGGCCTTCAGGTTTGGTCCATGTATATAGTAGCTATTTGTGTTTCTTATAAACTATATCTGCAA
>NW_006399840.1:12844762-12850579 GCF_000299155.1 Elephantulus edwardii | reverse complement strand
TTTTTGTGATTCCCTCTGGATGCCCTGGACTTCTGGCCACTGGAATCCTCCTGATGGGAACCCTCCTGTTGTGGAGAGTGCATGGAGATCACCTTCACCATGTAAACACTGCGTTCCAACACTCCTATGTCACACAAATACCACAGGGGAGTGATGAGGAAATGGAAGGACAGAGAGGGTGAGAAGTCTGATGAGAGCTACCAGAAGAACAAGGAGAGGGAATTGAATTGGATGTTGGGAGGGCAGAGTGAGGGTGGGAACACAACACGAGCACTAAATGGGTGGGCTCGAGGGGCCAACACCTGACCTGTTACCTGCATAATCTCATAACTCTTTTGGGTAACATGTTTTCCAGTTAAATATTGCTCTAAATCTGAGCACCCAAATTAAGACAGACTAGGGAGAAGGACTGGCCATCCACTTCCAAAATCACAGGCTTTCAGAAACCTTATGTACAACAGATCACACTTAGTTTAGACGAGGAGATATGGCACCAGAGGCTGAGCCTTCATGTTGGGAATCACAAAAGAGAAGGAACAGTTACAAACAGACTTTGGTGACTGAAACATTTATGATTGTTGCTATTATGTGCCATCAAGTCACTTGTGACTCATAACGACTCCCTTATATACAATAGCCCTGAAACCTGCTCTATCCTGTGCCAACCTTATTGTCTGACACACCCACCCTCATTATTTCAGTCACTGAATCAGTCCATCTCATCGATGGTCTTCCTTTCTTTTGCTGTCCCTCCACTCTTCCAAGCATGATGTCCCTCTCCAAGGACTGTTCCCTTCTTGCAACATGTCCAATGTATGTAAGACAGAGCTTCAGAATCCTTGCCTGCAAGGAACAGCCTGGCTTCACCTTCTCCAGGACAAACTTGTTTGTTCTTCTAGCAGTCCATGGGATAGTCAACACTTCTCCAGCACCACAGCTCATAGGCATCAATTCTCTTTCTATCATCCCTAGTCATTCTCCCACTTTCTGATGCATAGCAAGTAATTGCAAAGACTATGGGCCTGAATCAGGTGCATCTTAGTCTGTATTGCTCTTCAGTACTCTGGAGAGATCCCTGACAGCAGACTTTTCCAACACATTTTGTTTTTTTTTTTATTTTTTGGCCACTGGTACCAAGAGTGTTGACTGTGGAGCCAAGCAAACGAAAGCTGTTAACAATCTCAATCTCTTCACGATCTATCATGATGGTGCCTGTTGGTCCAGTGATGAGAATCTTTGTTTTCTTGATGTTGAGCTTCAATCCACATTGAAGACCGCAGTCCTTGACCTTCTGCCACAAGTGATTCAGGTCCTCTTCAGTTTCAGCAAGCAGGGTTGTGTCGTATGCATAACACAGGTTGTTGATGAATCTTCCTCCAATCCTGATGCTACATTCCTTCCCATATAGCCCAGGCTCATGGATGATCTGTTCTGTATGTATATTGAAAAGGTATGGATATAGGACACATCCCTAGTGTACACCCTTCCCAATTTTGAACCATGTAGTATTTTCTTGCTCTGTTCTGACAACTACCTCCTGCTCCAATGATAGGTTTTGTATAAGCACAAACAAATGTTCTGGGATTCCCATTCTTCTCAGAGTTAGCCACAGCTTGTTGTGAGGCACACAGTCAAATGCCTTTGCATAGTCAATAAAACACAGATAGAAGTTCCTCTGGTACTCTCTTCTTTCAGCCAAGATCCATCTAACATTAGCTATAATATCCCTAGTAACACGGCCTCTTCTAAATCCAGCCTGCACATCTACCAGTTCTCTGTTGATGTGCTGTTGCAGTCATTTTTTAATAATTTTCAGCAGAGTCTTGCTTGCAGGTGATATTAATGATGTTGTTTGATATTTTTGCACTCTGCCGGATCACCTGTCTTTGGAATAGGAACAAATATAGCTGCTCTCTTCCAGCTAGTTAGCAAAGTTGTTGTCATCCAGATTTCTTGGCAAAATTTGGTAAGAACACCCAGGGCAGTACCTGTTTGTTGAAATATGTCAATTGGTATGCCTACACTTCCTGGGGCATTGTTCTTTGCAAATTCTTTCAAAAGAGCTTCAACTTCTTCCTTCCTCACTACAGGCTCTTGCTCCTCCGTTGTTTCAAGAAATTCTTCTTTTAGCCAATTCTTTTTGGTACAATGACTCTGTATACTCTTTCCATCTTCTTTTAGTGCTTCCTAGATCATGTAATATTCTGCCCAAAGCATCCTGAAGTATGGAAACTCAAACCTTGAATTCATTCTTCAATTCCTTCAGCTTAAAAAATGCTGAACAAGTTCAGTCCTGCAGCTTTTCTGACTCCAGCTCTTTGCACATTTCATTATAGTACTCTGTTTGTCTTCCCACCCTGCCCTTTCAAATCTTCTGTTCAGGTCCTTCATTTCTTGACTTCTTTCCTTTGCTTTGGCTTTTCAGTGCTCTAGTACAATATTCAGAGTCTCTTATGACATCTCTCTTGGTCTTTTTTCCCTTCTCTGCCTTTGAAATTACCTTTGCATTCTTCATGGATGATATTCTTGATATTCTCCCACAGCTCATCTGGCCTTCTCTTGTTAGTGTTCAACGCCTCTTGTTTCTGAGATGGTTTTGAAATTTAGGTGGGATAGAACGAAGGTCAAATTTTGGTTCCTGTGGATTTAATTTTCCTCAGCTTCAGCTTGAACTTGTATATGAGTAGTTGGTGGTCTGTTCCACAATAAGCACCTGGCATAGTTTTCACAGCTAATATTGAGCTTCTCCAGAGATTCTCTCCACAGATGTAATCAATTTTATTCCTATGCATATCATCAGATGAAATCCATGTGCATAGCCTATGTTTGTTTCTTAAAAAAGAATTTGCTATGAATTAAATGTACAGAATTCTATCTCCAGCTTCATTTCTGCCATCAAGTCCATGTTTTCCTTCTTCTGTGTTCCCAAAATTTGCGTTCTAATAACCCATTACTATTGATGAACTTGAGTGAATGTACAATCAATTTCTGACTGCAAAAATTAGTTGAAATCTTCTTTTTCCACCTCTTTGGCGCTAGTTGTTGGTGCATATATTTGAATGATCGTGTTATTTACTAAACATCCTTGTATGTTTATGGATATTATCCTAACATTGTATTTCAAGATGGATCTCAAAATGACTTTTTAAATTGTGAATGCAACTTCATTTTTCCTTGCCATTTCATTTCTGACATAGTAAATTATACGATTATCTGATTCAAAATTTTCCATGGCTAGCCATCTCATTTTGACAATATAGGAGTGGGGCATCAGGATTGGAGGATGAGTCATTAACAATCTACTATATGTTTATGACACAAACTTGCTTGCTGATATTGAGGAGGACCAGAAGCAATTGTTGCAAAAGGTCAAGGACTGTAGTCATCAATATGGATTGAAGCTCAACATCAAGAAGACTAGGTCAATTGGCAGTACCATATTAGATGAATAAGAGATTAAGATTGTTAAAAATTACAGCTTGCTCAGATCCACAATCAACACTCTTACTTGATACCAGCAGTCCGGAAATAAAAAGACAAATTGCATTGGGAAAATCTGCTGTCATGGACCTCTCCAGAGTGCTGAAGAGCAACAATGTCAATCTAGATACAAAGGTGTGCCTAATTCAGGCCATGGTCTTCTCAATTACTTGTTATGTTGTAGAGAGTTGGACAATGACTAAGGATGACAGAAGACTCATCGATGCCCTCCAGTTGTGGTGCTGGAGAAGAGTCTTGAACATACTATTGACTGCCAAGAAATAAAAGTAGATCTGTCTTGCAGAGGGTGAAACCAAGTCTTTCCTTGGAGACTAGGGTTTTGAAGCTCTGCCTCACTTATTTTGGGTACGTGGGCAGGAGAGATTGGTCCTTGGAGAAGGAAATCATGCTCAGAAGGGTGGATAAACAGTGCAGGAGGGGGAGACTCCAGATGAAATGGATTGATACAGTACCGGGGGCGATGGACGTTGGTGTGTTAGAGTTAGTGAGACTGGCTCAGGACAGGGAAGGGTTCAGAGCTGCTGTACATAGGGTTGCTATACATTGCAGGTGACTCAATGGCACACAAAAGCAATAACATATTATGACAGGTTTTTAAGCAGGAGTAGCATTCACTTCCTAAATAGCATGCCTCCAGAAACTTTGAACTTTGAAAAATGTCAATAGTTGTAGAGGGGCTTCAGGCCTTTTGTTCATAGGGTCACTATGAATTGTGCTTGACTTGAAGGCAATCAACAACAGTGTGTCAATATTTATATATTCCATTTCTTTCTTAACAATGTCCAATTTTCCTACATTCATGCTTCTCACAGTCCATGTTCCAATCTCTAGTGTCTGCTTACAACTGTTCTTCCTTCTTCGTGTCTACATATTTGAGGTCTCAGTCTCAGTTGCCATGGCTGCTAGTCTAAGTGTTCTCTATTGTACATCGGGTTTTCAAAGGCCAGTTATTTCTGAAGTGGATGTCCAATCCTTTTTCCTAGTCTTAATTTGAATGCTCAGATTTAGAATAGTGTCTAACAGACAAGCACTTTACAGAAAGGAGCAAATGAAAGACATTTTCCCAATTATAGAAGTAACCAATAGATTCAGTGTTGCTGCTTGCCCTTGGTGCATGTGTCTTGATCCACACCTTTTCCTTCTCCACCAGCATCCCCTTTGACTCTCACCTACTCCTTTCAATACCTCTCTCTATGGGAAGCCAAATTTTATACCAAATATTATATGAAAACACTTGTTCAGGAATTGAAGGAATTTTACAGGTTTATAAGTTAAGATTTCTCCTGTGGCAGATCCCAGAAAATGAGCTGTTTGTTCCCTGCAAGACAGGATACAGCAAGGGCCCCCTACAGAAGGAGTGTTACTTCCTGAGCTAGAGTTCACCCTGAAGCATCAAGGTTAATAGTTAAGGGTAAACCAAATTCTTGCATTTGTGAACCCCTCCTTCCTGAGTCAAGCAGATGGTTTTCAATAGAAATAGCTTGGCTTCATTTGCATTGAATTCTCTTTGTGATTTACTTCCTGATAATTTTCAATAAAGATACAGAGAAGCTTGGTTTGGGGTCTTCAGTAGAGAACTGCTGCCCCTTGTTTAATGCCTCTGCTCTCATTCCTGGCTTTGTCTCATTATTAATAATTATAAAATTATTTCATTCTTTGGGACCCTTGGTCTGCAACATCTCTCCTCTTTTCCAGCCCTAGATATAAAGGCTTAGGTCTCAAGCCTTCTGACTTTCTGTGATTCTGAACACCTCACACTGCTGTCAGTTTCTTATGCTGTGGCCAGTATCTCTTGAATTTAGGAATCTCGTAGTCCAAATACCAGGTACCACTATCAGGGAAGACTTAGATGGTTCTGAGGAACTTTTGTTCCAGAACTAACTTCTTGTGACTTACTGCCTCTTCTCTTCCACTTGCAGCATGCTGCTGACACAAGAGGATGTGTCCTCTAGATCTAGTATGTAATAATTTTTCGTGTGGTCCAAAGGCATGTAGCACTCAGGCCCAAAACGTTTTTAACTCCCACACCTAGCCCACAGACTTCTGGGACTGGGAGTGTTACCTGCAGTGAGTGGACTGAGGTCAAACCTGCTGCCTCCATGCCTCCCTATAATCTTCTGATTACGTGTCTTCTTATTTTCTGGACTTAAGAATTAAAATAACAATTATAAGTTTATTAATTTACTTAGTATTGTTATACATACTCACAATTATTTCAAAACATATTTCTCCCTAAATTTTGCATATTTCCTCTCAATTTAGGCTTATTTTCTCTCTTCTTTGTTATGTTGTTGTTGTTATGTGCCATTGAGTCGC
>NW_006399840.1:12838876-12844427 GCF_000299155.1 Elephantulus edwardii | reverse complement strand
TCCCAAGCATAATGTCCTTCTCCAAGGACCGGTCTCTCCTCACAACATGTCCAAAGTATGTTAGACGGAGCCTCAGAATCCTTGCCTTCTTTGTTACACTCTTCTATATAGGCATGGTTTACAATTACTTACAGAATAAAAAGGAAAGATACAAAGTACACATTCTTGAAGTGAGATTATCTAAAAAAAATTCAATTTCAGAGGGACAAAAACATGTTCTTTCCATTTAAATAGTTAAGAGTCCATCAAGGCAGTAGTTTCCATTTTAAATTCAGGTTTTCCTAAGTATAATTTAAATCTTACTCTCTAATAGGTAGGATATATTTCCAGTCTTTGAGAAACAGCTCTTCTATCTTCAAATATCTCAATGTGTAGAGTCAAAAGGTGTTGGTAATATTAGTTTCAAGGTTAAAGGATCTGACCAGTATTTAGCTATTTCCTTTTTTCCTTATTCCAAATACATAAAATTTACTGAATGCACTTCACGTAAATTACTTAATCTTTCTGTGCTTTACTTTACACATTCTTAAAATGAGAATAATACTAGTACCTATCCAAAGAAAGGAATCCAGTTCAGATTCTACAGAAGCTGGTTTGCTGGTACTGGTGAGGATTAGGATGGAATGTTGATTCGCTAATGAGTGTGAGATAATATGATTTGGCCTCTTTTTAAAAATCTATTTGTTTTCCAAGCTTGGAAGCAGGAATGGCATCTACTTCCAAAATGGCTTCCCTCCAGAAATCATGAATATGGAGAACCGACAAAAATTATACAAAGGTTTAGGTCTTTTGTTCATAGAGTTGCTGTGAGTTGTCTATGACTTTACAGCACTTAACAACAATAACAAAAACAACACAGAGAGAGCTCTGTTGTCCTAGTAGATAAAAAGTGATGCTACTAACCAAAGATGGGTGATTTTAATCTGTGGCCTGGTTTTAATTGTGAACATTCAACTAAGTGGTATTTCAGGGTAAAGTAATAATGAGACAGACAGCCAAGAATTAGATAAGAGAGAGTGAAGACAGGGGGCCAGCAGTCCTGGTGCCTGAAGCACCCAAGCGGTGCCTCTCTGTGTATTTATTGAAAATCATCAGGAAGGTAAACAAAGTATAATCACAAGGAGTTGTTGTTGTTGTTATATGCCGTCGAGTCGTTTGCGACCCATAGCGACCCTATGTACAACATCCCTAAACCCTGCTCTATCCTGTGCCAATCGCACTGCCTCTGACACACCCATCCCGATTACCCCAGTCACTGAATCAATCCACCTCATAGAGGGTCTTCCCCTCCTGCACTGTCCCTCTACTCTACCCAGCATGATGTCCCTCTCCAAAGACCTGTCTCTCCTTGCAACATGTCCAAAGTTTGTCAGACTAAGCCCCAGAATCTTTGCCTCCAAGGAGTAGCCTGGTTTAACCCTCTCTAGGATGAATCTGTTTGTTTTCTTGGCAGTCCATGGTACATTCAATACTCTTCTCCAGCACCACAACTCAAAGGCATACATTCTCCTTTTATCCTTCCTAGTATTTGTCCAGCTCTCTGATGCATAACAAGTGATTGCAAAGACCATGGCCTGTATAAGGCGCACCTTTGTCTCCAAAGAGACACCGTTGCCCTTGAATATTTTAGAGAGGTCCCTAACAGCAGACTTTCCCATCGCAATACGTTTTTTGATTTCCTGGCTGCTGGTGCCAAGAGTGTTGACTGTGTAGTCGAGCAAACTGAAGCTGTGAACAATCTCAATCTCTTCGCCATCCATCCTGATGCTATTACCAATTGGTCCAGTGGTGAGAATCTTTGTCTTCTTGACATTGAGCCTCAGTCCATACTGAAGGCTGCAGTCCTTGGCCCTCTGCAGTAAGTGCACGAGGTCCTCCTCAGTTTCAGTGAGCAAGGTTATGTCATCTGCATAACGTGGATTGTTGATAGATCTTCCATCAATCCTAACGCCACACTTCTCCTCATAGAGCCCAGCCTCTCGGATAATCTGCTTTGCATATAGGTTGAAAAGGTATGGAGATAGGACACATCCCTGGCGTACACCCTTCTGAATTTTGTACCATGCAGTGTTGCCCTGCTCTGTTCTGACGACTGCCTCTTGGTCCAAGTATAGGTTTCACATTAGCATGATTTAATGTTCTGGGAGTCACCTTCTTCTCAGAGTCAGCCACAGTTTATTATGATCCACACAGTCAAGCGCCTTTTCATAATCAATGAAACACAAATAGACATTCTTCTGGTATTCTCTGTTTTCAGCTAAGATCCATCTAACATAAGCTACAATATCCCTAGCACCATGACCCCTTCTAAACCCAGCCTGGACTTCTGGCAGTTCTCTGTTGATGTACTGTTCCAGTCGTTTTTGGATAATCTTCAGTAGAATCTTGCTTGCATGTGAAATCAATGATATTGTTCTGTAGTTTCCACACTCAGTTGGGTCACCCTTCTTTGGGATGGGAACAAATATTGACCTCTTCCAGTCAGTTGGCCAAGTGGTTGTTCTCCAGATTTCTTGGCACAACTTGGTGAGCACATTCCGGACAGCATCTGTTAGCTGAAATATGTCAATTGGTATACCGTCTATTCCGGGGGCCTTATTTTTTGCTATTTCCTTCAAAGCAGTTTCAATTTCTTCCTTCATCACCATAGGCTCTTGCTCAAACGTTATTTCATTAAATTCATTAAATTCTTCTGTAATCTGACATACAAGCAAAATATTGCTGAAGATTATTAAAAAAACTGCTACAACAGTTCAATGACAGAGAACAGCCAGAAGTTCAGGCTAGGTTTAGAAGAGGCCATGACACCAAGAATTATCATTGTGATGTCAAATTGACTCTGGTGCAAAGTGAAAAATACCAGAAGAATGTCTATGCTTTATTGACTATGCAAAGGCATTTCACTCTGTGGATCATAACAAATTATAGCTAAGATTGAGAAGAATGGGAGTCCCAGAGCACTTCATTGTTCTCAGGTGAAATCTATACCTAGATCAAGAACGCTGTTATTGTTGGTCTTAGGTACTAGTGATTCAAGTATGACCAATAGTGACCCTATGAACTATAAATCTGAACCATGTCCGATCCTGTGTCATCATAACACTTCCGGACACACTAGAGCCATTGCAGCAGTCATTGTTTAAATCCATCTTGTTGAGGGTATTGGTTGAGGGTATTCCTCTCCTTCACTGACCCTCTGCCTTATCAAACACGATGTCCCTCTCCAAGGATTAGCCTCTACTAGCAAGATGCCAAAAGTATGTGAGGTAAAGCTTTATCATCTTTGTCTCCAAGAAGCACTCTGGCTGCACTTTCTCCAAGGCATTTGCTTGTTCTTTCGACAGTACATGTGATGTTTAGTAATTTATCACCACAACTAAAAGGCATCAAATCTTCTGTCATCCTTACTCATCCAACTCTCAAGTACATAGAAAGTGATAACAAAGAAAGCATAGAAAGTGGTAACAAAGAAAGCCTGAATAAGATGCACCTTAGTCTTCAAACTGACATCATTGTTACTCAGTAATTTGGACAAGGCCCTGACTACAGACTTCTACAATGCAATGTATCTCTTGATTTCCTGACTGCTGATATGAAGAGTTTTAATTGTTTATCCAATAAGATGAAGTTGTTGACGTTTTCAATCTTTTCTCCATTTATCATGATATTACGTATCATTTAGAATGTTTCATATGAGCAGGACCCAATGGTAATGAAGAAGGAATATGATGTTGCATTGAAGGCATTGGTGAAAACTAAGGTCCCAGGAATTGATGGGTTACTAATTGCTTGGTTTCAAATAACAGATGCAGCCCTGGATGCACTCATCAATCTATGCCAGAAAATTTGGGAGGAAAGCTGTTCAGCCAATGAATTGGAACAGGTCCATATTTCATCACATTCCTAAGAAAGGTGATTCAATAGAAAGTGGAAACTATTGAATAATATCACATGCAAGCCAAATACTGCTAAAGATCATTCAAAACCTAGACAAAGAGGCTGCTGTGTGAACAGAGAAAGGGAACACTACGTGGTTCAAAATTAAGAAGGAGTATGTCAGGCTTGTATTCTCTTTTCATACCTGTTCAAAATATATGCTGAACAAATTATTCAAGAAGTTGGACTCTATGAAGAAGAATATTGCCTCAGGATTGGAGGAACACTCATCAATAACCTGTGTTATGCAGATGATGCAACCCTGGTTCCTGAAAGTGAGGATTTGAAGCACTTGTTGCAGAAGATCAAAGAACAGAGCCTTCAATATGGATTGCATCTTAACATCAAGAAAGGGAACATGACATGGCTTAAAATCAGGAAAGGTATGCATCAGAGTTGTGTCTTCTTTCCACACCTGTTCAATCTGTATGCTGAGCAAATCACTCAAGAAGTTAGACACTGTGAAGAAGAAAGTGGCATCAGGATCAGGGGAAGACTCCTCAACAACTGGTAATGTGCAGTTGTCACAACCTTGCATTCTGTGAGGAGGATTTGAAACACTTGTTGCAGAAGCCAACAACTTTTAATATGGCTTATATCTTAAAACAAATAAACAAAAATTTAAAAAACCCAAAGGTACTCACCACTGGACCAATAGGCAATTTTACAAGAGATGGCAAAAATATTGAAACTGTCAAAGAATTTATCTTACTTAGGTCCATAATCAATACACTTGCTACCAACTGTCAGGAAATCAGGAAATGTACTGGAAAGACTACAGTCAAGTACCTCTCTAAATTACTGAAGATGAAAAATGTCAGTTTGATAACTTCGGAGCATCTGATTCAGAGCATAGTCTTCTCAATCACTTAATAAGCCTCTGAGAACTGGACAATAAGAATAACAGAATTATTGATGCCTTGAGTTATGGTTTTGAAGAACAGTACAGAATATCACATAGACTGTCGAAAGAACAGCACATGTCTTGGAGAAAGTGTAAACAGCATGCTCCTTGCAGACAAAAGTAGCAAAATATTTCTCACATACTTTGGGCATGGTGCTAGGAGAGACTGTTCCTTGGAGAAGAACTTCATCCTTGGAAGGGTGAAAGGTCAGCAAAATTAAGGAAGACCCTGGAGGAAATTAATTGACTCAGTGACTGCCCCAAAGGGCTAAAGTGTATCAGAGATAATGAGGATGGCACAGGATAAGACAGGGTTCAGATCTGCTCATCGGGTCACTTTAAGTCATACTCAAACCTGACGGCACCTAGCCACATTGTAAAATCTAACTCCAAAGTACACCGGCACTAGGAATAGCTCTTTTCATTTATTAGAATTGGCTAGCTAAACATTTTTTAAGAGACATAAACGAAGGTTATATACCTGGATTTCACCTGATGGTATGCATAGGAATCAGATCGATTACATTTGTGGAAAAAACCGCTGGAGAAGCTCAATATCAGCTGTGAAAATTAGGCCAGGAGCTGACTGTGGAACAGACCACCAACTACTCGTATGCAAATTCAAGCTGAAGCTGAGGAAAATTAAACCAAATCCAAGGCAACCAAAATATGACTTTGAGTCTATTCCACCTGAATTTCAGAACTACCTCA
>NW_006399840.1:12828030-12836896 GCF_000299155.1 Elephantulus edwardii | reverse complement strand
ACAACATATGTGTACATGCTGTTGTTGTTATGTAAAGTAACCTGAGACTCATAGTGACCCTATGCAAAAAAGGTCTGAACCCTGTCCTATCCTGAACCTGTCTCACTGTCTTCAACACACCTACCTCCATTGCTCCAGTTCCTGTGTCAATCCATCCTCTCTTGCACTGATCATCCTTCCAAGCAAGTTGTCCTTCTCCAAAAACTGGTCCCTACTGGCTACAAGTATATTAGCCAGAGTTGCAAAATCTTTGCTTTTATGGAGCAACCTGGTTTCACCCTGTCTTAGGGCAGATCTGTTTGTTCTCTTGGCAGTCCATGGTATGTTCTACACTATTCTCCAGCACTATAACTCAAAGGCATCAATTATTCTCTGTCCAGATCTCTCATTCTTAACAAATAACTGCGAAACCATGCCCTAGGTCAGGTGCTCCTTAATCTCTAGGCTGACATTGCTGCTCTTTAATACTCTGGGGAGGTCCCTGGTTGCAAATTTTCCCAATGCAATTCATCTTTTGATTTCCTCACTGCTGGTGCCAATATGGTTGATTGCGGAGATGGGCAAACTGAAATTGTTAACAATCTCTGGCTCTTCTCCATCTATCATGGTAATGTTAGTTGGCCAAGTTGTGAGAATCTTTTTCTTCTTGATGTTGAGCTTCAATTCATTTGAAGACTTCAGTCCTTGACCCTCTGTAACAAATTCTTCAGGTCCTCTGAAGTTTTAACAAGCAAGGTTGTGTCATTTGCATAATGCGGTTGTTAATGAGTCTTCCTCCAATCCTGATGCCACATTCCATCTCACAAAGTCCAGCATCCCAAATGACTGAAAAGATATGGAGACAGGAAATCTCTCTGATGCATTCCTTTCCTGATTTGAACCATATAGCCATATAGTACTTCCTTGCTCTGTTTTAATGACTGCTTCGTGATTCAAGTGTAGGTTTCACCTGAGCACAATCAGGTGCTCTGAGATTCCCATTCTTCTCAATGTTAGCTACAGTTTGTTGTGATCTACACATCCGAATATCTTTGCATAGCCAATGAAACACAGATAAATATTCCTCTGATACTCTCTACTCTCAGAAAAAATTTGTCTGGCTTTGGCTATGATAACCCTGGTACCATAGCCTCTTCTAAACCTCACATTTGTTTCTGGTAAATGTCTGTTTATGTACTGTTCCAGTCTTTTTTTTTTTAAATAATTATTAGCAGGATTTTGCTTCCATGTGATATTGATGATATTGTTCAATAATTTCCCCATTCTGTTTCTGTTGGATCACCTTTTTTTTTTTTTTATTTTTGTGTGCGTGTACCGTCAAATCAGATCTGACTGGTACAGGAGGATATTGCGCCTCCTTCTCCGGCAGAGCATCTGGTGGATTTGAACTGTGTGCCTTTGGGATTGCAGTACCGCTTCTTGCCACTTCTAGGCTACCAGAGCTCCCCCCCTTTTTTTTTAAATAGGAATAAATGTGGATCAATTCCACTCAGTTGGTCAGGTATTTATCCTCAAGATATCTTTGCACAACCAGGTGAGCATGTCAAGGGCAGAATGTGTATTGAAATATGCCAATTGGCATTCCATCAATTCCTGGACCTTGTTCTCACCAATTCTTTCAGAGACTCTTGAACTTCCTCTTTTGTCACCATTGCCTCTTGATCATATGTTGTCTTAAGCAATTTCTCAGGGGAGCTCTGGTGGCCTAGTGGCAAGAAGCTGCACTGCAATCCCAAAGATATGCGGTTCGAATCCACCAGATCCTCTGCTGGAGCCATCTCCTCCTGTACCACTCAGATCCAATTTGGTGGTACACACACCGAAAAAAATAATAATAATAAAGAAATTCCTCTATGTCAGCCAGTTCTTTTTGGTACAGTGATTCTGTGTACTACTTCCATCTTCTTTTTATTCTTCCTGGGTCATTCAATATTCTGCCAATAGCATCCTTAAGTATTGCAACTTGAAGCTTGAATTTGTTCTTCAGTTCTTTCAGGTTTAGGAATGATGTACAAGTCCTTTCCTTTTGATTTTCTAACTGTAGCTCTTTGCACATTTTCATTATATTACTTTTCTTTGTTTCCCTGATCTATCCTTTGAAATCCTCTGTTCAACTTCTCTATTTTCTGATTTTTTACCTTTATTTTGATTTCTTGCCATTCTAGAAAATATTCAGATTCTGTTCTGATATTTATCTAGGTCATTTCTTCCTCCTCTGTCTTTGTAATGACGTTCTATATTCTTTATGGATGATATTCTTGATATCTTCCCACAGCTACTCTGATCTTCATTAATTAGTGTTCAAGCCCTGAAACCTATTCCTGAGATGATTTTTAAATTCAGGTGGGATAGACTCACGGTCAAATTTTGGCTCTTGTGGATTTGTTCTAATTTGCCTTAGCTTCAGTTTGAACTTCCATGTGAGTAGTTGTTGATGGTCTTTTCCACAATTAGCTCTTGGTCTAATTTTCACAGCTGATGTTGAGCTTTTACAATGATGCTTTCCACAGATGTAATCAATCTGATTCCTGGATAAACCATCAGGTGAGGTTCATCTCTATAATTGTTGTTTGTGTTTCTTATAAAAGATATTTGCAATGAATAAATCACTGACTGTACAAAATTCTATCATTCTATTTTGAGTTTCATTTCTATCACCAAGTCCAAGCTTTCCAACTACTAATCATTCTTCCTTGTTCCCAATTTTTGCATTCTGTTGTTTTTGTTGAGTACTTTAGAGTCAGAACCAACACAGGGCTGACTCTTCAGTGGGTTTTCAGGAGTTCTTGATTGCACAGGAGGAAATTTCCCATCCTTCTTATGCAGAGCAGCTTATGGATTCAAACCACATGTCTGCAGTTTCTCACCAGTCACCCATTACTATCAGTGCATCTTTGTTGCATGTTTGATGAAGTTCCAACTACAAATATTGGTAGAAATCATCTACGTCATCCTCTTTGGCTCTGGTTGTTGATGCATATACTTGAATTATAATTGTATTAACAAGTTTCCCTTGTATATGTACATATGTATATGCATATAGTTTATATATTTGTTCTTTATAAATACCTGTGCATATATATGCATAAATCATAATGTAGGACAATGAATGACCAAAAAGGATAGAAGGAGAACTGATGCTTTTGAGCTTTGGTGTTGGAGAAGAGTGCTGAAGGTGCCATGGACTGCTAAGAGAACAAAAAAAGTCATCCTGGAGAGGATTAAACCAGGCTGCTCCTTGGAGGCAAGGATTCTGAGACTTTGCCTGACATACTTTGGACATGTTGTAAGGAGGGACCTGTCCTTGGAGAAGGACATCATGCTTGGGAGGGTGGAGGGCAGGCGCAGGAGGGGAAGGCCCTCTGGGAGGTGGATTGATTCAGTGACTGGGGCAATCAGGATGAGTGTGTTGGAGGCAATGAGATTGGCACAGGACAGAGCAGAGTTTAGGGCTGTTGTACATAGGGTCGCTATGAGTGGAAAGCAACTTGGCACATAACAACAACAGTTACTAATGTATATCTATATACATACATATATTTCATTTTTTTTCTATTGAAAAGGCCTGATAACTGTAACACCTCAACAAAATGTATCTATTTTGTCTTGAGGTTTTTGTTCTAAATTTCGTCTTCCACTAAAAGAAATCAGAAGTCTTTGGGGAAATGTTAATTCTGAGGTAAGATAAGTAAATAATATTTCTGGCACACTTTTTGACCATTAAGCAATGCAAAGCTCAACGAACGAAGGAGATTTGTGGAAAGAACAAAGTCAGTTCAAAGAAGAGTCAGGCTGACAATTCTGGAACAGTTTCTTGTTTTCTAAAACAAAATCAAAAAAAGAGACAGGGATAAAGTACACAATCTAGTGAATAAAATGGGAAATAATAAAGTGATTCTGACCTAAGTAAATGAATAAATTTTAAAAATCGGTGAGGAAGGAGATGCTGACTTAATCTCAAAATTCTTCATTATGCTATACATAGTTCTGTGTCATCAAGCTGGAACTGACTCATAGCTGACCCTCAGCAGGTTTTGAGAGGCTACAAATCACTGAAGATGGGATTGTTAATTTTTTTCCTGCCAGGCAGGAAAGAAACAAAAAATATGAAAACTAAAAACAAAGTATAATTTTGGTCTAGATTACTTTATGATGAATTAACTCAACAATTGGTGAGACTTGAAATGTCTTGTAACTAGGTTATTAAAATATGTTTCCTTTCTTGATTATGATATTTCCACTTTGGTTTTATAGCATTAAGTTTTTATTTGTAGAAAAGACATACTAAAGTAAATCATATAGTGCATGTGAAGCATTCTGTTGAAAATTTACTCTTAAATAGATTGGGCGGAAAAGTTATTTGTGTGATATTTGTAATTTTGTAATATGTTGTTCTTCTTGTTGTATGACTTCTAGTCAAAACCAACTCATAGCTGACCTCCAGTGGGTTTTTAGAGGCAGTAAATTGCACAGGAAGATCCTGCCCATATTTGGAATCTATCCTTCAATATGACTTTTTACTAAACATTTGACTTTGCTATGTAGATGGACAGGAATATGTGAATGGGGTGTGTTAGCCTATTCCCAAAGAACTGGCTATCTATCATTCCACCAGGGGATTGGCCAGTCTCAACAATCTACAAGAAGATTGGCTAGTGTCACCAATAAATTGAACAGCTCTAGCTGCAGAGACATAGCTTCTGGTGCTATTGAAGATAACAAAAAATGTAGAATGACCTTCTTGCTCCAGTTAAGCCTACAGCAGCAACACATATGTCCCAACTGGAAACCTGACATGAGATTTTGGATGGGAAGAGCTTGGATGGGAAAGTTGTCAGGAGAACTTTTTTGAACAACATGGGGTGAGAAACCAGTATTGGCAGGACTTAGAACTTGGGAACAATGGCCAAAAGCCACGAGACTTGAGGCTAAGGTGCCTGAGTGCACATTTCAGGAGCTGTCTTGACTATATTCTGTTATTAATCTGGATTATAACCTTTGGACTTCTCCAGTATGGTTCCATGTGTTCTGTGTTCTTTAGCTTTTTGACCCAGCAGTTGGTGTTGAGATGAGTAGAAAGGGGTGTGGGAGTGTAGTGAACATGTCTGACCTCAAGGGAATTGGTTTTGTGCTATTGATGCTGTTGGAAGAGATAGTTTCCCTTTGTGAAGTTGGTAAAGGTCAGATATGCTCTTTTTACACCATGCACATCCTGCAGAGCTGCTAGAGAATTCAAACCACATGTCTTTGAGACTGCAGCATAGTATCTTTGAACTGGTCCCCTAGAGCTCCCTACATGTTTGAAATTAGTTTTAAAAATGTGCTACTGGAGTAATCCCCAAGACTGTAGTAATTTTTAAACTTTGAACAGAAGCTATCTCATGAGGTCATTTCATCTTCCAGCTAAATACCACAAAAGCTCACAAAATAAACAATATACATGAGTACTGCATTCCTTTAGAAAATAATTCTTTATTAGACCAAATGATCCACACTTAATTTAGGAAAGCCAAAGTGACAAGGACACAAGGAAACCACATTGATGGAAATGGAACAAAACATAATGAAAATAATGATTAAGTGGACACAATGTATAAAACAAAATAGCCAGTGTTATCAAACAAACTATGGAAATTACTAAATGGGAACTTTATTTAGTGTAAAATTTCAGTAAGAATACAGTAGTGTCATTAAAATTATAGGTATTTTATACCTGCCCAATTCTTATAAATCAATCACAAGACACTAAATTTGAGCTGAAAACCAACTATTTCCATGTACTAATACTTCAAAGTAATGATCAAAGAAAAATTACACTCATTGTCATGAACTTGGTTTCAATTCAGTAAATCCTACAGGATTTTCAAAGTTGTAAATCTTTATGGGAGCCACCAACCAAATCTTTCTCCTGTGGTGTAACAGAGGTTTTAATCAGCAGCTTATTGCTTTAAAAACTACGGCATCAGGTGTCTTTTAACATAGTAAGAATATTCTTAATATTATTATAAATTCTTTCCTTGGTTAAATCACATTCTTCACTGTATTTTGGGAACTCTGGTGACGTAGTAGTAAGGAGGTACCCTGCCAACTGGAAGGCATATGATTCAGATTCACCAGCTGTTTCTCAGGAGAAAGATGGACAATTCCTTTGGTGCAATTTACTGGCTCTGAAAAAAAACAAAAACAAACCAAAAAACCACTGGAAGGTAAGCTATGAGTCAGTTCTGACTTAATGGTACACAACAATAAAAGTCCAAACATTATATTTATTATTACATCGAGCATCAAAACAGTTTGGAAATCAATTGCCTGGACATGTTATCAGGAGGGATTAGTCCCTGGAAAAGAACATCATGCTTAGAAAAGTGGATGGTTAATGAAAAAGAGAAAGATCACAAGAAAGTGAATTGACATTAACTGCCACAATGGGCTCAGTAGATATTGTGAGAATAGTGCAAGATTGGGCAAGATTTTATTTGGTTCCACATGGAGCCAACATGATGACATCTAACAATAATATTATTAGGGGAAATTAAGGCAAAAAAACAATAATAAATGTTCATTAATAAACAAGCATTGCTGTAGTTGTTGTTGTTAAGTGTTGTCGAGTTGTAGATGACTCATAGTGGCCTTATGAATGAAAGACTTGAGCAATTACAATTGCTTTGATAACTTTAATCATTTCTCAAAGTTCATAGAGTTTCCAGAGGCAAGTTATTTTGAAAGTGGATGCCACTCCTGCTTCCAAGCTTGCTTTAATTGGGGAGCTCCACCAAACACTGTCCACCACGGGTAGCCATTATCACATTTGACACATCAGTATTACAGTGTTCAGCATCACAGCAACATGAGTTACCTCTGTACAGCAAATGGACAGACCAGTGCTATATACCACTTAGAAGAATGTTTAACAAAATCAATTAAACCCAGGCCTGAGGGCCGCAGACTAAAATCACCCACATTTGGCTTGGTAGCATCACTTTCTGTCCACTAGGTCAACTGAGCTCTCTCTATGTTGTTGTTGTTAAGTGTTTTCAAGTCATATACATACATTAAATAGGAGTGGTGAAAATGAGCACCCTTGTGTGGTTTTCGTTCATAAGGTGAATTCTTTTAGTATTTCTCTATCGAGAACGATGTTGGCTCTTGGTTTTATGTATATACTTTTCACTATGTGAGGAAATTATCTTCTATTCATATTTTCTTGAGTGTTTTAATCAGGAAGGGGTGTTGGATTTTGTCAAAGGCCTATTCTGCATCAATTGATAGGACCATGTGCCTCCTAACTTGGCTAGGTTAATATGATGAATTATATTGATCGTTTTTCTTATAATCCTTGTAAGGTTGAACCATCCTTACTACCTGTTATGAATCCCACTTTAGGTTTATTCCAAAGTATCTCAGTTTGGAATTGGCTATTGTAAATAATTGTCATAATGATTTTTTTTTTTTACTGTTGAATTATTTTGGCCAGGATTTAGTTAAGGATTTTTGCATCTATATTTATGAGTGTGATGTTTGTCTGTAGTTTTACTCTGTAGTAATGTCTTTGCCTAGTTTTGGTATTAGGCTTACGCTTACTTCATAGAATTACTCTAGGAGTGTTCCTTTGTTTTTATTATTTTAAAGAATTTAATATAATTGGTGATAGTTTGTCTCTGAATGTTTGGTAGAATTCAGCCATGAAGCCATCTGGCCAGAACTTTTTTGGGAAGGGGGGATCTTTTTTTATAACCTGTTCATTTTTTCCTTTTGTGATTGATCTTTCCAAGTGTTCTACATCTGTCCCTCTTGAGTTTCAAGGCATTTGTCTATTTCCTCTAGGCTTTAAATTTTTTCTGAGTATTGCTTTCATAATATTACACTATTATCGTTTTAATTTTAGCTGGTTATGTTGTGATGTTACCTCTTTCATTCTTTGTTTAACTTATTTGTATCTTCTTATTTTCTTTTGTCAAGTTTGCCAATGGTTTGTCTATTTTATTGACACTTTTGAAGAACGACCTACTGGTATTATTGATGATTTAATTGGTTTTTCTGTTCTCTTTCTCATTGATTTCAGCTCTTGTCCTTGTCATTTTCTTTCTTCTAGCAGCTGTGGGGTTAGATTCTTATTCTTTTTCCATTTGATGGCAGTGTTGTGTTAGATCATTAATTTTGCTTCTTTCTTCCTTTTTTTATGTTTGCCTATTTCTATGAGCTACTCCCTGAGGACTACCCTAGCCATATCAAAGAGGTTTTGGCATGTTATATTTTAATTTTCATTTGTTTTGAGGAATTCTCTGGATTCATTTTTCTATTTTACCTATAACCCAATAGTAGGTGGTTTTCAGCTTCTATTTAGGTGGTTTTGTAATTTTATTGTTTTGTCATTAACTTCTAATTTTATAGCATGTGGTTTGAAACTATACTTTGTATGCAGACATGGTCTTCGCAATTACATGCTATGCTTCTAAGAGCTGGACAATGAATAATTATGACAGAAGAGGAATTTATGCCTTTGAGTTGTGGTGTTGGAGAAGAGTATTGAATATCCAATGGACTGCCAAAAGAATGAACAAGTATGTCTTGAAAAGGGTACAGAGTGCCCCTTAGAGGCAATGGTGACAAAGATTCATCTCTCGTGCTCTGAATATGTTGCTAGGATACTGGGAGAGGCTCTTCTTTGGAAAAGGATATCATACTTGGAAGGTTGAAAAATTAGTGAAAGAGAGGAAGATCCCTGTAGAAATTATTGACATGGTGACTACAACAATGGGCACAAGTGTATCAGAGATGGTGAAGACGACACAGTATAAGGCAGAACTCAGGTCTATTATTCATAGGGTCACTATAAGTAATATTCAACTCAATGGCACCCAAAAAA
>NW_006399840.1:12824597-12826200 GCF_000299155.1 Elephantulus edwardii | reverse complement strand
CAACAACAGTGACTCCATGAGAGAAAGATGGACAGTTTTTTTTCCTGCTGTGATTTAAAGCCTCGTGTATCTGATGGAGGATTGCTATGAGTTAGAATCAAGTCAAAAGCAGTGAATTTGAGATTTGGACTTAATATGTATCTGATTCACAACACAGAGGATAATCTCCTTTTCTGAAAGTCACCTTGTTGTAAATATTAATCACACCTACAAAATACCTTCTAGACTACTGTTTGGCCAAACAGTTGGACATCAAAGCTCAGAGACGATAACAGAAATCAACCACCACATAACAATAGA
Source organism: Elephantulus edwardii (assembly GCF_000299155.1). Classification (NCBI taxonomy): domain Eukaryota; kingdom Metazoa; phylum Chordata; class Mammalia; order Macroscelidea; family Macroscelididae; genus Elephantulus; species Elephantulus edwardii. The sequence continues at coordinate 12,825,900 of NW_006399840.1, read as the reverse complement.
TTTAAAAGGAACCTCAGCCTTAAGAGTTTGGCAGTGAACTAGTAATTGAAAGACAGAAGTAACAGTCTATAGTTGAGAAAAATTAGTCTGGGAGGCACAATTTTCCATTACCAGGAGTTCATTGACGTGTCAGTGATACTATGGAGACATCAAATAAGGGCTGTAATAGAATTTAAAAATTAGAATTCTGAAAAGAAATGGTCAGTAATCCCTAAATACTCTTTAATACTAGGGCCATAAAAATAAGACAGATCCTATTAGTAAAATTAGGCAAATAGACAAAAACATTCCTCAGTAAAATAGTAAAAAATAGAGCCAAAAACAGCATGCATATGAAATGACTAGAAAGTAAAGGAAACAGCTCTTACTCTAGAACGTTTGAAATTTATGTGACTTTTTAGTCTTACTTTCTGAACTTACCATCATGGCTGCACAGCACATTGGAAGGAACAGCAAAGAGAAAAAAATTATGCTTCAGGGGTGCTTATTTAGTATGTGATTTCTTTGGATCTCAGTTTCCATATGTGTAAAATGATAATCTCTCAATTATCTTCCACAAATAAAAATTCTTTGATTCAATGGCAGACATATGACAATGTTAACCAGCTGCATTAAATCACACTTGTAATTATTTCACAGAATAATCAAAAAGTATAAAAAAAGTATCTCAGCTACTATTTGAAATTGATACATTTTTCCTTGCTGTTGAAAAAGTCCTGCTTTTAGACTTAACTGGAGATTTATTGCTGTTGAAATGAAATTTCTAAGGAGAACCATTTATTTGCTTCTGCTAGTTGCATGCCATGAACTTTGGTTTTAACACTTTTTTTTCTTTCTTGTTATATGATAGAGAAACTGGCTTAATACTTAATTCCTAAGGGGAAGACTTCCGTCTTTCATAGATGCCCCCACCCAATTTTTCAATTTCAATAATTTTATTGGCAAAAGAACACATAAGAGAAGTTGCCAAAATTAATATGTCAAGTAACTAATATGTCAAATATATCTCCAGTTTCAACTGGATAAGCCAACAATGACTGAGGCGGAGAGAATGGGGTAAGATAGAAAGAGTGAGGCAGAAAATCAAAACATTGGTTTTAACTAACATAATCCTATACCCTTAAGAATAAGTGGTGAAACATTAAAAAAATAGCAATTAAGAATTTTAGTCACAACAATAAAAAATTAAGTAACAAACTAATTTGAAATCACTTCTAAAACAAATTGAAACTAGAATGAAAAACATCACACTTCCTCATCACACACACACACACACACACACACACACACACACACACACACA
>NW_006399840.1:12807961-12824497 GCF_000299155.1 Elephantulus edwardii | reverse complement strand
AGTCTTCCTATCCATGAGCAAGGGATATTCTTCCACTTTTCAAGATCTCTTTTTGTTTCTTGTAGTAATGTTTTGTAATTTTCTTGGAAAAGGGCCCCCTGCCCGGGATAAGCCATTGCGGCCCTCTGCCCAGGGCGGGCTGCCCTCGGCCCCCTGCCCAGGGCGAGCCGTCGCGGCCCTCTGCCCAGGGAAATATTTTCTATTTTTATAGAAGTCACTCATATTAAAAAATTCTTACTCATTTTTTAAAATACTCAAGTATTTTGTTGGAAGAGAAAAAAAATGACAAACTTTTTTACTGATTAACAAAATTTGAGGGAGATCTATAAGAAATAATAGGGAATATTATGATCAAATTATATGTGCAGAAGACCTGGGATGGATCAGTGGGACACTTGATGCATGTTGCTGGTTGGGTCACTCCCCTGGTCTAGGGATGGAGCATGTGGGGAGCATAGGGAGGTAGCTTTCTTGTTTTCACTGCTCTTACGGACAATAAGGCCTCAGTTTTAGCCTCCTCTTGCATGTGGCCCTACTAAACAAAAGGTTTGAATCAACCAATAGCTCCTCGAAAGATAAGCATAGTTGAAGCTACTCAATGGAAGTACATTGAGTCATAATCTACTAGATAGCAGTGAGATTAATGTGATTCTTAGGGTTTGGTGGTTTTTTGTTTTGTTTTGTTTTGGTTTTGGTTTTTTAGGGTTGGGTTTTTTTAATAGGGTTTTTTGCAGTAATAAAAAATTGTGACATAGTCTGAGTATTGCAAAAGAGGTCCAAAACCAGTGATTCAAATGGTATCTTAGGTTACTTATTTTCCTTCTGGGGGGATGCCATTGGCTAGCCTCAATCTCTAGTCTAGCCCTTTATAATAACCAGTTTTGGATGTGCAGAGATTCTGTCCTCTCTTCCTCTCTCAGAGAACAGCTACAGAGAACTACATTGTGTGAAAGGAAGGAAGTTTGTCACCATTACAATTCAGAAAAGGTCATGTTATAAGGGATATTATTACTGATGTCTGATGGATCTTGGCTGAAAGCAGAGAATACAAGAAAGATATTTACATGTGTTTTATTAACTATTCAAAGGCCTTTGACTATCTATTATAAAAATTGTAACTAACCTTGAGAAGACTAGGAATTCCAGAAAACTAAACTATGTGCGTGTGAAACTCAGACCTAGACCAAGAAGCTCTTGGTGGAACAGAAAAAAAGAACACTGCAAGGTTTAAAATCCAGAAATGTGTGCATCAAGGTTGTATCCTTTCTCTATACATAATCAATCTATATACTGAGCAGTGCATTTGAGAAGCAAGTTTATATGGAAAATACGGTATTAGGATCAGAGAAGACTCATCAAGAACATGTATTATGTGGATGACACAGTCTTGCTTGCAGAAAGTGAAGAGAGCTTGAAGCACTCTATTAAAAATATCAAAGACTACAGCCTTCAATATGGATTACATGTCAATTTCAAAGAAGCAAAAATCCTCACTAATGAACAGATAGTTAATGCCATTGTGTTGTTGTTTGGTGCCTACAACCCATCACTACCCCTATGTACAGCATCTCTGAACCCTGTCCTGAACCATTCTCACTAATTCTGACACACCAACCCCTATGACCCCGTTACTGTATCAATCCATCCCATCTCTTTTTCTCCCACACTGTCCTTGTTCTTATGCATAATCTATATTTGGACCAGGAAGCCGACCTCAGAACAGAGCGGGTATACACTGCATGGTTCAAAATCAGAAAAGAAGTGTGTCAAGGATAGTTTTTTTCTCCGTAACTTTTCAATCTATATGCAGAATAGATTATTCAGGAAGCAGGGCTTCCTGAATAAGGAAGGAATGTGGTGTTGGGATTGGAGAAATTCATTAACAACCTATGTTATGCAAGTGACACAACCTCGCTTGCTGAAACTGAAGAAGACCTGAAGTGCTTGCTTACACAATGTCAAGGACTGTAGTGTTCAGTATGGATTGAAGTTCAACATCAAGAAGACAAAAATTCTCACCATTAGGCAAATTGGCAGCTCCATAATAGATGGAAAAGAGATTGAGGTTGTTAACAGTTACAGCTTTCTCAGCTCCACAAGCAACACTCTTAATCAAAAGACAAATTGCATTGGAAAATCTGCTGTCAGGGATCCCTCCAGAGTACTGAAAAGCAACGATGTAAATTTAGAGATTAAGGTGATGTAATTCAGGCCATGATCTGCACAATTACTTGCTATGTGTCAGAGAGCTAGACAATGACTAAGGATGATTGAAGAAGAATTGATGCTTTCAAATTGTAGTGTTGAAGAAGAGTTTTGAACACATCACGGACCACCAAGAAATAAATAGGTCTGTATTGGAGAGGGTGAAACCAAGTTTCTCCTTAGAGGCTAGGATTTTGAAGCTCCGTCTCACATACTCCTAGCATGTGGCTAGGAGAGACTGGTCATTGGAGAAGGACACCATTATAGATGGATGAAAAAATGGAAATTGTTATTGATGTCATCTTACTTGGATCTATAGTCAATTCCCATGGCAAGAGCATACAAAAGTAAAAAATACTTGTTGAACTGGGAAAATCTGTTATCAAGGAACTTTCAAAAGTACTAAAGAGGTATGATGTCAATTTAAAGACTCATGTGCACCTGATCAAATAATTGTATTTTCAATTGCTACTTATGCACCTGAAATTTGGACAATAAATAAGCATGAGAGAAGAATTGATGTCTTTGAGTAGTGTTGGAGAAGAGTACTGAATATGCCAAGGATTGTCAATAGGATAGACAGATCTGTCTTGGAGGAAGTGTAACCAGGCCACTCCTTCATCTCAACATCTTTTGGTCATGTTATCAGGAGTGATCAGTCTTCAGAAAAATACATCCTGCTAGGAGAGACGGTTGTTCTCGATGGTACTTAACAACAACAGCAACAGGAAAGATGGAAAGCCAGAGAAAGAGAAGACATTCCACAAGACAGATTGACACAGTGACTCTAACAATGGCCTCTAGCTTATGTGAGATGGTGAAGATGATGCAGAATAGGGCATGTTTTATACCTGTTTGTCATAAGGTGGCTATGAGTCATAGTTGACTAGATGGCACCTAATAACAACATGAATAACTCATAGATGTTCTGGTGTTGTATTCTGTAGGGAGTTATGCTACTAACCAGAAAACTGTGTGTCTTTAGCAATTCCAGTTCACCAGCTGGTCCTAACGATCCTTTCCTCCTGTTAAGATTCATTGTCTCCGAAACCAGATCGAAGTCAATCAGATGTGTTGCCTCAGTGGCTACAACAATGAGCTCAAACACGGTAATGATTATGGGAATGGCGCAGAACCAGGCACAGGCTCATTCTTTGTAAGATTATGCATAGGTTCATTCTTCAAAGGTTATATATTACATAGTGTGGCTGGGAGTTGAACTGACTTGGTGGCATCTAACAACCCAACAGTAACATGAGCAGAAGCTTGGCATATCTTCAGAGAGTTAACCGTTTCACCCAGAAGATGAGGAGGACAGTGTGTATGATCATTGTTACAGGTCATCGTCCTTTTGTAGTATACCTTGCTACTGTTAGATTTATTTGAACATGACAATAAAATTACTCAGGCTTCATATTTTGTTTCTCATTTGTTATTATTGTAATTTTTGTGTGGATTTGTTTGTCTCCTACCTACATACACAAACTTTGACCTTTCTCTGAGCAGAAAATTTCTGATGAGAAACCATTATGATGTGGCATTAGCTAGTATCAAGGAGCTCTGGTAGCCTAATGATAAGAAACTGCACTGCAATCCAGAAGGCACATGAAATCCACCAGCTTCTCCGAGGGAGAAGGATGGACAATCTTCTCTACTGCGATTAACTGCCTCTGAAAACCTGCTGGAGAATCAGCTATGGATTGGTTCCAACTTGATGGTACACAACAATGAAAACAATTTTCCTAAGTGGAGTTTACAATACGAATGAGGTTGATATCCTAGTGAACTGATCCCAAACAACTCAGACAAATTCCTGTAAGCGGTCACCATGCTACCCCTCATGACCAACATGTGATGTGCTTGTTGCATAAATTCACTCTCTCCTTGTGTAGCTGGTTCTATCTTTCCTTTTCTACACTGACCTCAATTACTTTAAGAAGAAAGATGATGAGAGACAGAAGCAATATCTTGCTGGCCCTTTGTATTGATTCACTGTACTTTATTATGCTTCTTTTGAATACTTAGTATTGATCTTTCATTTATCTGTACTGTAGGCTTGCAAGTACCAAAAGTAATATCCTGATTGGAAGAGGTTGGTGGATAGAAGTGCTAAGACACCTATTTAATGATTCCTTTTAGCTGCAAGTTTCTGTAACTGATGATTTTGTCAATGGGCAAAGAAGGTACTTTGTTCATGGAGTCACCTCTTGGAGTTTGAATATCGGTTTCAGACACAGTTAAAAATTTTATACCCCTTTCAAAAAGTGGTTATTAGCCTACTATAAATATATTTTTGAAATCAACCCCTGGGGACTTGTAAGTTTATGACTTGATATTACCATTTACAGAGTAATCAACATGGACTCAGTTACTAATAAAAAGGGACCAAAAACCACATGTTAATCAAACTGAAATGATATATTAAACAATATCTGATCTGGTCCCAGTGGCCTAGTGAGATCATGGTTATATAAGAACAATTAACAGATATTACATCTAATATTTGAAAGAAAGTCAATATCTGAGAGGAGTTTGGTCCTGTGTCACAAAATTTTCTCATAATGCCTGGTTTTGTTGTTGTTATTGTCATTGTTGTTGTTGTTAAGTACCGTTGAGTCATAGTGACCCTATGAATAACAAAACTGAACCCTGTGCTTTCCTTTGCTGTTCTTATAATCACCAATACACATGAGCTTATTGACAAGGACAGTCCATTTTGACAACATGTCCAAAGTATGTAAGATATTAAATATGAGTGTATGTTCAAGCCAACACATTTGATATTTTAAAAAGTTGAACTTAAAATAATTTTTAAAAGCTGCAGTGTTGCATTAACTGAGTCTTTTCAAATGAGCATTTAAAATTTACTAAGTTCTTGGTTTCTCTATCTCTCACTCTCTCCATATTGTTGTTGTTGTTATGTGCCATTGAGTCGCCTGTGACTCATAGCGACCCTGTGTACAGCAGCCCTAAACCCTGCTCTATCCTTTGCCAATCATGTCTCTGACACACCTACCCCCATTTCCCCACTCACTGAATCAATCGTTTCTAGGACAAACCTGTTTGTTCTCTTAGCAGTCTATATTATATTCAATACCCTTCTCCAGCACTGCAGCTCAAAGGCATCATTTCTCCTTCTATCATCCCTAGTCATTGTCCAGCTTTCTGTTGCATAGTAAGTAATCGTAAAGACTATGTCCTGGATCAGGTGCACCTTAGCCTCTAGACTGACATGGTTTCTCTCCAGTACTTTGTAGAGGTTGCTGACAGCAGACTTTCCCAGTGTAATTTGCCTGGCTGCTGGTACCAAGAGTGTGGCTTGTGGACCCAAGCAAATTAAAATTGTTAACTATCTCAAATGAAATATGCATGGACATTCCTCTGATACTCCCGGCTTTTGGCCAAGATACATCTGAATTAGCTATAATATCCCTAGTACCACAGCCTCTTCTAAACCCAGCCTGCACTTTTGGCAGTTCTCTGTTGATGTGCTCTAACAGGCATTTTTGGATAATCTTCAGCAGAATTTTGCTTGCATATGATATCAATGATATTGTGCGATAATTTCTGCACTCTGTGGGTCATCTTTGTTTGGAATGGGAACAAATATAGATCTCTTCCAGTCAGTTAGCAGACAGTCTCTAGATTTCTTGGTATAGCTTAGTAAGCACATTCAGGGCAGTGTCTTTTTTTTTGAAACACGTCAATTGGTATGCCATCAATTCCTGGGTCCTTGTTTTTCTGCCAATTCTTTCAGGGCATCTTGAACTTCTTCCTTCTTCACCACAGACTCCTGTTCATATGGTACCTCCTGGAATTTTTCAGTGTCAATCAATTCTTTCTGATACAGTGAGTTTGTGTCATCTTCCTTTGATACTTTCTGAGTCATGCCATATATTGCCAATAGCATCTTTCAATATTTCCACATGAGGCATAGATTTTTTTTTAGTTCTTTCAGCTTAAGAAATGCATAGTTCTTCCCTTTTTATTCTCTAATTCCATCTCTCTGCACATTCCATTGTAATACTTTGTTTTTCCCTCCTCTAATCGTCTATTCAGCTCTTTAACATGTAATCTAACCTAGGTTAGGTTATATAACTTAAATTAGCGAGCACTTGTGGCCTAGTGGTAAGGAGTTGTGCTACCAATCCAAAGGCATGCAGTTTGAGTCTATCAGTTGCTCCACAGGAGAAAGCTGGCCAATCTCCTCCCATGTGATTTATTCCTCTGAAAATCTGTTGGAGGGTCAGCTATAAGTTGGTTTTCATTATCCAGTACACAACAACTACCTTAAGTAAAGAAATGGAAGGATTGTGCTTCTGACAGAAATAGGTTGAAGAAGCCATATTCACCCCCCCCTTTTTTTTTTAAACAACTAAAGTAACTGGAATACAAGATCTGAAACAATTTTGTAGGCGGTAGGCACTGGTAGGCTCTGATAAAAAGAGACAGAAATTAATAAAAAGAGAAAGAAGCAAATGAGGTGAACACTAAAATGTTGCAGCTTACTTCTTGGAGTTTCCAAGTGCAACACTTAACCCCAGGCCAAAGCCCAGTGGTATCGATGAGTAGAGGACATAGAGTTAGGATTCTAGAGAGGTCAAGATGTTTAGAGCTCATACTGCAAAATGGTAGAGAGTTGTATAGAGGGCACATAAATCTGCAGACCCACTCACCCCTCAGGTGACTTCCTAATAACTGGATGTGTGAGAAATGACAAACTTTTAACAGAGGGCCTGATCGTTGGAGCTCACACAGGTCCAGGAGAAGGGTTTTGTTTTTTTCTTCAGAAGAGTACAGATTTTCATAATGCACAGATAATTGGCTATGGGCTAACCACTACAAAAGATATATTGTTCAATAAGTTGTTATTGTTGTTGCATACCATAGAGTCAGAACCTACTCATAGCTGATCCTCCAGGGGGTTTTCAGAGGCAGTTAATTGCACAGGGGGGATAATGCCTTTCCTTCTCCCATGGAGCAGCTGCTGTCCTTGAACCATGTGCCTTCAGGGTTGCAGTGCAGCCTCTTGCTAAACCCATAGGGATAGATAGATAGATAGATAGATAGATAGATAGATAGATAGATATAGATAGATAGATATAAATATAGATAAGATATAAGATATAGATGATATAGATATAGATGATATAGATATAGAGATAGAGATAGAGATAGAGATAGAGATAGAGATATTTTTACTCAGTGGTGAACTGAAAGCTCCTCCTAAGATCAGAAGCAAGAAAAGTGCACTTCTTTTCACTGATCCTATTCAACATTGTGCTGGTAGTCCTAGACAAAGCAACGTAAAAAACCTTAAGGAAGGAAGAAGTAAAATTATATTTGCAGATTCATTATAATGTATACAGAAAAGGCCATGGAATCCATTGGGAAGCTACTGTTGTTGGTAGGTGTCATTGAGTTGTGTATGACTTATAGTAATCCTATGAACAACAGATCTGAACCCTTTCCTATCCTGCACCATACTTATCTTCCCCAATACAGTTGAGGACTTGTCTTCCAACACCTATTGCCACAGCCACTGTTTAAAACCATCTCATTGAGGTTCTTCCTCTCCTTTCTGATTCTTCGCTGTTCCAAGCATGATGTTCTCTTTCCAAAGAATGCTATTGTTGTTGTTATATGCCCCGTGTCACCTGAAACTCATTGCGAACCTATGTACAATAGTTCAGAACCTTGCACTATCCTCGGCCAGTCTCATTATCTTTGACACACCTCCCCTAATTATCCCAGTCACTGAATGAATCCATCTCATCCAGGTAATAAAAAAAAAAAAAAAAGAAACCAACAGAACAAAACAACCAATCAAACAAACATGGCTTAGATCAGGCATAACTTAGTCTTTAAAGTGACATCATTGCTCTTCAGGACATCGGTGAAGTTCCTGAGAGCAGACTTTATCAATTCTATATATCTCCTTATATCCTGACTGTTTCTAAGGGTGTTGATTGCTGATTCAACTAAAATCGTGTACAATTTCAATAGTATCTTCATCAGTCATGACATTTATCATGCCTATTGTCTCAGTGGTGAGGATTTTTGTTTTGTTTATATTTAAATGTAATCCGTATTGAAGGTTGTAATCTTCTGCAGTAAATGCCTCAAGTCCTCTTCACTTTCAGAAAGCAAGTTTGTGTCACCTGCATAATGCAGGCTGTTGATGAGTATTCCTCTGTTATTGATACATTCTTCATAAACTCCAGCTTCTCAGATGATTTCCTTGGCATACTAATTGAGAAGTTATGGGGAAAAGACTGAGTCTTAACTTACTCCTTTCTTGATTTTAAACTGTCAGTATTCCCTGACTCTGTTTGAACAATAGCTTTTTGGCTTGTTGTTGTTATGTGCCATTGAATCGACTCAGACTCACAGAGACCATATGTACAACTGCTCTGAATTTTTTTGTTGTTGTTATGTGCCATCAAGTTGCCTGCAACTCATAGTGACCGTATGTATAACAGCCCTAAACTCTGCTCTATCCTGTGCCAATCTTACTGTCTAACACACCTACCCCCATTATCCCAGTGACTGAATCAATCCTTCTCATTGAGGGGTTTTCTCTCTTGTGCTGTCCCTCCAGCCTTCCAAGCATGACGCCCCTCTCCAAGCACTGGTCCCGCCTTGCAACATGTCTAAAGTATGCCAGACAAAGCTTTAGAAATTTTTGCCTCCAAGGAGCAGCCTGGTCTCACCCTCTCTAGGACAAACCTGTTTGTTCTCCTTGCAGTCCATAGTATATTCAATACTCTTCTCTGGCACTACAACTCAAAGTCATAAATTCTCCTTCTATCATCCCTAGTCATTGTCCAGCTTTCTGATGCATAGCAAGTAATTGAAAATACTATGGCCTGGATCAGGTGCACCTTAGTCTGCAGGCTGACATAATTGCTCTCCAGCCCTTTGGAGAGGTTTCTGAAGGCTGCAGTTCTTGATCTTCGGCAGCAAGCATTTCAGGTCCTCCTCAGTTTCAGCAAGCAAGGTTGTGTCATCTGCATAACAGAAGTTGTTGATGAGTCTTCTCCAATCTTGATGTCCTGTCTTTTGCCATCCTCACGCTTCCTGACACACCAGAGCAGCAGTCACTGTGCCAAACCACCTCTTTTAGGGTCTGCCTCTCTTTCACTGACCCTCCACCTTTCCAAGCATGATGTCCCTTTCCAAACAATAGCCTCTTTTAGCAACATGCTCATAATATGTGAGATGAAGAAGCATTATCATCTTTGCCTCCAAGGAGCTCTCTGACTGCACTTTCTCTAAAACATATTTGCTTGGTGTTTTTTGGGTTTTGGTGTTTTTTGTTGTTGTTTTTGTCAATTCATGGGACATTCAGTACTCTTCTCTAGCTCAAAAGTATCAATTTTTCTTCTGTCATCTCTGCTCATTGTCCAGTTCCCAGATACATAGCACATGATTTGAAAGGTCATGGTTTGAAAGAGATGCATCTCTTACTGACATCAAAATGCATCTCTTACTCTTCCTCAATAATTTGAAGAGGTCCTTAACTGCAAATTTTTCCAGTGCAACACATCTCCTGACTTCCTGACTGTTGGAACCAAGGGTGTTGATTTTGGATCCAAGTAAGTTGAAGGTGTTGACAGTTTCAACCTTTTCTCCACCTATAATAATGTTGCCAGTAATAAGAATTTTTGTTTTCTCTTTTTTTTTTATGTAGAAAGGCAATTCACATTGAAAGCTATATTCTTTGATCTTCTGCAATAAGTGCTTAAAAGCCTCCTCACAATGTTGTGTCATCTGCATAACAGTAGTTGTTGATGAGTCTTCTCCAATCTTGATGTCACATTCTTCTTCATAGATTTTAGCTTACCAAATAATTTACTCCGCATACAGATTGAATACATTTGGAGACAGGATATAACCCTGACACATTCCTTTCTTAACTTTAAACCATGTCCTGTTCCATTGCTCTGTTCTCACAAAAAGTCTGTTGGTCTAGACAGGTTTTACATGAACACAATTACGTTTTCTGGGATTATCATTCTTCTCAATTTTAGTTATAACTTGCTATGATCCACACAATAGTATTTAACTGTATTGAGAAGAATAGGCATCACAGAACACATAATTCTACTTATGTGAGACCTATACATAGACAAAGAAGCAGATGCCCACATACAGCAAGGGACTACTACATGGTTTAAAAATCAGGAAAGGTATATATTAGAACTTAATCCTTTATCCATATGTAATCAATCTGTATGCTTAACAAATAATTTGTGGACCTGGACTATATGAATAATAATGTGGCAAAAAGACTGAAGGACAACTCATCTGCAACATGCATTATTCAGATAACACAAAACTGCTTGGCAAAAAATGAGTAAGACTTATAATTAAAGTCTTCAATATATAATTTATTTCTATATCAAGAAAACAAAAATCCTCAACACTGCACTAATAGGCAGCATTATGATAGAGAAAAGAACGAAGTTGTGAACAATTTCATTTTACTTGAATCCACAAGCAACACCTATGGTAGCATCAGTCAAGAAATCAAAAGATGTAATGCATTGGGAAAATCTATAGTCATGAACCTCTCCAAAGTGCTAAAGAGAGAAAAATGTCAATTTGAAGACTAACATGTGCCTAATTCAAGCTTTAGTATTTTCAGCCTCTGTTTATGCATTTGAAAGTTTATCAGTGAATGAATGTGTCTGAAGAATTGTTGTCGTTGAATAATAGTATTGGAGAAGAACATCGAGTACACTACAGACTACGAAAAGAACAAACAAATCTATCTTGGAAGAAGTACAATCAACATACACCTTTAAGGTAAAGATGGTGAAACTTTCTCATGCATTGGGAATATTGTCAGGAAGTCTGTTCTTAAACATATATTTCTTGGAAAGGTAGAGAGTCCAGCAAAGACAGGGAGACCTTTAATGAGATAATTTGGGACAGGGACCATAATAATGGCTTGGAGCATATGAGATCATAAGGAAAGAACAAAGTTTTCACCTGTTGTTAATATGTCCAGTGAGTCAAATTCTACTCAACAGCACCTAATATGAACAACAGCCAATTGCACAGGAGGTGATGCCCATCTTTCTCCCATGGAGCTGCTAGTAGATTCAAATCACTAGAAAGACACGACATAAGCACACAACTTTCTAGGGACTTTGCCACCAGAACTCCTCTTCTTACTCAATATATTCTCTAGTCTGCTGTGGTACTAGGAATATTATAGCTAATGTTAGATGGATCTTATTGAAGGCAGAGTGCCAGAGAAATGTCTCTGTTTCACTGATGATACAAAGACGTTTGACTGTGTGTATCACAACAAACTGTGGCTAACTCTGAGAGGAATGGAAATCTCAGACTGTGCTTATGCAAAACCTATACTTTGACCAGGAGGCAGTTGTCAGAATAGAGCGAATAAACACTGCATGGTTCATAATCCAGAAGGCTGTATGCCAGGAATGTATCCTACCTCCATACCTTTTCAATCTATATTGAGAACAGATCATCAAGAAGGCTGGGCTCTGTGAGGAGGAGTGTGGCATCAGGATTGTAGGAAGACTCAGCAATAACCTACCATCATGAAAGACAGTGAAGTGATTGAGATTACTAACAGCTTACATTTGCTTGGACCCACAATCACTTGGTGCCAGCAGCCAGGCATTAAAACACAAATTGCATTGGGAAAGTCTGCTGTCAGCAACCTCTACAAAGTACTGGAGAGAACCCAGTCAGTCTGGAGACTAAAGTGAACCTGAAACAGGCCATGGTCTTTGCAATTACTGGCTATGCTTTAAAAAGCTGGACAATGATTAGGAATGACAAAAAGAGAATTGGTGTATTTGAGCTGTGGTGCTGGAGAAGAATATTGAATATACCATGGACTACTAGGAAAACAAACAAGTTCATCCTAGAGAGGGTGATCAGGCTACTCCTTGGAGGCAAGGATTCTGAAGCTTCGTCTGGTATACTTTGGGCATGTTGCAAGGAGAGACTAGTCCTTGGAGAGGGACATCATGCTTGGGAGGGTGGAGGGACAGTGCAAGAGAGGAAGATCTTCAATGAGCTAGGTTGACTCAGTCACTGGCGTAATAGGGGTGGATGTGTCAGAGACAATAAGGTTGGTTCAGGATATAGCAGGGTTAAGAGTTGTACATAGGATCACTACAAGTCACAAGTGACTCAATGGCACATAACAACAACAATAAATTTTATGGAAACAGTATGACATATCTTTCTACTGTGGAGTAGTTTTTGTGTTTGAACCGCTAACTTTTCAGTTAGCACATGGACATTTTCATCACCCTCTCATCAGGGATTCTTGAAATTCTATATAGCTTTCAAAACTAAAGACAAAACAAGACTTGCCAGGCATATGAAAATGGGAAGTTTTTATCAGCAGCAGACCTACAGTCCCATAAATGTTATATCAAGTTTTTCATGCAAGGACAAATGATGCCAGATGGAAATCTGGACCTATATTGGGGAATGAAGAGTTTTGGGAAAAGTAAATATATGGACAAACACAAAAGTTTCTTTTCTAATTCTAAAAATCTTTTTACAAGATTATTGTTTAAATACTGTTTCCAGTCATAATGGAGTAAGTATTATAAGATTATTTCTTCATTTCAAACAACCAAAATATTGTTATGTATAGCTGTAAAACACTGTACTTATTTTGTCAAAACATTGTTTTGTATCATTGTAAAATATTGTACTTATTTTACTGTTGTAAAATAAGTAAAATATTGAAATTATGTATTTTTTTTAGATGCTAGACATCATACAGTAGTGATCCCCAAGAAAAGCGAAATGAAGTAAATCCTACGGCTAAAAAAACATATGAAGATGTCAAACATCCTTAGTTATCAGGGAGATATAAATCAAACCCACAATGAGATACCATTTCACTTCAAGTAGGATGGTAAGAAAAAACAAATCATATCAAACAATTTTAAAATATCAAATATTGTTGAGGATATGTATAATTTGAATTTTTGTTGTTGACAGAAATGTAAAATAATACAGTAGCTGTGGAAAACAGGAAATGTACACTTATACACTAAAAGTCATAATTACATGAGAAACATTGTTTTTTCTGTATTTATATCCCTTTAAAAATATATGATAATTCAAATAAAATAAATGCTTAACTTAATAAAATGAAAAATTTTCCAGGAATCTAAGGCTGGTTTATTTTTCAAAAGTTGATCCCCATATTAATGGACTAAAGAGTAATTATTTGATCAGAAAAATTCTTGCAGAAAAGGATTTGACAAAATATGTCAGTCATTAATAAAATACACTAAGTAAACCAATAGAGAAGACTTCATCAACTTTATAAAATATAAGAAACTTACAGATAGCATCATACATAATGGTGAAAGACTGACTGTTTTCCCTCTATTATCAGCAAGAAGACAGGAAGTCTCCTCTCATCACTTCTGCTCAGCATAATACTGAAAGTCTAGGACATTAATGTAATTTTAAAAATGCATATATTTAATATTGAGAGAAACAACAAGAAAACTTTTTAACTTCCTATTTGCAGGTAGCTATTATTATTTTATATTACTAATAGAAAGTCTGAACACATTCACAGAAAAATTAGTATAATTAATAAGCATTGTTTTCAGAATCCAAGGTCAAGATTAAACAAAAAAAATCAATTCTATTTCTAAATACTAGGAATGAATATGTGTAACATAAAATAATAATATAATACCATTTGTATGGTATAAATGAAAATAGAGTATTTAGGTAAATAAAATATGGAAACAGTTTATATTGGGTTTTTTTCCATTTTACTTTCAGAGAAATGACCTGCCTGATTCACTGAGGTGTATCTTTTGTAATAAAATTGTCTTTGCTTTCACCTTAAAAAAATTTTTTGATGCTGCAAAATATCAAACATTGATGATAGCAATCACTCACACTAAAGAACAACAAGAAAACCACCAAAGTCATTGTTCTCCAGAATGTTATACTCAATTGGCTTTAAAAATGAATTTTCTTTAATATTTCCAACACAAGTCTACCAAGGCTTTCTTCTGATTAGGAATGATATACTAACCTACTAATCTTTAGGTTAATAATTGGTAGTTCAGTTCTGCTATACTAACCTTTAGGGTAGTAAATGCATTACAGTGGCTATATTGTCCAAAACTTGGGTTATTGAGACAATTGCCTTTGACCTTGTCATTGCTCTTTCCACTCTTTGCTCACTTGGGACAAAGTTTCTAATCAAACATTGCTGCCCCAACTCTACTTGCCCTGCAAACATTAGGCCCACCAACATTATCAACAGCTGCAATGAGCCACTTCTTTCTTAAGAAATTGACAAGTTAGTCTATCCACAAAGGGATTGACTACTCTTACCATTAAATTGTGTAGATTCAGCAACAGAAAGGGGAAATCTCAACACAAGGAAAGAAGAAGCAGAAGAGAGTTCAGTGCACAGCATTTGGGAACAGAGATTCCTGTTCCAGGGATTGTATCTAGATTTTTTACTGGAAAGCTGTATCTTGCTGTTAACTAAGCAGCTCTCTAGATTGAGGGACTGTAATTTTCTGTTAACTGAGAAGCTCTCTCGACTGAGGGAGTTTATCTTTAATCTGAATCATAGCCTGTTACCTCCCTAATAAACCTCATAATCATGAATATGGTTCTGTGAAATCTGTATGGTTACTGCAACAGATTTCACCCTCAATAGATAGATGTAAGAGTATTAGAGGACATGTCCAACCTCATAGGAATTAATTTTGTGTTTCAGATGATGTTGGTAACAGTAATTCTTTTTGAGAGTAGTTCTTGTTTATGGAGTTAGTAGCTCTCCCCACAGTAGTCAAGCTCAAACTTGCCCTGCCAGAACAATTAAAGAAGGTATACATAAATCTCACCACCAGGGAAGAAGAGGAAACCAAGAGCAGGAAGACTTATATATCATAATGCAAGTCTTGAGATAAAATTTCTGCCATTTTATTTTTATTAAAATGGTTTTATTTATTCTAATTTCCTTCCATTTACATAAAATTTTAAAACAAGCCTATCCATATTTTAAAACCATCTTATGGGATTTTGATAAGAATTTAATGAAACATATATATAATTTAAAGTATAAATGACATCCTTATTAGGTTGAGTCAGCCAATCCATGAATAAATATGCTGTCCTATATATTTAGTTATATACTTAGCAATGAAATTGCTATAAAAATCCCAGCAAAATTTTAAGTAGGTAATGGTGGACAGTGTTTGGTGGCGCTCCCTAATTAAAACAAGCTTGGAAGCAGGAGTGGCATTCACTTCTGAAATAGCTTGCCTCTGGAAACACTATGAACATGGAGAAGCGACGGAAGTTATACAAGTGTTCAGGTCTTTCATTCATAGGGTCACTATGAGCTGTCTACAGCTCGATGGTACTAAATAACAACAGCAACAATAATGATAAGCTTATACTAAAGTTTACATGGAAATGAAAACAATTTTGATAAAAAGTTAAATTAGACTTTATGTGCTTTTAAGATTAATGTAACAACAGAAATTAAATTATAAGGTATTAGCGAAAGGATATAACATTTGGATCTATCTACATAGCAAAGAACCAAGAAATAGTGCCATACAAACAACAGATAGGCTCACACAAACCCACTGATAGTTTTTTTCTGACTCATAGCTATACTCTTTTGGGTTTTCTGAAGTTATATATCTTCCTGCAAACAGTCCCTTGTTTCTTATACAGAGAGGCTTGTCTCTTTCTCATTCAGAGAGGCTGGTAGATTCAAAGTATGAACTTTCTGATTAGGAGCTCAACAATTTTTGACAAAAGGGAAAAATAATTTAATTAAGAAAGATATTCTTTTACATAAAAGGTGCTGGAACAATTTGTAATACACAAGCAATTAATCAATAAATAAACATCAATCTAAACCATATGCCTTAAATAAGATAGCTTACAATAGATAATGATTTTAAATACAGAAAGTAAAATTATTCAATTTCATAGGAGGAGAAATATGAGAAGTTTGAAGGTGTAAGGCTCAGTGAGAAGTACTTTTAGGTATGAAGGAGGGGAAAAAACCCTCAAAACTAATGATAATTTAGACTTCATCAAACTTTATTTCCCTCCCAACACTGGAAATTTCATTAAAAGGATAAAAAGGAAAGTTGTAATTTAATGGAGTTTAAAAGATATAGATTTTAAAGGAAATTAAAATTTTGCAAAGCACATACCTAACAAAAGTATCATATCTAGAATATATAAAAAAAACTTTAAAACTCAACTGTAAAACAAGTAATCCGTATGCAATGAGGGTTTCAGAGTGGATTATATTTG
>NW_006399840.1:12803895-12807693 GCF_000299155.1 Elephantulus edwardii | reverse complement strand
AGGACATACAGATAATAAAATAATATATGAAAGCTTTTTAACATTATAAGTGCTTAGGAAAATGTGTAGTAGGACTACAATGACATATCATAACAGCCTCTTAGAACATTTTAAATAAGAAAAAAAATGACAAGACAAATGTTGCCAAAGACAAGTAGAACCAAGCGTCTCTTATACGTTGCTAGTGAGACTACAGACAAGCACAGTGACTCTTGGAAGAGCTTGGCAATTTTTTCAGCATACACTTAACATAAAACTGAGGTAATTGTACTAAGCATTTATCTCCAAAACCCAAAAATTTATGTTTACACAAAAAGGTGTACACAAATGTCCAAAGACATTTGCAGTAGCCAAGCTCTAGAAATAACAACTGCTTCAGTAATTAAACACTTAAGATGTGGCAAGTTCATGTCATGGAATACTATCTAACAATAAAAAGGGATGAACCACTAACACATACTACAATTTAGGTAGGGTGCAAAAGACAAATCCAAAAGTTTTTGTACTTAATTATATTATTATTATTATTATTATTATTGTGTTTCTTTAACTTAATTCAAATTTTAGAAATATAGTATGAATTCAAAGTACTGAAGAGCAATGATATCAGTCTGGAAACTAAGGTGCACCTGATGCAGACCATAGTCTTTTCAATTACTTGCTATTCATCGGAAAGCTGGACAATGATGAGGGATGATAGAAAGATAATTAACGCCTTTGAGCTCAGGTGCTGGAGAAGAGTCTTAACTATACCATGAACTAATAGGACAACAAACAGGTTTGTCCTAGAAAGGGTGAGACCAGTGAGGCTGAACCTTAGAGGCAGGGATTCTGAAGCTTTATCTGACATACTTTGGACAGGTTGCAAGGCGAGACTAGCACTTGGAGAGTGACATCATGCTTGGGAGGGTAAGGGACAGCACAAGAGAGGAAGAACCTCAGTAAGATGGATTGATTCAATGACTAGGGTAATGAGGGTAGGTGTGTTAGAGATAATAAGATTGGCACAGGATAGAGCAGGGTTTAGGGCTGTTGTATATAGGGTCATTTTGAGTTGCAGGTGACTCGACAGCACATAAAAACAATACAACAGTATGAATCAATGGTTGATAGGAATTGCCAGGAAAGCCAAGATTCCTTGGATAGAGGCATCATGCTTGGAAAAGTGAGGGTCAGAGAAAAAGACTTTCAAGGAGATGAACTTATACAATGACTACAGCAGTGAGCTTAAGTGTGACAGATAATGATGACACAGGATAGGACATAGTTTTTCATAAGGTCACTTTACGTCATGGAGTTATTGGAAAACTGTGTACCAAAAAGAACACAAAAAAAAAAAGAAAAAAAAATCCCTTCTAAACCAAAAAACCCCAAAATTTTGATTCTATATTCTAACCACATTAAAAAAAATCTAGAAATTGTATATAGACTTAAATAAAAATGAAAAATTCTAGAAAAATAAAAATTCTAATAACATTGACTTTCTTAAATGTTAATAAAGACATTACAAGTACAATCTATATAAACAAAAAAGAATAACTGGGCTTTATAAAATTATGATAGCATATTATGATTATCACAGGAATCCAGAATTAAGGTTGCATAGCGGAGTGCATTGGGGACGGGGCGAGGGGTGTGCTGGAGGAGGGGGTTTGTTCTGGTAGGGGTCAGATGATTGTATACCATCAAAGAAGTTTATCTTTCGCTTTTCAAGGAGAGGTGCGAACTGGGTGTGTGTGTTGGGGGGGGTGGTGTGTAAGGAAAAAATGTGCAACAGTGAATGAATAAAAATCCACAATCTCTGTAACTGTTCATTAAAATTAATAAAATTTAAAAAATTCAATTCAAATTAATATACCAACAGATCCAAAAGAGAAAGATAGGCAATCTCCTGTAAAATTCCGCACTCTGTAAACCTGCTATGGGTCAATAGGCTCAGTTATGAGTTGATTTTGACATGAAACAACATAAGAACAAGAAAAATTTTAAAAAATCTGCTCTTTTAGAGATTTTGTGAAGAGAATAAAAAGAGAAGCCATAGATTTCTTTTTTTAATAAAAAAGGTTTGTAAAACATGTATCTAAGAAAGGTATCCTACTTCACCAATGAGCCTCAGCCTGGAGGCACTTAACTGGGGTTTCTACAGATCAGGAATCTTAACTCCACCAAGTACCTGGAGGCACCCCAACACTCCAAGAAGCTGTCAAATTCCTTGCTCTGTGGGCCTGGAAGCCGACCATTCTAGTCAGCTGGTTCTACTACCCAGATTTCTCATCATCGTTTGCTAACATTAAAGTGTTACAGTTTTCTCTTGATGGGACAGGTTAAGTGCAGAGATCTTGAATCCAAATTGATGGAAATGAAATCTCCTTTCGACGTCTTGGATAGCAAAAATTACCAATCCTTTATTAGGATTCTAACAACTTTTTTCGGCTGGCTCCACCCCGTACAAGGGTGCCACGGCCTTACCCAGGGAACTCTCTTGACTAGTCTATAAGGAGTTGCTGTGATAACGTAAAGGTCACACATCTCTGGTTACTCTAAACCATCTGTGGTTTCATGGGAGAAAGATGGGTAATCTCATCCCCTACAGTTTACAGCCCGAGAAAACTTGCTCCCTCCTAGAGGATCTGCTATAAATTGGCTCTGATCCCACACCAAAGCGTTTTTTTTTAATGTAATCCCATTAGGCCACAACAGCTATTTGCTCTTTCCTACTTAGTCACTTGCTAAAGACTATAGCTAGAAAGGCCATATTAAATCATTCATTTGACTGTACATAGTACTGTTACTATTATTTTACAGTGGGCACTGAGTTTTTAATCAAATAGTATTCAGGCTGGGAAAGCAAAACCTAATTCTTATTTCTGACACCATGTCAATTAGTTAATTATGCTCTTAATTTATTCTGACGTCTCACAAGTAATACTTCTTCTGACCTTAAACACTTTAGCTTAGGTCAGACTTCACAAGTTAATGGACAGTGTATATTTATAGTTTTCCCACTAATCTTTCAGAATATCTACTAGCTACCTTTATTAACTTTGTTGTTGTTGTTAGGTGCTCTTGAGTTGAATAGAACTCACAGCAACCCTAGGAACAACCAGCCCCCTATCCAGTACAATCTTCTGTACTCTGAGACGCTACAACCCATTGCTGAAGTCAGTGCCAACCCATCTCCTTGGGGGTCTTTCTCTCCTTCACTGACTCTCCATCTTTCCAAGTATGATGTCTCCTTCTAGGGAATAGTCTTGCCTACCTATATTTCCAAATTCGGAAAGACAAAGCCTCATCATCCTTACTTCCAAAGAGAACTCTGGCTTCATCCTATCCAGGACATTTGTTTGATTTTTTTGTAATCCATTGGATGGATATTCAGTATTCTTCTCCAGCACCACAACTCAAAGGCATAAATTATTTTTCTGTCATTCTTGTTCATTGTCTTCATTTCTCAGGCATAACAGGTGACTGAGAAGACCATGGGTTGAATAAAGTTCACCTTAGTTCTCAAACTGATGTTATTGCTCTTCAGTATTTTGGTTTTTGTTTCTTTAAAATATTATCTTACATTGGTTTGCTTATAAAGTTAGTACACATGGTGGTTCACACTATATATATACCTGGATTTCACCTGATGGTATGCATAGGAATCAGATTGATTACATCTGTGGAAAGAACCACTGGAGAAGCTCAATCAATATCAGCTGTGAAAACTAGGCCAGGAGCTGACTGTGGAACAGACCACCAACTACTCATATGCAAATTCAAGCTGAAGCTGAGGAAAATTAAACCAAATCC
>NW_006399840.1:12801372-12803152 GCF_000299155.1 Elephantulus edwardii | reverse complement strand
AGAATGTGGAAACTACAGAACAATCTCACTGATTTCACACGCAAGCAAGATTTTACTGAAGATTATCCAAAAACGACTGGAACAGCACATCAACAGAAAACTACCAGAAGTCCAGGCTGGGTTTAGAAGGGGTCCTGGTACTAGAGATTCTTCATTCACATTGTATTCTATAAAATCATTCCCATGCACTATATTTTATAAAATTAATCACCATTGTACTATGCCCATCATTACTAAGTTTTTTTAGGTCCCCTATCATTTTGATGTCAGGTCCCTGCTGGATCTTTCCCATTTCCTTTACCCCCTCTGTCCAACGAAGAAATTGTGTAACACTGTAGTTTCTACCCTACCCATTCTCACCCCTCTGATCTCACCTCTTTCTCTCTTGGGTCCACATACATGTTTTACTAGTTTTGCTTCTATATTTTACAACAGTGTCATGAAGTATTTGAGAATCAGTTAGAACACTCAGCATAATGCTCTTTAGTCTTTCCCAAATCATGTAGTACTTTTCAAAATCATTGCTCCTCAGTGCTGCATAGTATTCCATCATGTTGAGCGTACCACAGTTTCTCAATCCATTTAGCTTTGGTTGAACATTTGGGCTGTTTCCAGTTTCTCTTCATTTCTTAGATATGTCTCTTATAGACAACATATTGTAGGGTTTTGTTTTTTGTTTTTTTATCCATTCTGCTACTCTTTTTCTCCTGAGTGGTGTATATAATCCATTCACATTAAGTGTGATTATTCACAGGAAAGGTTTTATTGCTTTCATTTTGCTGTTTCTTTTTTGGTTGTTCCTGGTTACTACGATCGACCTACTTTCCTTTGTTATCTCTGTGTGAAGGACATCCCTTAAAATTGTTTGTAGATTTGGGTTTGTTTTCACACAAAGATCTGATTTCTCCTTCACATTTGATGGAGAGCTTTACTGGGCACAGAATCCTCAGTTGGCTTCCCCTCCCCCATATACCATCCCATTGTCTTCTAGCTCACTTGGTTTCAGCTGAAAAATCAGAACTTAATCTAATTGCTTTTCCTTTGTAGGTAACACTTTTTTTCATACTGCTTTTACTGTTCTTTCATTATCACTACCTTTTATTTTGGAGAATTTGACTATGATATGTTTTAATGGTTTCCTTTTAACATCTAGTCTATTTGGTGTTCACTGAGCTTCTTGAATGTGAATTTCCTTTCTTCCTAATACCTTGGAAGTTTTCTTTTAGTACCTCTTCTGCAATTTTCCCTGTCCCTCTCATATTCTGGAATTTGAATAATACCTGTGTTGTTCCTTTTGATGTCATCTCACATGATCTTCATGTTTTCATCTCTTTTCTTATTTTTAATCTCTTATTTTTCTTCTACCATGTTTCCATTGAGGTTCTTGGCTTCCACCTCACTGACTCTCTGCCCCATCTCTTCTGTTTTACTCTTTTGTCCTTCCAGCATGTTGGACAATTTTGTCATTTTGGCCCTAATATTCTGGATTTCATTCCATGCATTTCTTTTATTTCTAGTACTGTGTTGGCTGTACTCTATCTTGCGCTGAATTTTTAAGTTCTTGTACCTTTTTATCTTTAGTTTCAATTCTTTCTTCCACCTTTTCCATTTCCTTCCACAGTTGTTCAGTTCCTCCTCATCAATGTATATTTTCTGGCTTAATGCCTGTGGAGCATTTGCTTTCTTAATGGCTTCCATTATTTCTTCCATCATTTACATATTCTTCTGTAGCTGTTCAAATAACCCATCAATAAATTTCCTCTGGTCCTCTACTTCTTGT
>NW_006399840.1:12793435-12801113 GCF_000299155.1 Elephantulus edwardii | reverse complement strand
GAAACTTCTTGCTGTAGTCTTACCATTATGTGAAGTTGGAAGGGTTTTGTTTGTTTTTTTATAAGTGTTAGGCCGTTTATATTCTCTTCTTAAGTTGTTTGTAATTTTTATCCTCATGATGTTACTGATTAGTGGGTAACCGAAAATGTTCTCTCTGTAGGGTAAGCCACTCATTCTACTAAAAATTTTTCTGGGAAAATTTGTCTGTCTTAAAGTCCTTCAGGTTCTCTCTGTTCTATATTGCAGCCCTGCAGAAATTTGACCTTAATGTAGTCCTCTGTCCAAAACTCTATTGTTCTTCTTCGTTTATGGAATTGTTGAGAGATGTGAGACCAGGGGCTCCACTTGAGAAGTTTCTATCCAGGTGGGTTTCAAATCAAGTCTCTCTCTTGCAGCTCAACATATTAGTTGAGAAAGCTGGAAAAGTTTTCCCTTGCTTGTAGCCCTCTGTACAAAACTTTTTTATCATTTCTTATTTGGTATTTCATTTCTTATTGGCAGAGAGGATGACCCTACAGCCATGAAGGCAAGGGTCCCCAAATGGAGGGATGTTTCCTCAGAGAAGTTTCAGGACCTCTCTCCCCACAAGTACCTGAAAGTGCTGGCTCCTGGGATGACCCCATAGTTGTGGAGGCTATGATTTCTAAAAGTACTCTTAAGTATTTTGAAGAGGTGCCTGATAGCAAGCAGACTTTCTCAGTGCAATATGTCTCTGATTGTGATTGAAGCCCATTTGGACCTAGCCATGGCTGGCTGGCTGGGGATATGTTGACCAAAACTTTACCAGATTAAGATGCTTCATTTTGTGAGCTAGTGTTAATTACTGCAACCTGATGGTTTACCCTGGACTAGACCTTTGTTTATAGATGTGATGTTCAAAATTTCAACAGTAATAGAAGATTTTTCTGAGAAAAAGACATGCATGTTTCCTCAGAGTACTAGTTTGATAGGGTGGGGAAAATCAGAAACTGACTAAATTGAAAATGGATGGATGAAGACAAAAGGAATGAAGGGATTAAGACATAAAGAGTGACTTTACAGAGTTTCACGAATATAGATGATGGTAAGGCACGTTGCCAGGAGGGACAGGTCCTTAGAAAAGGACATCATAATCAGAAAGGGAGGAGTGACAATGCAGGAGAGGAAGACCCCAGATGAGATAGATTGATACAGTAACTGGGGAAATCGGAGTATGTGTGTTGGAGTCAGTGAGACTGGCTCAGGATAGGACAGGCTTTGGAGTTTCTGTGCATGTGGCTGTTATGAGACATAGGTGAATTGATGGGACATAACAAGGAGAAAGTTGATTTTTCAGATGACAGACAATGGCTAGAAAAGTGAAGTGGTCCAGGCTGTGCCAAGAAATCTGGACAGCAAACCTGGCCAAATGACTGTAAGATATTTCTGTTTATTTCCATTCTTAAGAATTCTATTAGAATGTAGAAATTATCACACACTATCATTAATATCACATTGTTGTTGTTATTTGCTGTCGAGTCGCTTGCGACTCATAGCGACCCTATGTACAACAGCCCTAAACCCTGCTCTATCCTGTGCCAATCGCATTGCCTCTGACACACGCATCCCAATTGCCTCAGTCACTGAATCAATCCACCTCATAGAGGGTCTTCCCCTCCTACACTGTCCCTCCACCCTCCCAAGCATGATGTCCCTCTCCAAGGACCTGTCCCTCCTTACAACATGTCCAAAGTATGTCAGACGAAGCCCCGAATCCTTGCCTCCAAGGAGCAGCCTGGCTTAACCCTCTCTAGGATGAATCTCTTTGTTTTCTTGGCAGTCCGTGGTATATTCAATACTCTTCTCCAGCACCACAGCTCAAAGGCGTCAATTCTCCTTCTATCCTCCCTAGTCATTGTCCAACTATCTGATGCATAACAAGTGATTGCAAAGACCATAGCCTGTATCAGATGCACCTTAGTCTCCAGAGTGACACCATCGCTCTTCAGTACCCTGGAGAGGTCCCTAACAGCAGACTTTCCAAATGTAATACGTTTTTTTATTTTCTGGTTGCTGGTGCCAAGAAGTTGTACATAGTGTTTTCAGAAGCCTGCTAGTTCAGAAGTGGATGGCCAATCCTTCTTCTTAGTCTGTCTTAATCTGAATGTTCATATTTAGAGGAGTATCTGACAGACAAGCAATTGATAGAGAAGTGAAAGATAAATCCCTCATTGTGGAGTTAACTATCAGTTACAGTGTTGTCCTTGCCCTTGACCCAGTGTCTTGACCCAGTTATTCCCCAGCTCCACCCTCCACCAGAATACCCCTTCACTTCTACCGAATCCCTTCAGCATTTATCTTCCATATCACATACAAGCAAAATATTGGTGTGAATCATCTCAAAATGGCTCAAACAATACATTGACAGAGAATTATCAGAAATGCAAGCTGGATTTAAAAGAGGCCATCGTACCAAGAATATCACTGCTGGTGTCAAATGGATCTAGGCTGAAAGCAGAGAGTACCAGAAAGATGTCTATTTGTATTTTATGGACTATGAAAAGGCATTTTGCTGTGTGGATCACAACAAATTATAGCTAAAATTGAGAATGAAATTCATGGTTGTGCTCATAATGAACCTATACCTAGGCCAAGAAAGTATCATCTGAACAGAACAAGGGAAAATGTATGGTTCAGAATCAAGTGCATGAGGAATGTATTATTTCCTCAAACCTTTCAATTCAAGAAGCTAGATTTTTATGAAGAATGTAGCATCAGTATCAGAGGAAGACTCACTGGTAACCTAAGTCTTGCAGATGACATAAACTTGTTCTCCAAAAGTGAGGAGGACCTGAAGCAAGTTCTTGCTGCAGAAGAACAAGTCTGAAATCTTCAATATGGATTCTATTTCAACATCATGAAAACAAAAGTCCTCACCATTAGGCCAACAGGGGATATCATGATAGATAGAGACTAAACTGAAATAGTTAATGATTTCATTTTATGTGGACCCACAATCAACACCCTTACCACCAACAGTCAGCAACTCAAAAGATGAGTTGTACTGGCAAAATCTGATGTTAAGGACCTCTTCAGTGTGTTAAAGAGAAATGATGCCATCAGTCTAAAGACTAAGATGCATTTGATTGAAGCCATGATTTTCTCAATTGCATGCTATGCATCTAAAAGCTGGATAACAACTAAGGATGACAGAAGAATCAATACGTTTGCATTGAGGGGCTAGAGAAGAGTACTGAACATTCCATGGGCTGCCAACAGAATAAACAATCCTTGAAGGCAAGGGTGGTGAAACTCCATCTCAATACTTTGGGCATGTTGCCAGGAGAGGCCAGGCCTTGGAAAAGGACATCATGCTTAGAAGGGTAGCAAGTTAGCACAAGAGAGGAAGACCCTGAATGAGATGGATTGATACAGTGATTTGGTCAATGGGATCACTGATGTCAGAGATGGTTAGGTTGGCTTAGGATAGCACAAGGTTCAGAGCAATGGCTCATAAGGTTGCTGTGAGTAGTACTGGACTTGATGGCACATAACAACTAATTAAAAGCTCTCAAATTAGTTACAAAGATGTATCATTACCATTAGCAAGACTGTACTATTGTGTATATTAATAAACACACAATCCAATATATTATTGGTCAATCTTAGTATTTAATGACTATTTATCAAATGACAATTTGGCAGTAAAAATCACATTTCCAAGAGGCATCATATATACATATACATATATATATAAACAAATCAATCTTTATTCATTCATTTTGCCTTTCCATGTCTCCTGGTAGCTTGCTAAGAATCCATGCCTTCAGTTTCTCCAGCTCAGTTTTGCTCATGTCATGGTGGACGCCTGGGAAGCTATGAAATTGTGTGCTCACTCCTAGAGATTGTAACACCGAGTTTGTCTCTTCAGCCCAAGAATAAAGAACTAGCTCATCCGCAGTCCCATGACACTGAAATAATTCAGGAAGCACACCATCAGTTTTCTGAAGAGCCTAGACAAAAAGATATAACAATGAAAAACTTAAAAAAAATATTTTTTAAAAAATATTTCTGGGAACATAGAGAGGGCCAAAATATTCCCATTTTACCAAAAGTTCAATGGCTGAGGGGGAAAAAAGCAGTAGTAGCTATAACTACTTCTATTTTTAATACAAAGTATTTGTTTTTTATCCTTAATCCTTTCCTTAACAGTATATCAATATGAAGTATTTCCATTAACAACCAGCTGAACTTAATTAATATGACTCATTTACCCATGGAATCTCAAGAATATTCCACGAATCAATGTTTACTTATTATGAAGTTTTTATTTTCAATGTATTTATGTGTCACATTTTCTTGGTTTTGGTTTTATTGTTGTTGGTTTTTCTTTATTTCTAAATTTGGTACTTACCTGGTAAACAGCAGATGTTTTATTCAGAAAACTGGAAAGAGCAAATACTCCCGCCACATCCTGATGCTTTCTATATGCTAAATGCATTGCCATGCATCCTCCCATAGAAAATCCTCCTAGAAGAAACAAACTGTTATCAAAAAAAGTAGAATAAGTACATACAACAGCAATTTAGGACAGTGACAAAAATGACTAAAGGCTTCACTACTAACTGAAAGGCTGGGGTTTTCAATCTGCTCAGAGGTACTACAGAGAAAAACACAGGCAATCCAGTTTGAAAAAATATAGTCATATTTTTATCTCTATAGTAAGAGTTGTGTTGCCAACCCAAAGCAGGTGGTTTGAATCCACCAGCAACTCTGAAGAAGAAAATATGGGTAATCTTTTCCCACGTGATTTAGTCTCTGAAAACTTGCTGGAGAGTCAACTATGAACCAGCTACCATTTGACTGCAATGAGATGTGGTTTTTTAAAACATACACTTACCAAAAAGAACTGCCTGACACAGACAAATTTCAGGAAACAATTTATAAGCAAGAAGCAATGGTGATGAAGGATGAAGCTCAAGCTGCTCTGAAGGAATTGGCAAAAAAAATTCTAGGAATTGATGCAACACCAATCGACATATTTCTACAGATAGATGCTGCCTTGGATGTGCTCACCAAGTTGTGCAAATAAATATGGAGGATAACTACTTGGTCAACTGACTGGAAGAGATCCATACTTGTTCCCATTCCAAAAAAGAATGACCCCTGACAGAGTGTGGAAATTATCAAACAATATCAATGATATCACATGCAAGCAAAATTTTGCTTAAGTTTATTTAAAATCAACTAGAACATTGACAGAGAGTTGCCAGTAATACAAGCTGGATTTAAAAGAGGTTGTGGCACCAGAGACTATCATCAATGTCACATGGATCTTGGCTGAAAGCAAAGAATACCAGAGGAATGCCTGTGTCACATTGACTATGCAAAGGTATTTTACTATGTGGATCACAACAAATTGTGGCTAACCTTAAACAGAATGAGAATTCCCGAACACATGATTGTGCTCATGTGAAACCTATACTCAGACCAGGAAGCAGGCATCAGAACTGAACAAGAAAACACAGCATGGCTCAAAATCAGGAACAGATCATTAGGGAGGCTGGCCCTTTAGGGGAGGAAATGTGGCATCAGAATTGGAGGAAGACTCATTAACTACCTACGTTATGCAGAAGACACAACCTTGCTCACAGAAACTGAGGAGGACCTAACACAGTAGAAGGTTTGCTGTACAAAGTCAAGAACTTCAATATGGATTGAAGCTCAACATCAAGAAGACAAAGATTCTCACCACTGGGTCAATTGGCAGCACCATGACAGATGGAGAAGAGATCAACACTTTTGGCACCATCAGTCAGGAGATCAAAAGATGAATTGCTCTGGGGAAAGCTACTGTCAGAAACATCTCCAAAGT
Source organism: Elephantulus edwardii (assembly GCF_000299155.1). Taxonomy (NCBI): domain Eukaryota; kingdom Metazoa; phylum Chordata; class Mammalia; order Macroscelidea; family Macroscelididae; genus Elephantulus; species Elephantulus edwardii. Next base: position 12,795,280 of record NW_006399840.1, on the reverse strand, counting down.
GCTAAAGAGCAAATATGTCTTTCTGAAGACGAATGTGTGCCTGATCCAGGTCACAGTCTTCACAATTACATTCTATCAAAGAGCTGGACATTGACTGGAATTGACAGAAAAATTACTGATGCCTTTGATGTGTGGTGCTGGAGAAGAGTACTGAATGTTCCATGGACTGACAAGAGAAAAAACAAGTCCATCCGAGAGAAGTTGAAACCAAGCTGCTCTTTGGAGTCAAGGATTTTGAAGCAGTGTCTCACATACTTTGGGCATGTGGCCAAGAGCGACCAGTCCCTGGAGAAAGAGTGAAGTGACAGCAAAGGAGAAGACTCCTGATGAGATGGATTGACACAGTAACTAGGATAATGGGGTAGGTGTGTCAGAGACAGGGAGATTGGCTCAAGATAGAGCAGAGTTCAGAGATACTGTACATACAGTCACTATGAGCCGCAGGTACCTCGAGGACACATAACAATAAAAATATATTAAGACTTTTTAAAGAATTATAGTGCTAAAAACAAGTTTAGTCTATTTGAGGTGTGAAAACTATGTCTAACAGTTGTGTCACCACTGGTAAAAAGTGATAGAACGATCTAGAACTAGGCAAAAAATCATATTTGTCAAGTAAAAAAAAACAAAAACCAAAAACTAATCACAATTCAAAATGTAAGCCAAAGTACAAGTGTTATTTATCCAAGCTTCTCATGTCTACTTATGTTTTATTTATACTTGCAGGAGTCCTCACACTGCAGCCACAATTATTAACATGTACTTGTTGTCTTACTTGTCAAGTTGTGAATTCCTTCAGGAGTTATGTTTCTAATGTTTTCCATAAAATAAATGCTTAGTGATAGTTGCATTAGAAAGGATCATCAAACATTTGGTGGGATAGTTAAATTATTTTTGGATTATATTATTATTTTTCAAATGGACTTATAATGGTCAACACTCTTGGCACCAGCAGCCAGGAAATAATAATAATAAAAAAAAAAAGTATTGCACTGGTTTTGTAGGAGAGAGAGGGCAATTTCTACTCTTTAAGATTTATAGCCTCAGAAAACTGAACGAGGGTCAGTATACATCAGAATCAACTGTATGGTAGAGAATGTTTTTATTTTCTAATTTAGATAGATAAGAGGGAACAGTATGTCATTGAAAATGTGATTAGTGTGACTGAGGAAACATAATTTTAATACTACTTAATTTTAATACTTAAATCAGACAGGTACAACGGCGACCATAACAAACAAATTTCTATACCATTCAAACTATCTCAATAATGACAATGATGAAAAAATATCTTCATTAGAAGATTAGTGAACACAAATTTTAAAAATTATTTTAAAAGCATAACTTAAAAAAATTATTAATTTAAAAAAAAAGAAGTAATTATGAATTTCCCTTTTCACTCAATGTTTCCTAATCAGGTGACCTACTAATTTCTGTGGCTTTATAGTCACTAATGATATCGATCTAACTCAGTAAAATGGGAAACTTTTCCCCACAAAATAAAATGTCCTTCCAAATGTACATAAAAGTATTCTGCAAACACTGAAACTCTTGTTGGATTTATATAATTCAGAGCAAAGGAAAACGCCTTCATTGAAATCTTAAAATTCAATCAAAAACCTTTACTTAGCTATAATCTGGTGAGGTAATCTGCAGTTCTGCACCTGCTGTCTTTGACAATAACATCATCTTTAGCATTGTGAGAAAAGAGGCTTACTTTTTACTATGAAAAGGGGCTTTATTCCTAATAAATAAATGTATTGACACAAGGTACCAGTTATTCAATTCTATCTTCTGCTTTTTTGTGGTGATAATACCGTCAAGTCAGAATAGACCCACAGCTGA
>NW_006399840.1:12788854-12792180 GCF_000299155.1 Elephantulus edwardii | reverse complement strand
GATCCATCTAACATCAGCTACAATATCTCTAGTACCACGACCCCTTCTAAACCCAGGCTGGACTTCTGGTAGTTCTCTGTTGATGTGCTGTTCCAATCGTTTTTGGATAATCTTCAGTAAAATCTTGCTTGCATGTGAAATCAGTTGTAGATAATGACTATGATCATAGTTATAGATGAATAAATATTAAAATGTCAAGAATCAATATTTCAACATACCTTTGAAATAAACAAACCAAATAAAGCATTATATCTGGCTTTTATGAATCCTTTAATAAAACAGAAACCATACACACAACACACATATGTACCCCCAGAAAACCCCCCAAAATAATCAGAAACAAAAATCCGAACATACAATTCAAGTTTCTTATCAACTGAAAAGGATTTTTAAAATATTAAGATCTAGCTTTTTCTTTCAGAATCTGCTTCACACATCCTTAAGCTATTATAAATTGGGTACACTATGAGTTGTAGTCAACTTGATGCTATATAACAACTATCATCACCTTAACATAATAGAAATTTATTCTCAAATATGTATGAGGCTAGACATACAAAATCAAGGTATTGGCGGGGTCATGTTCCCATGGAAGTCTTCAGGAAAGAATTCTTTCTTCTTGGCAATTCTTGGTCTTCCTTAGCTTGTTAACACATCATTCTAATTTCTGCCTCAGTCTTCACATGGTATTCCTCTCTGTCTGTCTTTTTCTCTTATAAGAACATCTTTATTGGATTTAAAACTTATACTAAGTCAGGATTGCAAAGACTATTTTGAAATAAAGTCACACTGAGTTTCTGGGTAGATAAAAATTGTGAAAAGATACCATTTAATACATTGCAATAACGAAATCTATCTTCTCCGAATTTTAACAATTCTTCCATTTAATGTATGTACTATTATTCTCAGATTGCACTATGATAAAAATTCTATAGATCTGGGCATAGAACGATTATATATTTGTGGATCTTCTCAAAAATAAATGAACATTATTTGCTGTGGAGTCAGAACTGACTCACAGCTAACCTTCTAGCAGGATTTCAGAGGTGGTACATCGCTTGGGAAGAGACTGTCCATCTTTGTCCCATATTAACAGCTGGTGGATGCTTTCCAGTTGGCAGTGCAGCTCTTTACTACTAGATCCCCAAAATATGGTCTGTTGATCATTGCCAAGATCTTTCCAAAGTGGGTCTAAAAGGTCAAAACTATTTTCATAAACAGTACTGCGACATCCGCCTTCCCACTGAGTTGACAGCTGCATGGAAGGTGTTAAATGCAGTGGTTGCTAATAGTGCTGGTTGCAGCCATGGGAGTAGCAATCATTGCTCTTGAACATCATTCCAGCGGTGGAAGACGTGTGAAGTCACTTTCTTCTAATAATGTTTCTGATGAAATAGTAAGAATTAATTGGTTTTATTAAATCATCTTTAAGTACACATCATTTTATAATTCTGTATCATGAAAAGTATAAACCAAATCATTATGCTGTAAAAAAAAGTATAATGGCTCCTTCCAGGAACCCTGTGTGAGTGTTTGGGGCATAAATTAAACTCATCACTTCTTAAAAGAAACACTAGACTGACAGATACATATATATTATACATAAAGAAAATAATGCATCCTTTCCAAGTTTTAGTTCTCAAAAGGCTTCAAAGGAAGTTGAATCAGTGTTAAGTAAAGCAGCTTGGTAAATTTGGTGTTAGGCTTCATTGGTGTTCACTTTGGGAATTCTAACTAACTCTTCACTTTACTTTTATATTATAAAGCCAATACATTAATATTCACCTATCATGCAAACTGTGGAAAATAATCACAGATAAAGCAGTCATCTAAAGTCCTTTAAAACAAATTTAACAGTTAAAGTCACTCTGCAGGTATAATTTTAACTTTTATTTAATACTGGTGTGAAAGGCCACAAAATTATAATTTATAATTATTTTTAGTTCATTAAACTCAGATATGCCTACTATATATACATAATATTCAATGGGTATATAATATTCAGTTTTATTAAAGGGTCACAATTTCCTAACTAGTACTTTCATGATGAATATTTAAGAAGCCATCTAAATAGTTCCAGAAGCACGTTCTCTCTCTGCTTAAAATTCTGACATCCTGCTTAATTATCAAAATTGGGAATATTTCTTCATAAACTTCATGGAGTTCTATATATTCTTGATCAAGATGAACATAAACCTATCAATATTTTCCCTTGACAACAAAGTATCACCACCTAGTGGCCAAAAAAAGGGGAATTTCATCATGCCACAAAATTCTCGACTGGGTCAAAAGACCTGGATTCTGGTATCAATGTTATACCAGCCAATAATCTGTAAATTTTAGTTTCTTTATATTTAGAATAATAATTCCTGTTTTTCTGTTTGAAGGCACATAAGATACCATGTATGAAAGTAACTTGTAAAAGCACTTTGAAAGCACTAAAGTATATTAGTTAAATTTAGTAGTACTGTTTTCATATTTCTAAACAAAACAGTATACAAGGGGGGGAAGGACATACTACTTTTCATTTTTATTTCTTATGTTTGCTCTAAATTCTTCCCTCTGATAATCTGTATGATCATATGTGATATAAGTAAACTAAATTGAATGAATAAAATTAACTTATGTCTGATATTTTTTAAAATTTTGTGGGAGGCTTTTTGAATGTCTTAAAGTTAATACATATTCATTATATTATCTCCTATCAAACAGAGAAGTAGGGACTCTTTTGGCCAGTTCTTACCTCAGAGAAAGTGTGTTAAAATTTCTTCTCCAACAAGGAAGTAATACCTATTCATGGCAATAATCTTAAGTACGAAAAAATTATCTTAATAGTTAAACTTCTGGTTGACTATAATCACCTTAAAAGTATAATGTTACTTGTCCTTGCATTCTCCCAACCTTCCATACATTACACGTAACCGTTTAGTCTGTCATCTTTCTCCTTGATCTATTGCCTTCCAGGTGGTCTCCTGGACTTCAGAGCAGTCAGCTCTCCACAGTGTTACCAGTATCATCTTTCTAGTGCATGACTTCAATTGTTTCATTCTCTGTGCCAAATAACAGATCTTAAAGCTTACAATGCATACCAAACTAGTATTTCCTGGAATACTCCTATGTTCCCCTGTTTTCATCAGTGTGTTTCCCCTCCTTGTTTACTAGTTAAATTCTTATTCATTATGACTCAGTATGAAAGTTACTTTGAAGAGGCAGTTCCAAAAGATTTACTTGTTTTCACTGTTCAAATCTAATTCTACTTTTTATTAACATATGACAATGAAACTGAGGAGCTGGAAGTACATATACATGTATGTGTATATTTACAT
>NW_006399840.1:12786006-12787401 GCF_000299155.1 Elephantulus edwardii | reverse complement strand
AAAAATGAGCCATCTTCTCTCCTCACACAGCCTCAGACAACCCACTGGAAGGTAAGATACAAATAACTTCTGACTTGATGGCAATGAGAACAAGATCAATATACAAAAATCAGTGGGATTTATCTACAGTAAAAATGAAAACATGTACAAGGAAACTGAGACAGCAATTCCATTTATAATAGCAAATCACAAGATGAAATACTTGGGAATAAACCTAAACAGAGACACAAGAAGCAGTTGTGGCCTCATGGTAAGAAGCTGTGCTGCAATCCTGAAGGCACTATTTTGAATCCACCAGCTGTACCACAGGAGAAGGATGGGCAATTTCCTTCAATGTGATTAACTGCCTCTAAAAATCCAGTGGAGGGGCAGCTATAGCTTAGTTCTGACTCTACAGCACACAACAACAGACACAAAGAAGATGTTTATTAGGAAAACTACAAAGCACAACTATAAGAGAAAATAAGAGAAATAACTAAATGAGAAAATATTCCCTGTGCATAGATAGGAAGATTCAATATAGTGAACATGACAATCCTACCAAAACCAATCTATATGTTCAATGCAATTCCAAAACAGATATAAAACCCATTAAAAAATATAAATAGGAAAGGCAATTGACAGGTTGACTTAGAAAGAAAAAAGATCCAGAATTAGCAAAGCTCTTCTCCAAATTAAAAATGAAGTGGGAGGAATAGCACTCCCTGAACTCAAACTCTACTACACAGTCATAGTACTCAATGCAGCATGGTTTGATATAATGAAAGACACACAGAACAATGGAATAGAGAATCCAGAAATTAACCAGTCTACCTATGGTCAATTAGTATTCAATAAGGGATTAAAGCTTATTAAATGGGGAAACAACAACCTCTTTAAGAAATAATGCTGGCAAAAATGGACATCTACCTGCAGAAAACTGACACAGGATCCACATCTCATATCCAAAACAAAAATCAACTCTAGGTAGAAGAGAGACCTAGGGATAAGGAGACCAAAACCATAGAGATCATAAGAGACAAAGTAGGATCAAACTTAAAAGTCATAGACTATGGCATAAATGTTGTTGTTGTTATGTGCTGTCGAATCACTTGCGACTCATAGTGACCCTATGTACAACAGCCCTAAAGTCAGCTCTGTCCTGTACCAACTGCACTGTCTCCGACACACCCATCTGGATTATCCCAGTCACTGAGTCAATCCACTTCATAGAGGGCCTTCCCCTCCACCCTCCCAAGTATGATGTCTATCTCCAAGGACCGGTCCCTCCTTACAGCATGTCCAAAGTATGTTAGACGAAGCCTTAGAATCTTTGCCTCCAAGGAGCAGCCTGGTTTAACCCTCTCCAGGTTGAATCTCTCTGTTTTCCTTGCAGTCCATAGTATCCTCAATACT
>NW_006399840.1:12783112-12785376 GCF_000299155.1 Elephantulus edwardii | reverse complement strand
TCTGTTCTGATGACTGCCTCTTGGTCCAAGTATAGGTTTCACATTAGGCTGAAAACATATCTAGAAGTGCAGAAGCAAGAAGGAATAAAATTGATGAATGGGGTCTATTAAAAATTAAGTCCCTGTCTGTACCAAAACTTTTTCCAGTAGGGTGAAAAGAAAACCTACTGACTAGGAAAAAATATTTGGCAACAAGGATCTCAATAAAGAAAGTTTATAGACTATTACAGGGCTACCAAAGAAAAAGACTGACAACCTAATAATAAAATGGGTAAAATACATGAAAAGACTTTTCACAAAGGAAGACATTCGGATGGCCAATAGACACATGAAGAAGTGCTCAAAATCACTGGCAATTAGAGAGAAGCAAATTGAAAAAAAACCAATGAAAAACCACCTCACCTCAGTAGCAGTCACATTTATATTCTGCTTCATATATTGTATTTTATATAATTAATTATTATTGATCTATGCCCATTGTTACCCTATCTTTTCGAATTCTCATTGAATTTTACCTATTCCTTTACCACCACCCTCATTTGCCTTCGAGTATATTCCTAGCAGTAGAATTGCTGAATCATTTAAGATTTCTCCATTCAGTTTTTTGAGGGAAAGGCCAAACTATCTTCCAGAGTGGTTGTGCCACGCTCAGTATCTCTGACTTACCTGAGTCCACTGCTCCAGTGGCTACTTGTCCATCTCGGTGAGGGTCTTCCTCCCTTCTGTATGATATCCCTCCCCAAGGTATAGCCTTTCCTAGCAATATGCCTATAGTATGTGAAACAAAGCTTCTCCATTTTCCATCCTTGCCTTCAAAGCATTCTGGCTGCACTTTTTTCAAGACATACCTGTTTATTTTTTTGGCTGAATATCATGAGATATTCAGTGCTCTTCACCAACACCACAACTCAAAGGCATCCAATCTTCTCTGTCATCTTTATTCATGTCCATCTACCAGATGCAAATCACTGAAAAGACTGGCCTGAATTAGGTGCACCTTAGTCAGCTACGACTTGACGGCACTTAGCAACAACTTAACAACAACAGTCTTCAAACTGACATCATTACTCCTCAGTAATTTGGAGAAGTTTCCTGACAGCAAACTTTCCCAATGTGATGCCTCTTGATCTCCTAACTTCTTGTACCAAGGGTACTGACTTTGGATCCAACTGTTGACAATTTCAATCTTTTACCAATGTGCTGTTGATTGCCTTCAAGTTGAGCATGACTCATAGCGACCCTGTGAACAAAAGGCCTAAAGCCCTTCTATAACTTTCGACACTTATCAAAGTTCTTAAGAGTTTCTGGAAGCATACAATCCAGCAATCATACTCCTAAGTATTTATCAGAATGAGTTGAACTTAAGTCCAAAAAAGTATGAAAAAAAAAAAGTATGTTTATATAACTTTATCCACAAATACCCAAAGACTGGAGGGAATTAAGATGTTTGTCAACAGGCAAACAGATCAATAAACTTTGTTACAGCTACGCAATGGATTAAAGAAAAAACAAAAAAGAGTGATGAGTTATGAAGCCAGGAATGGTACCATTAAAAGAACCATTAAATGTATACTGCTTAGTAAATGCATATTGCTACGTAAAAGAAGTTAGACTTAAATGTATATTGCTAAGTAAAAGACATATGACTGGAAGGGACATACTGTATAATACCAACTAAATGACATTCTGACAAGGCAAGACTACAGAAAAAGTCGAAAGTTTATTGTTTAGAAAAGATCTAAGAATGAATGGGGAAAATAAATAGACATTTTTAGGGCTATGAAGCTATTCTATTTAATAGTGTAATATAGGATGAATGACAATACTTAAGGATACATTGGGTGGAATGTTAAATGATCCAGGAAGCATTAAAAGAAGATGGAAGGAGTACACAGAGTCATTGTATCAGAAGGAATTGGCTGACATAGAAGAATTTCATGAAATAACAAATGAGCAAGAGCCTGTGGTGATGAAGGAAGAAGTTCAAGCTGCTTTGAAGGAACTGGTAAAAAACAAGGCTCCAGGAGTTAACAGCATACCAGTTGACATATTTTAACAAACAAACGCTGCCCTGGATGTGCTCACTAAGTTGTGCCAAGAAATCTGGAGGACAGCCAGCTGGCTAGCTGACTGGAAAAGATCGATATTTGTTCTCATTCTAAAGAAAGGTGACTCAACAGAGTGTGGAAATTATCAAACAATATCATATCACATGCAAGCAAGATTCTGCTGAAAATTATCCAAAAATGATTGGAGAAATATGT
>NW_006399840.1:12759462-12782092 GCF_000299155.1 Elephantulus edwardii | reverse complement strand
GCGCAGGAGAGGAAACCCCTCAATGAGATGGATCGATTCTGTGATGGCAGTGGTGGGGTGGTGGGAATGAGTGTGTTGGAGATGGCGAGGCTGTCATAGGGTCGCTATGATTTGCAAGCAATTCGATGGCACATAACAACATAGGACAAAAGCATTATAAGACACACAAGTATAGGACTTTAAACTAAAGTCTATACTTTAGTTATGAATTATACATAAAAACTCATTCATTATATTATTAACTCATATACCATATTACATATTATGTTAATAAGAGGAGTTTTGTGTCATGGTGATGGAGGAGGTGGTATAAGAACTTCATATACTGTCTGTGTAATTTTCATGCAAACCTAAAATGACTCTAACAGGTCTTCAAAAAGGATTAATCATATGTATATTTTTCAGCTGTTTTATTTTCTTTTTTTAGGTTTACATAAATGTTACTCATATTGTATACAGCGTTCTCTTACACCTTGTCCACGACATACAGAAAGCTTGTACATTAGAATATGTGTCCCCCTTCAATTTAAAGAACTGATTACTTAGGTCTTCTATCAGGTATTTTTACTAATTTCTGCTTGGATATAATTTTTTCCTTTTAATCTGAAGAAAAAAATAATGCTTCATGAATTATAAATCTAATAGTTCTAAAATGCTTTAATAGAGTTTATTGGAAACTATGAATGTGATAAATGATATAGAAGTGTTTCTGTATAATGTCCCAAGTAAAATTCTACATAAAGAATTCAAAGTAATAAAATACAATAAATAATCTTACCTACTAATATCCTGTTTTTCTTGATGCCGCTTTTTACTTCATCATCAATGACATCTGCAAGCACTTGACACATTTCATCAACTGATTCAAGATGTTCTGGGCAGTCATTTGATATTTTAAATCTATCAAACCATACATTGGAGAGTCTTCCATTCATAGGAGTATATGGCCTGTTTAAAACCACAACAAAGAAAAAAGTTTTTATATTAAAATGAGCATTTTCTCTTATAAGATTAGTGTTTTACATAATTTTTTGCTTTCTAATAGTGATTTTCTTGCACAATCAATGGTTTATTCATTGCAAATTTTTTTAATTGGTTTGCTTACAATGTTTGTATATATTGTGTTTCACACTATTCTTCATTCACAATGTGTTTCATTCAGTCATTCTTATCCATTATGTTTTGGGTTTTTTAATAAAATTTTTATTTTATACTTGTTTGCTTACAAAGCTCAAATACATTGTTTTTCACACTAGATCTTCCCCTTTCCTTTACCCACCCTTCGCTCCACTCATCAAATTGTACAACCCTATTATTTATAAAATTAATCACCTTTGGGCCTTCCCCACCATTACAGTCTTTCCCCCCAGATCCCTCCTTTTTACTGTACTCTTCTCTCTACCCACCAAATTGAGCAATCCTGTGACTTCAGCTTACTCATCCTCACCCTCCGGTCCTCCTGCCTTGGGTTCCCATACATATTTTACTAGTCATTCATTTATAATAATGGTCTTATACAGTATTTAAACTTATGAGACTGTGCTAGTTCACTCAGCATAATGCTCTCCAGCTTCTCCTAAGTGGCATAATATTTTTCGAAATTGTTGCGCCTGAGTGATGCATAGTATTCCATTAGATGAATGTACCACAATTTCTCAATCCATTCAGTTATGGTTGAATATTTGAATTGTTCCCATGTTGTTTAATAGAAAATTTCCTTCAGAGTTTTAGAAGTTAAAACCTTTGCATTAAAAATTAAAAAAAACCCAAAAAATAACAAACCCTAAAAACCAAACTTTTGTCAAGTGGGCTCCCACTTATGGAGACTGATGAACTTAAATATCCAGTATTTTTATTAGTATATTAATAGATGTATCACTCAGAAATTATACCTCTGGTGCTAATATTGGTCTATTAAAGTATATGAATGCTAGTTCATAATCTTTCACAATTTTTCAATTTGTCTAGCAAATATATATAAAAAAGGGGAGCCTATCGATTAATGGCAAGCAGCTGCACACAATTCAAATGCCACCAACTGCTCCATGGGAGAAGGATGAGAAATCTCCTCCCATGTGATTAACTGCCTCTGAAAACCTGCCAGAGGGTCAGTTATGAGTCAGTTCCAACTTGATGGCACACAACAATAGCAATATACATATGTAATTATGTATCTGTGTCCCCATCAGAGTAAGTAACTAATTAGGTCAACTATCATATTTTGAAAAAATTCTTCCTGCTTTGATTTCTTTAAGGGTCCCCCCCCCCTTTAATGTGAAGATGAATAAGTTTAGGTATTGAGAGTTGACCAAGTAATGTTTGTCATGACAAAAACCAAACAACATATAAAAGGAAAGACAAGCTGAAAATGGTGTCAGATGAGACTCTGAATATTGCTCTAGAGCACCAGGAAGCCAAAACAAAGGGAAGAAATAGAAAATTAAGGAGCTGAACAGAAGATTTCAAGGGGCAGAGTGGGAAGACAAATCAAAGTATTATAATGAAATATGGGAACAGAAAATCAAAGGGGCCGAACTTGCTCAGTATTTCTTAAGCTGAAAGAATTGAAGAACAAATTAAAGCCTCAAGTTGCAAATGTTTAAGGATGATATGGGCAGAATATTGAATGACCCAGAAAGCACTAAAAGAAGATTGAAGGGGTATACAGAGTCACTGTACCAAAAGGAATTGTCTGTCACAGAAAAATTTCATGAAACAAAGTATGAGTAAGAGCCTGTGATAATGAAGGAAGAAGTTTAAGCTGCTCTGAAGCAACTGACAAAAAAAGAAGGCCCCAGGAACTGACAGCATACCAATTGACATATTTCAACAAACAGTTGCTTCCCTGGATGCACTCAAAGTTGTGCCAAGAAATCTGGAGGACAATTGCCTGGCCAACTGACTGGAAGAGATCTATATTTGTTCCCATTTCAAAGAAAGGTGCAGAAATTAGCATACAATATCATTAATATTGCATGCAAGTAAGATTCTGCTGAAATTTCTCCAAAAACGACGGGAACAATACATGAATAGAAACTGCCAGATGTACAGGCTAGATGTAGAAGAGTCGGTGGTACTAGGGATATTACAGCTAATGTTAAATCGATCTTGGCTGAAAATAGGGACTATCGGAGGAACGGTGTTTCACTGACTATGCAAAGATTTGCCTGTGTGAATACCAATAAATTGTGGCTAACTCTGAGGAGAACAGGAATCTCAAAACACTTGGTCGTGCTTATGTAAAACCTATACTTGGACCAGGAGGCAGTCATCAGAACATAGTAAGGAAACATTGCATGGTTTAAAATTGGGAAGGGTGTACACCAGAGATGTGTCCTAGCTCCATACCTTTTCAACATATATGCGAAACAGATTATCCAGGAAGCTGGGCTCTATAAGAAGAAATGTGGCATCAGGATTGGAGGAAGACTTATTAATAATCTGCATTATGCAGATGACACAACATTGCATGCTGAAACTGATAAGGACCTGTGGGTTTTTCTGCAGAAGGTCAAGACAGCAGTCTTCAATATTGATTAGAGTTTAGCATCAAGAAAACAAAGATTTTCACCACTGGGCCAATTGGCAGCATCATGATAGACAGTGAGGAGATCGAGGTTATTAACATCTTCAGTTTGCTTGGCTCCACAATCAACACTCTTGGTAACAGCACCGAGAAAATCAAAAGACAAATTACACTAGTAAAATCAGCTGTTATGGCCAACTCCAGAGTACTGAAGAGTAACGCTGTCAGTCTGGAGACTAAGGTGTGGCTGATCTAGGTCATGGTCTTCACAATTACGTGCTATGCATCAGAAAGCTAGACAATTACTAAGAATAATAGAAGGAGAATTGATGTCTTCAAGCTGTGGAGCAGGAGAAGAGTACTGAATATACCATGGACTGTTAAAGAGAACAAACAGGTTTGTCCTGGAGAGGGTGAAACCAGGCTGCTCCTTGGAGGCAAGGATTCTGAAACTTAGTCAAAGATCCCTATTCTAAGGATGCTGTATCTAGATAGAGTCAAGTTGCTGTTGTTGTTAGGTGTCACGTGTGACTCATAGAGACTCCATGTACAACAGCTCTAAATCCTGCTCTATCTTGAGTCAACCTCACTGTGTCTGACACACCTACCCCTATTACTCTCAGTCACTGTGTCAATCCATCTCATTGAAGGTCTTCCTCTCCTACACTGCCCCTCCACCCTCCAAGCATAATGTCCCTCTCCAAGGATTGGTTCCTCCTTGCAACATATCCAAAGTATGAGAGACAGAGTTCCAAACCCTTTGCTTCCAGGGAGCAATTTGGTTTCACTCCCTACAGGATATACCTCTTTGTTCTCTTAGCAATCAATGGTATGTTCTGTACTCTTCTCTAGCACTACAACTCAAAGCCATCAATTCTATCATCCTTAGTAACTCATCAGCATTCTGATACATAGCAAGTAACTGCAAAGACCATGCCTTGCATCAGATGTACCTAAGTCTCTAGACTGATATCATTACTTTTCAGCACTTTGGAGAGGTCTCAGATAGCTTTTCCCAATGCAATTAATCTTTTGATTTCCTGACTTCTGGTACCAAGAGTGTTGACTATTGATTGTAAAAAAAATTTCAGCTTCAAATTCAATTTCAAGTTAAATCTCAATCAATTGGCCCAGTCATGAGAATCTTTTCTTTCTTGATGCTGAACTTTAATCAATATTGAAGACTGCTGTCTTGACCTTCTGCAGCAAAAGCCTCAGGTCCTTATCAGTTTCAACAAACAAGGTTGTGTCATCTGCTCATCTGCATAACACAGGCTGTTCCTCTAATCCTGATGACACATAGGCTGCATCCCTGAGTGTACACCTTTCCTGATTCTGAGCCATGCAGGGTTTCCTTGCTCTGACAACCGCTTCGTGGTCCAAATACAGGTTTCTCATAAGCACAACCAAGTGTTCTGGGATCCCTACTCCTCTGAAGGTTAGCCACAATTTATTGTGATCCTCAAAGTCAAATGTCTTTCCATAATCAATGGAACACAAACAGACATTCATCTGGTACTCTCTGCCTTTAGCTAAGATCCATCTTATTTTGGCTGTAATGTTCCTAGTGTCACAGTCTCTTCTAAATCCAGCTTGTACAACTTATTGATATATTGTTCCAGTTGTTTTTGGATAATCTTTAGCAGAGTTAGAGTCAGAGTTACCACAATAGAACAGACTGAGAAATTGTGGTACATTCACACGATGGAATACAATGCAGCACACAAGAGCAACGATTTCGAAAATTACTACATAACTTGGGAAGGACTGGAGAGCATTATGCTAATTAAACTAATTAAGCCATAAGAACAAATACAGTACGAGACCTTATTGTCAAATACATAATTCGTAAAATGGATATGAGAATTCAAGAAGAAGAAAAGTAGGAGCAGAGGGCTACTAAAAAAGGGCAAGGGGGTAATCATAAGGTCGCACAATTTGATGGGCAGAGGGAAAGAAGGGTAAAATCTGGTGTGAAAAACAATGTATATATATTTTGTAAGCAAACCAGTATAAAATAAATTTAAAAGAAAAAGGAAATGCTGAGCAAGTTTGTCCTTTTGATTTTTCAATTCCAGATCTTCGTGCATTTCATTATAATACTTTGTTTTGTCTTCCAGACCTATATTAGTTCTGTCTTGCCCTTGAGAAAACAGTCACTTAAAACAGTTGCTGAATTCAGTAATTACTATTAAGGAATACACTTGAGAAAAGCTCCCTTCTGTTCTGCAGTTCTCACCTTAATATCAATCCCATTACAGTTATTTTTACAATATATTTTAAAGAGGAGTGGTGAAACATTCTTCTAGGTCATGTAACCCTGATATGTCCACTTGCTGTACAGAGATAATTCGTGGTTGCTGGGAAGCCAAACACTGTGACATAGATTAGTCAAATGCGGTAATGGTTACCCATGGTGGACAATGTTTGTTGCTGCTCCCCAATTAAACAGGCTTAGAAGCAGGAGTGGCATCCACTTCCATAATAGCTTGCCTCTGGAAACCCTATGAACCTGGAGAGAGGATAAAAGTTATACAGATGTCCAGGACTTTTCTTCATAGGGTCGCTATGAGTTGTCTGCAACTTGATAGCACTTAACAAAAACAACATAATAAACTACATCTTCTCCTTCTGATAATCACTCCGAGTCTCTCTTCAGATTTGTCTTTGTTATTTTCAATCATCTTATGTTAAATCCAAAAAAAATCAGCAAACATTTCTTATATTCCAAAATTTCAAGTAACTTTCCTTCAGTATATAACATAGATGAGTCCAGAAGACATTCTGCTGAGTGAAACAAGTCAGTCACAAAAGAAAAAAAATACTGTATAAGGTCACTGTTAGACAAAGACTTATGTACACAGAGAATGTGTATGAAAGCTAGAGAAAGGTTTACAGAAAGAGAGACTCCATCTACTGTGGTTATAAGGGGAGAGTAGATAATGAACACTTATGAAAGGTGCAATATTCAGAACTTTCTGAAAAAGGTCAAGGACTGCAGCCTTCAATATGGACTGATGCTCAACATCAAAAAAAACAATGATTCTCACCACTGGGCCAAATTGGCAGCGTCACAATAGTGAAGACATTGTGACTGTTAACAGCTTCAGCTTGCCTGGTTCCACAATCAACACTCTTGGTACCAGCAGCAAGAAAATAAAAAGATAAACTGCACTGGGAATTAAGTCAGTTTGGAGACTAAGGTGTACCTGATCAATGCCATGTTCTTTGCAATTACTTGCTATGCAGAGAGCTGAACAATGACTAAGAATGATCTAAGAAGAAATGATGCTGTTGAGTTGTGGTCCTAGAGAAGAGAACTGAATGCACAATGGACTGCTAAGAACAAATAAGTCCCCTCTGGAGAGGATTAAACCAGTCTGCTCCTTGGAAGCAAGGATTCTGAAGCTCTCTCTGAGGATGTGGCAAGGAGGGACTCATCCTTGGGAAGGAACATGATATTTGGAAGGGTAAAGGGACAGCACAAGAGAGAAGGACCCTGGATTAGATGGTTTGACTAAGTGACTGGGGTAATGAGAGTAGGTATGTCAGAGACAATGAAATTGGCTCATGGTAGAGCAAGATTCAGAGCTGTTTTACATCGGGTTGCTATGAGCTCCAGGTGATTCAGTGGACATAACAACAAAAACATGATGGGATAAGGGCAATATAGAATGAGCAGATGATAAGATAGTGTGTGTATTATAATTAACATTATGGAATAAAATATGCATGAATACTTGGTTTTTAAAAACCCTATGCTTTGTAAATGTTCAAATCTCAATAAAAATTTTTGCTTGAAATATTTTGGGATTATAATTGATAGGACATTATTGTCTAAGAATTAGAATCAATTTTTAAGACACAAACTATAGATGAATGCGGATTTTTGCAGGCTACGCTCTTTGCAGTATCTGCTATATTTAAACCCTCAACTAGAATTTCTACACTGATTTTCAGGCTCTCAACTTCTGCAAAGAAGAAATCCTGTACAAAGACTCCTATATGGCCTTAATTCCCATTCAATATTCAATATGCCTTTTGATCTGAGCAACTACTTGTCTCAAGAAAGGTAAAGAGTTAGATAAACTGGAATTTAAAGGGAAAGAAGCATGCAGAAAACATTCAAGCCTTCCATCTTACAGAAACATTTCTTAAAGTATTTTGAAAATGGAAGCAGGTGTTTCTATCCACATAGCATTAATGCCACTGTTGGATAAAATGAAATCCAAAACTGCATTCAAATTGCATTAAACTCACAGTAAACATCTGCCTCAAAAACTGAGTGCTACAGCACTTGCTTTAAAGGTTAAATTAGACTGTTAGCCTTTAGAGAGTTTGAGAATAATAAATACCCTATGGACTGCCAGACAAACGTAGTAAAACCTGGGTGCTTCTTGGAGGCAATAGGGTCAAGTTTTTTTTCCTCACATATTTTGGACATGTTGTTAGAAGGGCTAGTCAAATCTCAATTAAAAAATAAAAAGAAGGGTCTAATCCTTGGAAAAGTACATCATGCTTGGTAAGAGGAGCCAAACAGGAAGAATCTCAACGAAATGGAATGACAGAGACTGGAATTATGGGCTCATTTAGATCAGAGATGATGCAGATGGCAAACAATAGGGCAAGGTTCAGCCGCATTGTTCCTGGGGTTTCTGAGTTGTAGTCAACTCGACGGCACTGACTAGCTCATTTCCTAAACAACATGCATCTGGGAACTCCATGAACTTTGATAAATGATGATAGTTAATATAAAGGTTTCAGGCCTTTTCAAAGGGCCGCTAAGAGTCCTGACTAGACTCGATAGCAATCAATACAACAATTCCTATAAAGTTTATTTACCTGTCTGAGCATTTAAATAAGGATAATATCACTGATTAAAATAGAAATAATTGTGGGCATTTAGACATTAATAGGAAAAAGTGACATTTCTTTTTTTTATTTTTTTTTTTACAATGCCAAAATTAGTTAAAGGCACAGGCTCCATAAGAGCAGATTTCTAATATAAGATTTTACTAACTGTAAAAATTATGTTCAAAAGGCATAATCAAATCTAATGAACAAGAATAATTTCATGGTTTTTTTGCATTATTTTTACTACTTTAAAAGAAAACATAAATAAAGAATGCAGACTTCTCCTGAAATACAGAATAATCTTTAAATACATAAAAGGGGAAAAAATTAAACAGCTAAACAAATGGCACATATGTAACAGTCATTCACTTTTTCCTCAAATAAATCACTTTAATAACAGATACAAAAAGCAGACTGGACACTACCACAATAAACAAGTATGTTTGGCAAAGAACATCTGTAAGGATTCTAAATCAATTCATCAATCAGCTAATCACACACTGGTAAAATATTAAGCTGGAATATCCACAAATGTCATCAGCTTAACCCAAAAAGTTTCATTTGCTCTGTGTTCCCTAAGAGTCACAAATTAAAGTCACTCATAATTTCTTTGCTCCATCTTACTTATCCATCATTCACTAGGTCCCAGTCAGATTTGCCTTTCTTTTCTTCAAACAGTATACACTCATGTTTGTTTTAGGGGCTTTACAATTGATATTCTCTCTGCTTAGAATGTTCTTCATCCCAATACATGGTGGCCTCTCACTGGTCATTCGGGTCTCAGGCTAAATGTTGTCTCCTCAAGGGACAGTTCTTTGGTCATCTGGTTTAAAGGATATCTCCCCATAACCTTGTAATGCACACAGACATTATATCCCATTGCCTCACTTAACTGTCTTAATATAATCCATTACTAGCTGAAATGAGTTCATTTCTCTTTTATATCCTGTCTTTATTTGAGCATGCGGAGAACAAGGACTTTATCTTTTCTACAACAATATCTCCAGTGCCTAGAACAAAGCTTGACATAAAGCAGATATTCAATAAATATTTGTTGAATAATGACTGTCAATACTTATCTGTGTCAAGTGTAATTCATTTGAAACATCTAGAAATGATAGACATTCTAAATTTATTTTATTTCATTTTGAAATCTAAACAATGATTTCTAGAAAAACTAAGGGTCAAATGTTTGCCGCTTTATAAAAAAATTATAAGAAAACTTATATTTACATATAAAGTTCTTGTAATGCATCTTCAACTCAGAACCAAACCATACTTGTACCTCCAGCAGGTTTTCAGAAAAAAACAAAACAAAAAAACCCAAATGAAACAAAACAAAATAAACCACCAGCATTTTAGCCAAAGGGGCATAGATTAGTTAGGTACATGGGGAAAGGTAAGAGGTTAGCTAAAATTCCCTCATCTGGTTACTGGGCAGTTAACCTTCAACTGCCAGACCAGTTTTCTAATATTTATTACTGAATTTATGTCTCTATCATATTGTTGAAGCTGTTCACCTGCCGCTGTCTGAGGGTCAAGGATGCTAAACAGGCTTCCTGGTTTTGCTTACACTATGTCTTCTTGAGCCTGACTTGTCTCAGATTTAATTTAAACATATTAGTGTTGTTGTAAGGAGGTGGCATCGTGTCAAGTATGACTTACAGTAAACCTATGAATAATAGATCTGAACTCTTTTCTCTCCTGTGCCATCCTCACAACCTTTGACACACTTGAGCCCATGGCTGCCATAACTGTGCCCATTTCACTTGCTGAGGGTCTTCTCTTTCGTTATCCCTCTGCCTTCTTAAACATGATGTCCCTCTCCAAGGAATAGCCTCTTCTAGTAACATGCCCCAAATATGGGCGATGAAGTCTTATCATTTTTGCTTCCAAGTAGCTCTCTGGCTGTACCTTTGCAAAGCTGCACCTGCTTCTTCTTTGGCAGTCCATGAGAAATTGAGTTCTCTTTTCTTACACCACAGTTCCAAGATATCAATTCTTCTTTTGTCATCCTTATTCACTGTCCATCACTCAGATGCACAGACTATGGGCTGAATCAGGGACACCTTAGTCCTTCCTCCAACTAACAGCAATTCTCCTCAATAATTTGGAGAAGTCCCTGACTGCAGACTTTCCCATGGAAATATGTCTCATGATCTGATTGCTGGCACCAATGCCAAGTAAGATGATGTTGTGGACAATTTCAATCTTTTCTATATTGTTACCTTAGCCCTGCCCTATCTTGAGCCAATCTCACTGTCTCTGACACAACTGCCCCTATTACCAGAGTTACTGGATCAATTAATCTCATCCAGGTTTGTCTTTTCTTGAGCTGACCCTCCACTATTCCTAACACAATGTCCTATTCCAAAGACTGGTCCCTCCTGGTGACATACCAAAGTATGCAAGACAGAGCTTCAAAATCCTAGCCTCCAAGGAGCACTCCAGTTTCACCCTCTCTAGGACAGACCTGTTTATTATTTTGACAGTATGTTTAATACTCCAGAACCACAAGTCAAAGGTATCAATTCTTCTTCTATCATCCTTAGTCACTGCCCAACTCTCTGATGCATAAGTAATTGTGAAGACCACAGCACTGATCAGGTGCTCCTTAGTACCTAGGCTGACATAAATGACCTTCAGCACTCTGGAGAGGTCCCTGATTTTCCCAATGCAATTCATCTTTATAATTCCTAACTGTTGGTGCCAAGAGTGTTCATTGTGGATCTGTGCAACATGAAATTGTTAACAATTTCTTCTCCATATATAGTGATGCTGCCAAATGTTCTAAACCTATCACTTAAAAGACGATTTTAGGAAAAACTGAAGTTGTCTACAAGAAACCTACTCTAAGTATGAAATTATTAAATGTTTCATAATGATAACAGTAGTTAGTAATGTGTAAAACAAAAATATAAAATGGAGATATATATATATATATATACACACACACACACACACATTTATCGTTGTTAAGTGCCATTGAGTCAAAGACGATTCAGAGCGACTCTACAAATAAAAGTTCTGAACACGTACAACTTTCATCATTTCTCTAAGTTCATAAAGTTTCCGGAGCCAAGCTATTTTGGAAGTAGATGCCACCCCTGCTTCCAAGCCTGTTTTAATTAGGAAGCTCCACCAAATACTGTCCACTATGGGTAAACATTATCACATTTGACACATCTGTGTCAGTGTTTTGCTTCACAGCAACTACAAGTTATCTCTGTACAGTAAATGGACAAACCAGTGCTACACCACCTAGAAGAATGTCTGACTGAAAACAATTAAAACCATGCCCAAAGGCCGCAGGCCCATCAGTTCAGATCCAATTACAAGCAACAAATTACACCAAACCTCAACCAAAACAGAAAACACACCTTTGTAGAATTCAACTGCTCCACTCATCTCCCCAAACTAGAAAGCAACTCCAAACTGGTGAACAAATGCCTTTTTAAATATGAGGCCAAATCCAATCAGCTCATACTCAATTGTGTGCAAGAGTCCACACCCAAAACTCAACCAATCTACAATCACCACTGCAGATTCTAGTAGCTACCCCTTAGTAACTGATAGAACACAATCAATTTAATTAATACTATTAACTGCATAGTGAGCTCCAGTGGCTTAGTGTAAGGAGTTGCACTGCTAATTGAAAGGCATGGGGTTTGAATGCATTAGCTGCTACAAGGGAGAAAAGTGGGTAATCTCTTTTCATGTGATTTAATGCCTCTGAAAACCCACTGGAAGGTCAATGATGAGGGTACATAACAAGCAACAAACAAATCATCTTCATGTAACTGACATACATAGAATACTGTGCCCTCTGAGAGAAAGACATTCTGACTGTTAAAGTTAAAGGTCAGTAGAAAAGAAAGATTCTCTAGGAAATGGAATGACACAATGGCAGCAACAACTGGCTCAAGTGCGGCAGCAGTGTGCTGATGGTACAGGCTCAGATAGTTTTCCACTCTGTTGTATACAGTGTCCTTACAAGTCAGTGTCTACTTCACAGCACCAAACAACATGCATATCATAGGAGCTCGGGTAGATCAATGGTTAAGCTCTTGGCTACAAATTAAAAGGCTAGCAGTTAACAAAAAAAAAAATGTAGCAACCTCTATGCATAAAAATGTACAGCCTTATAAACTGCATGGAGGCATTTCTACTCTATTCAACAGGGTATTCATAGTCTGAAATCAACATTATGATAAAATTTGGGTTTTGTGTGTTTTTGTAGTTATATACAAAACTATACATGGAAGTGTCTCAAATGTAGAACATATTCCAGGTAATAAAACTAGTTCTAATATGTACTCAGAGGGAGCTCTGGTGGCTTAGTGGTAAGAAATTTCACTACCAATACAAAGGTACGCAATTCAAATCCACTCATTGCTCTGCAGGAGAAAGATGGAAAAACCCACTGGAGTGTCAGCTATGGGTTGGTTCTGACTTGATCTTCAATTGTACACATCAAGAAGTAGACAAAAGACTTAACTACTAGAGAAAACAGTCTGATAATGATGGGATAAGATTAAATGTAAATGGCAATATGAAATCTTGAATAGTCCCAAATAGCTGAAAATCAAACACCTCACTTTGAGGATTAAGGTGTGCCTGACCAAAGTCAGGGTATTTTCAATCATCATATGTCTGTAAAAGGTGGATACAGAGTTTAACTGTGGTGTTAGCAGAGAATATTGAACATATCATGAGCTGCCAGAATAACAAATAAATGTGTGATGGAAGCAGTTCAGCCAAAATCCTCCTCGAAAGCAAAGATAGCTTTTTTCACATGTTTTGGGCATGTGTCATTATGAGGAGCCAAGAATTCTGGAGGACCACCACTTGGCCCACTGACTAGAAGAGATCTATATTTGTTCCCATTTTAAAGAAAGGTGACCCAACAGAGTGTGGAAATTCCCGAACAATATCACCGATATCACATGCAAGCAAGATTCTACTGAAGATTATCCAAAAACAACTGGAACAGCACAAGAACTACCAGAAGTCCAGGCTGGGCTTAGAAGGGGTTGTGGTACGAGGGATATTGTAACTAATGTTAGATGGATCTTGGCAGGGAGTACCAGAGGAATGTCTATTTGTGTTTCACTGATTATGTAAAGGTGTTTGACTGTGTGGATCACAACAAACTGTGGCTGTCTGACAAGAATGGCAATCCCAGACTACTTGATCATGCTAATGAGAAACCTCTACTTGGACCAGGAGGCAGTCATCAGAACAATGAAACGCTATATGGTTCAAAATTGGGAAGGGTGCATGCCAGGGATGTGTACTATCTCCATACCTCTTCAACCTTTATGCAGAACAGATTATCGAGGAGCCTAGGCTCTATGAGGAAAAGTGTGATGTCAGGATTGGTGGAAGATATATCAACAATCTGCGTTATGCAAATGACACACCCTGCTTGCTGAAACTGAGGAGGCTCTGAAGTGCTTGCTGCAGAGGGTCAAGGACTGCAGCCTTCAATATAGATTGAGGCTCAATATCAAGAAGACAAAGATTCTCACCACTGGGCCAATTGGCAGCATCAGGATGGATGGTGAAGAGATTGAGATTGTTAACAGCTTTAGTTTGCTTGGCTCCACATTCAACACTTGGCATCAGCAGCCAGGAAATTAAAAGGTATTGCAATGGGAGAGTCTGCTGTTAGGGACCTCTCTAGAGTATTGAAGAGCAATGGTGTTACTCTGGAGACTAAGGTGCGCTTAGTACAGGCCATGGTCTTTGCAAACACTTGCTATGCATCAGAAAGCTGGACAATGACTAGGGAGTATAGAAGGAGAACTGATGCCTTAGAGCTGTGGTGCTGGAAAAGAGTGTTTAATGTACCATGGACTGCTAAGAAAATGAATAGGTTCACCCTGGAGAGGGTTAAACTGGGCTGCTCCTTGGAGGCAAAGATTCTAAAGCTTTGTCTGACATACTTTGGACATGTTGCAAGGAGGCACCAATCCTCGGAGCGAGATGTCATGTTTGGGAGGTGGAAGGACAGCACAGGAGAGAAAATCCTTGATGAGGTAGATTGATTCAGTGACTGGAGTAGTGCAAGTGTGTGTATTGGAGACAGTGAGATTGGCACAGGATAGAGCAGGGTTTCGTGCTGTTGTACATAGGGTTGCTATGACGGCACGATGGCACATAATAACAACAACAGTTGTCATGGTTGGTAAGGAGAGGGCTCAGCAAAAACAGTGAAACAGTCAACTAGACAGAATGACACAGGGGCTGCAGCAACAAACTCACACTTAGTAGCAATAAAGGATGGTGCAGACACAGCCAAGGTTTCAGTTTTTGGGACACAAGGTTGTTATGAAGTGGAACTACTGGATGACACCTAAAATCAACAACAAACCACTTACTTCTAAATAACTTATGGTAGCAGTTACACTTTCCTTTGAATCAAAGCAATATATTGACCAGAGAAGAAATAATACTGTATTAACTTTCCAGGACACTTCGTAAAAGCAGGAGGGTTTCCTCCTAGTTCTTTTTAGGACATTTGCTCATAAAACCAGCCTCAAAATTGTCAGGAATCCCAAACACGACACAGTAAGGTATCATATAGGTACTTCAGGCAAAAACAATCAAATTTCTTACATTAACTACCAGACATAAGCATGAACCATCTGATGATTTCCAGATGGCCCAGTGATAAGGAGCTGTGCTGCAATACCAAAGGTATACAGTTCAAATCCATCAACTGTTCCACAGGAGCAGGATGGGCAATCTCCTCTCATGTGATTTACTGCCTTTGAAAATCCACTGGAGGTTCAGTTATGAGTTGGTTCTGACTAGTCACACAACAACACACAACACACAAAAACAGCAATCAGTTAACTCATGAGTCACTCCAGACTTCAGGTTTTCCTATCAGAGGCTCCAGTTATAGACCTGAATGCTGTTGCATCGAGTTATGACCATAACAAACTCTTGTTTAGGGTGGTTTGTTACATAAGAAATAATAGCGGACACTCAAGGAAAATTAGAAAACAGTTAAACATAAATGGGTTTTTTTAGATACAAAAGAAATAATCAGTGGGATTTAGCTAAAATGTGGCTCAAAAAGAAATGCACAGTCTTAAATACAAGTGAAAGGAAGGAAATGATAAAGTATAAATACAAACATAATAGAAAAATAGATAAAAAATTAAAATAATGCAAAAAGCTGTACATTTAAATAGGTTTTATTGACTTTATTTATATTTTAAGTCATCAATAATAAAGGGCTGGGTTGGAATATTTTCATCACCCTAACCAATTTTATGTAAAGCCAGCTAGATAACAAAGCAAATAATGCATAACTTTCAAACTTAACAAAAACAAAATAAAAATAATATTTTGTGGAATAGCGATTAAGTCTAAAATTAGGGTAACACATGGCATATATTACATTTTAGTAACTATAAAACTTCTTGCTGTGTACTGTCTAGTTGGAACCAACTTATAGCTGGCCCTCCAGCAGGTTATAAGTGTAAATTGCACTGAAGAAAACTGCCCAGCTTTCCCCCCCCCAGGGAACTAGCTAGCTGCTGGTAAATTTGAACTGCGTGCCTTTGGGTAAGCAGTGCAAGTCCTTACCACTAAGCCACAAGAACTTCCTAACTTTGAAACTAGGAAAGTAGTTATTACTAGCCTTAATAGAAAAACTATAGTATACTATTACTGAGTTTTCAAACACACAGTATTACATCTAGGTGGGGTTTGTAAAAACAGCCTAGTGAACTACTTCGGCACAATACCTTTCATACCTATGCACTTAAAAATAATCTTCAAATAAGTTAAACCATTTTAAAACTAGCATATTCATGGTACACACACAGACACACAAAATAATAAAATAAAATAAAAAGAATGTATAAAAAATAGCATATACTAAAATTGGAATGATATGTAGTGTAAACAAAGTTTTCAAAATATTCAGTCAAAAGGCTGACTTATACTTGAAAATTATTAATAATGATTCATATCTTAAAATTTTAAATTACATGTAAAGTGAAATTTGCACTACCTATTTTTTTTTAAAAAGCACTTCACAGTAACTTAAAATCTATTTTTTCCAGTTAGAACATTGAACATTGATAAAATGGTAAGTAAAAAACTGTATAGTTCTTGCTAGCTGTATGACATTTGATTTATAATGGAAAAGTACAAACAAAATAGAGTTAAGTACAGAAAGTAAAACTTGCTGGCTATATAACATAAAATAACTTTGCTAAGTCAGTTGAAGCATCTGGTACTTAGGTTTGGAAGCAATAAGGATAATTTTACACTTTATTTCTATAGTAGTAGTAAATTGCAGCCAGGTATACTGTCCTAAATACAGCTGTTTCACTTAATGATTTTTTTATCAAGAAGTGTAATGATCTATAATATATATTCTATTTATGATAAATTATTTTAAAAAGCAAAACAAAATTTAAAAAATTATCTCTGAGGACATGAAAAACTATTGCAGTCACAGATAAAATTTCAAATTATTTTGAAGTATTTTTGTTTTCATTTTAGGTATCTTTAGGGCTGATTAAACTAAGAAAATAAAACATTATACTATGCTAAAAAGGATGTATTTGAGAGTAGAAAGGCTTTAGGACAAAGGGAAATGTTACTCTGAATGTTTCTGACTTAAGTAATTGTTGTGATGGGCCATCAAGTTGCCTGCAACTCATAGTGACCATACGTACAACAGCTCTTGAAGCCTGTCCTATCCTGAGCCAGTCTCACTGACTCTGACACACCTGCCCCCATTGCTGTTACTGTATCAATCCATCTCATCCAGGGTCTTCTTTCTCGCTTGCAGTGTCCCTCCACTCTTCAGAGCATAATGTCCTTCTCCAAGGATCCTGAACACATGCCCAAAGTATATGAGACTCCAAGGAGAAAGTTGGTTTCACCCTTTCCAAGACAGAGCCATTTGTTTTCTTGGCAGTTCATGGTATGTTCAAGACTCTTCTCCAGCACCACAACTCAAAGGCATCAATTCTCCTTCTGTCAGCCTTAGTCATTATCCAGCTCTCTGATGCATAGAAAGATACTGGGAAAACCATGGCATGGATCAGGTATACCTTAGTCTCTAGAATGACATTGTTGCTTCTCAGTACTCTGGAGAGGTCCCCGACAGCAGAATTTCCAAGTGCAATTTGTCCTCAGATTTCCTGACTGCTGGTGTTAGGAGTACTGATTGTGGAGCCGAGTAAACTGTAATTATTAACAACTTCAATCCCTTCTCCATCTATCATGGTGCTGCCTATTGGCACAGTGGTGAGAATATTTGTCTTCTTGATGTTGAATTTCAATCCATATTAAATATTATAGTCACTGACCTTCTGCAGCAAGAGCTTCAGGTCCTCCTCAGTTTTGGCAAGCAAGATTGTGTCATTTGGATAACATAGGTTCTTGACAAATCTTCTTCCAATCCTGATGCCACTTTCCTCCTCATAAAGCCCAGTCTCCTGAATGATCTGTTCTGCATATAGATTGAAAAAGTATGGAGACAGAAACATATCCCTGATGCACTTCCTCCCTGATTTTGAACCATGCAGTTTTTCCCTGCCCTGTTTTGAGTGCTGCATATAGTTTTCACATACGCACAATCAAATGTTCTGGGATTCCCATTCTCCTCAAGGTTAACTACAATTTGTTGTGATCCACATAGTCAAATGCCTTTGTTTAGTGAATGAAACACAGATAGATATTGCTCAGGTACGCTTTGCTTTTTCCAAGATCCATCTGACATTGGCAATAATGTCTCTTAAGTGCCACAAACTCTTCCAAACCCAGCCTGTATTTCTGTTAGTTCTTTGTCAATATACTGTTGAAGTCAACTTTGGATAATCTTCAGCAAGATTTTGCTTGCATGTGACATTAGTGATACTGTAAGAAAATAAAGAAGCCCTACATGAAGACTTGCTTTTAGATACAATCTCAATTTCATCTTGTCCTGATTCAAAGACACTGATGCCATACATATTTTCCTTAGTCTAGATCTTTGTTGTATGAAAAAAATGTGACCAATGTACATTACTAAATTTTTCCTAAGCAGAAAAAAGATGGTATCAATTAATGTGAATGGAATAAAAGTAGAATCAGAAGAGTACCCAGGTGTCACAGTTAGGTGCTCAACTGAAAGGCTCACTGACTGAGACCACTTAGACTCTGCCTTAGAAGGAAAGCCTGGTGACGTGCTTATGAATGGGCATAGTCTATGAAATGCAGTTGTACACATGAAGTGTGATTACCATGAGGTGAACCAAACTGATGGTAACTGGTGTGGTTTGTTTTTTAGATATAAAGCAGGATTTTTAACCCTGGCATCAATGACACTGGGGGCTGGATAGTCGTTTGGTATGAGGAACTGTCCTGTGGACGATAGGAAGTTTATCAGCTTCTCTAGCCTCTATTCACTAAGTGCCAGTACTTGCTACCCCTCCCACTCTCTACCTGCTTGTTAATTATAAAAAAAAAAGAAGTTGCTAAGTATAAAAAAAAAAAGTTTCAAAAATTCTAATTGGTCCCCATATTTAAAAAAAATTATTGTAGCTTAAAATTAAAGACTTCAATATCCCTGTCATTAACAAACAAAAACTTTATAAGAGGCCAGTCACAAAGATACTGGAAATGATCATTCTACCTAGCACACGGGCTCCTAACACACTGTGTACTATTGTTGTTAGGGCTATCAAGTGGGCTCTGACACTGACCGCACATGACAACATGCACAAAGTGAGTGAGAGGACATCTCACCCTCCTTGGCTCTCGGGCACACTCTGGCAGCACTTCTTTCAGGGCAGATCTGTTCATTCTTGGAGCTGTCAGTGTGCATTCAATATTCTCTGCCAACACTACATTTTCAAGGTATCACTTCTTTCACCCTTCTGTATGATTAACGGCCTCCAAAAATTTGCTAGAGAGTCACATATAGGTAAGTTCCATCTCAACAGCAATGACCTTGACTTTTTTGGCTTCAAGGTTTGAAACTAGATAGAGCAAACAGTAGCCCAAATTCACATGATTAACATGAAGAGTGTCACTGACCAACAGGAGTTTTAAATTTTATTTAAAAAGAAATAATTTCAAAGTATCCAAACTGAGATGGCTATATATACATAGGGAGCTCTTCTGGCTAGGCGGTAAGGAATTGTACTGCCAACACAAAGGTATGTAGTTCCATTTCTACCAGCTGTTACTAAAAAGAAAGATGGACAATCTCTTCCCATGGGATTAACTGTCTCAGAAAACCACTTCAGAGTCAGCTATGGGTCAGCTCTGACTCAAAAATACACAACAGCATATATACATTAACTACAAGCTAGATTTCAAAGAGGTAATAAAAATTAAAATGCAAATTCTTATTAGGAATTTTCTATTGTTTACAAGCTGAAATAATAGATTGAATTAAGTAAAATAGTTCTGAAAGAATTTAACCTGTTTTTGTTGGGTTTTTTTTTTTTTTCAATTTGAAATTAGTATTTGGTTCACAATCACTTGTTATGCATCAGAGACTTGCACAATGACCAAGGAGAATAGAAGGAGAATTGATGCCTTTGAGCTGTGGTGCTGAAGAAGAGCATTGAGAATAACATGGACTGCTAGGAAAACAAACAGATTCGTCCTGGAAAGGGTTAAACCGGGTGGCTCCTTGGAGGCAAGGATTCTGAGGCTCCGTCTAACATACTTTGGACATGTTGTGAGGAGAGACCGGTCCTTGGAGAAAGACATCATGCTTGGGAGGGTGGAGAGACGGCACAGGAGGGGAAGGCCTTCTATGAGGTAGATTGACTCAGTGACTGGGATAATCGGGATGTGAGTGTCAGACAGAGACAGTGTGATCGGCACAGGACAGAGCAGAGTTTAGGGTTGTTGTACATAGGGTCGCTATGAGTCACAAGCAACTCAATGGCACATAACAACAACAATTTGGTTCACATTAAATTTTTATTGGCTAGCCTGGACTAAAATGTCTAAAATGCTAATAATTATAAATTAAAACCAAATGCACTGTCCTTGAGCAGATTCTGATGCATGATAATTCTGTTTCTGGCCTAAAATGTGCGAAATGTAGGTCTAGAATTCATATCCTAATTGGTAATGTCATGGAATGTATGCTGTTGTTGTTATGTGCCTTTGAGTCACCTGTGACTCATAGCAACTCTATATACAATAACCCTAAATCCTGCTCTATCCTGTGCCAACTTCACTGTCTCCAACACACCTGCCTCAATTACTCCAGTCATTAAATCAATCCAACTCATAGATGGTCTTCCTTTCCTGCGCTATCCCTCAACCCTCCCAAGCATGATGTCTTTCTCCAAGGACTGGTCCCACCTTGTAACATGTCCAAATTATGTCAGATGAAACTTCAAAATTCTTGCCTCCAAGGAGCAGCCTGGTTTAACCCTCTCTAGGATGATCCTATTTTCTTACCAGTCCATGGTATATTCAATACTCTTCTCCAATACCACACCTCAAAGGCATCAATTCTCCTTCTATCCTCCCTCGTAATTGTCCAGCTCTCTGATAGATAACAAGTGACTGAAAAGACCATGACCTGTATGAAGTGCACCTTAGTCTCCAGAGTGACACCATTGCTCTACAGTACATTGGAGAGGTCCCTAACAGTGGACTTTCCCATCACATCTTTTAATTTCCTGGCTGCTGGTGCCAAGAGTGTTGACTGTGGAGCCAAGCAAACTAAAGCTGTGAACAATCTCAATCTCTTCACCATCCATCCTGATGCTGCCAATTGGCCCAGTGGTGAGAATCTTTGTCTTCTTGATATTGAGCCTCAATCCATATTGAAGGCTGAAGTCCTTGACTCTCTGCAGCAAGTGCTTCAGGTCATCCTCAGCTTCAGTAAACAGGGTTGTGTCATCTGCATAATGCCAATACTAATGCCACACTTTTCCTCATACAGTCCAGCCTCCCGGATAATCTGTTCTGCATACTGGTTGAAAAGGTATGGAGATAAGACACATATCTGGTGTACACCCTTCCCAATTTTGAACCATGCAGTGTTTCTTGTTCTGTTCTGACAATTGCCTCCTAGTCCAAATATAAGTTTAGCATTAGGATAATGAAGAGTTCTGCGATTCCCATTCTTTTCACAGTCTGTTATGATCCTCGGAGTCACACACCTTTGCATAACCAATGAAGCACAGATAGACATTTTTCTGGTACTCCCTGCGTTAAGCCAAGATCCTCCTAACATTAAATATAATATCCCTAGTACCAGAACTCCTTCTAAACCCAGCCTGGGCTTTTGGCAGTTCTCTGTTGATGTGCTGTTCCAGTCGTTTTTGGATTATCTTCAGCAGAATCTTGCTTGCATGATGTGATATCAATGGTATTGTTTGATAATTTCCACACTCTGTTGGATCTCTTTTTTTGGAATGGGAATAAATATAGATCTCTTCCAGTCAGTAGGCCAAGTGGCTGTCCTCCAAATTTCTTGACACAACTTGGTGAGCATACCTAGGGCAGGTTGAAATATGTCAGTTGATACACCATCAATTCCTGATGCCTTATTTTTTGCTTAACTCCTTCAAAGCAGCTTGAATTTCTTCCTTCATTGCCACAGGCTCTTGCTCATATGTTATTTCATGAAATTCTCGTGTCTATCAATTCCTTTCAGTACAATGACTCTGATACTCGTTCCATCTTCTTTTAATACTTCCTGGATCATTTAATATTCTGCCCAAAGTAGCCTTAAGTATAGGAACTGAGGTCTCAATTTGATTTTCAGTTTCTTGAGCAAAAGAAATGCTAAGTGAGTTTGGTCCTTTTGATTTTCTTACTCCAACTCCTCGCACACTTGATTGTAATATTTTACTTTGTCCTCCCACTCTGCCTTTTGAAATCTTCTGTTCAGCTGTTTAATATCTTGAATTCTTCCCTATTTTGGCTTCTCCGTGCTCTGGAGCAGTATTCAGAGCCTCTTCTGACATCCATTTTGGTATTTTCTTCCTCCTGTCTTTGTAAGGACTTTTTGCACTCTTACTGTTGCACAATTCATTTTTTTCTATCACTGGTCACAGCATAAGAAATTATAAGCAGCTGACGTGTTCAGAATCATAGAAGCCAAGGAAGCTTCAGCTATAAGCTATCAGATCAAGGGTTGGACATTGGGACATGGATGTTGAAGGGACTGGGTAGAAGTGGATGGGTATCCTGGGGGATGGTGGAACAGGAAATATGTGGGTAAAGACACGTGTGCCAAAGGCAGGGACAACA
>NW_006399840.1:12757030-12758312 GCF_000299155.1 Elephantulus edwardii | reverse complement strand
AAAATTAGATATTGTAAAGGAAGAAATGGAACACATAAATATTGACATATTAGGCACTGGAGAGATGAGATGGACTGGCATGGGGCATTTTGAGTCCGATGACCATATGATATTTTACTCTGGAGATGAAAAAGTGAGGAAAAATGGAGTTGCTTTCATAGTTAAGAAAGTCATTGCTAGATCCATCTTGAAGTAAAATATTGCGAGTGACAGGATAATATCCATACGCATACAAGGAAGTCCAGTGAATACCACTATCATTCAGATATATGCACCAACAACTAGAGTCAAGGAAGAGGAAACAGAAGATTTTTACCAACATTTACAGTCAGAGATCGATCGAACATGCAATCAAGATGCATTGATAATACTGGGTGACTGGAATGCAAAAGTTGGGAACAGAGAAGAAGATTTGGTAGTTGGAAAACATGGACTCTGACAAAAATGGAGCTGGAAATAGAATGATTGAATTTTGCACAATCAATGACTTATTCATTGCAAATACGTTTTTTAAGAGACACAAAGGCAGGTTATATACATGGATTTCACCTGATGGTATGCATAGAAATCAGACTGATTACATCTGCGGAAAGAACCGCTGGAGAAGCTCAGTATCAGCTGTGAAAAATAGGCCAGGAACTGATTGTGGAACAGATCACCAACTACTCATATGCAAGTTCAAGCTGAAGCTGAGGAAATTAAACCAAATCCACAGGAATAAAAATATGACTTTGAGTTCATCCCACCCGAATTTCAGCAACATCTCAGGAACAGTTTTGAGGCCCTGAACACTAATGAGTCAAGATCAGATGAGCTGTGGGAGGATATCAAGGGTATTATCTGGGAAGAGTGCAAATAGTCATTGCAAAGATAGAAGAGGAAGAAGAGACCAAAATGGATGTCAGAAGAGACTCGGAAAAATTGCACTGGAGCGCAGAGAAGCCAAAGCAGAAGGAAGAATTCAAGATACTAAAGAGTTAAATAGAAGATTTCAAAAAGCAGCACGGGATGACAAAGTAAAATATTACAATGAAATATGCAAGGAGTTGGAGTCAGAAAATCAAAAGGGCTGAACTCACTCAGCATTTCTTAAGCACGAGGAACTGAAAAACAAATTCAAATCTTGAACTGCTATAATCAAGGATGCTTTTGGCAGAATATTAAAGGATCCAGGAAGTATTAAAAGAAGATGGAAAGAATATACTGAGTCACTGTATCGAAAGGAATTGGCAGACACAGAAGAATTTCATGAAACAACGTATGTGCAAGAGCCTATGGTGAT
>NW_006399840.1:12752043-12755881 GCF_000299155.1 Elephantulus edwardii | reverse complement strand
GTGCTGGAGAAGAGTATTGAGGGTACCATCAACTGCTAGGAAAACAAACAAATTCATCGTGGAAAGGGTTAATCCGGACGGCTCCTTGGAGGCAAGGATTTTGAGGCTCTATCTAACATACTTTGGACATGTTGTAAGAAGGGACCAGTCCTTGGAGAGGGACATCATGCTTGGTAGGGTGAAGGGACAGTGCAGGAGGGGAAGGCCCTCTATGAGGTGGCTTGATTCAGTGACTGCGGTAATCAGGATGGGTGCATCGGAGACAGTGCGATTGGCACAGGACAGAGCAGAGTTTAGCGCTGCTGTACATAGGGTCGCTATGAGTCGCAAGCAACTCGACAGCACATAACAACAAGAAAATTTCTAGCTTCATTTCTGTTAGTGAGTCCATTTTTTCCCAACTACTGATCCTTCTTCTCTGTTCTCTTTTTGCTTTTCAGTCACCCATTATTATTAATGCATCTTGCTTGCATGTTTGATCAATCTCTGACTATAAAAATTAGTAGAAACCTTCTATTTCCTCTTCTTTAGCGCTTGTTGTTGGTGCATATATCTGAATAACAGTGGTATTCACTGGACTTCCTTGTATGTGTATGCATATTATCCTGTTGCTCACCATATTGTATATAGCTAAAAAAATATTAAATATTAACTCATAGAATTCAGGCCATGCTTCAAATGGTCTTCCACATAACTTAGAAGATAACTGCCTATATATTTACATTGAAATGTACTTATGTTTCCATTTTCCATAGGAATGCCACTATTTTCTTGTTCTTATTATCCTCCATTCTACAAAACAACAGTGAATAGAAAACTCATTTTGCATTTTCAAAGACATTCAATTTACAATATACAAACAACTCAGTGATTATCAGTTGTTTGTTCTTCGTACTACTAAACTATCTTCTAAAAATAGTACTTAATAAAAATTTCTTGTAAGCCTTAAATTTTACACCATTAGTTGTAATGGTGACAGAAAAAGATGACAGAAGAAGAATCAATGTATTTAAGTTTTGATGTAGGAGAAGAATACTGACCATGCCATGGATTGCCATGAGAACATTTTGCCCAGGTTGTTATGTGTCCTCAAGTCACCTGCAACTCATAGCAACACTATACACAATTTTTCTGAACCCTGGCCTATTCTGAGCCAGTTTGATCATCTCCAGCACACTTACTCCCATCACCCTAGTCAAAGTCTATTCATCTCATCCAGGAACTTCCTCTCCTGCACTGTCCCTTCACCCTTCCAAGCACGATGTCCTTCTCCAAGGACTGGTCCCTCCTGACAACATGCTCAAAATATATGAAGCGGAGTTTCAAAATCCTAGTCTCCAAGGAGCAGCTTGGCTTTACTCTCTCCAAGACAGACCCATTTGTTCTCTTGGCAGTTCACAGTATGTTCAACACTCTTCTCCCATGCCATAACTCAAAGTCATTGATTCTCCTTCTATTATCCTCAGTCCTTATCTAGCGCTTTGATGCATAGCAATGAAGAGCAAAGACCATGGCCTTATCAGGCACACCTTAGCATCTAGACTGACATCGTTTCTCTTTGGTACTCTGGAGAGGTCCCTGAGAACATATTTTTCCCAATGCAATTCCCCTTGAATTCCTGACTGCTGGTGCTAAGAATGCTAATTGTGGAACCAAGAAAGCTTAAATTGTTAGCAATCTCAATGTTTTCTCTGATGTCTGCCAATTAACTGAGTGGTATCTTTGTTTTCTTGATGTTGCGCTTCAATATATATTGAAGGCTGCAGTCTTTATCCTTCTGCAACAAATACTTCAGATGTTGCTCAGTTTCTGCAAGCAAGGTTATCTGCATGATGCAGGTAGTTGATTAGTCTTCCTCCAATCCTGATGACACATTCCTTTTCATATGATTTCTTCCACATAAAGTTTGAAAGGTATGGAGGTAGGATGCATCCCTGACGAACATCTTTCTGCTGTGGGATATTGTACAGTAATTTCTACACTCTCTTGAGTCACAGCTTTTTGGAATGGTAATAAATATGGATCTTTTCCAGTTAGTGTCCAGGTAGTTTTCCTCTAAATTTCTTGGCACAATCAGGTGAGCACGTCCAGGCTAGCATCTGTTTGTTGAAATATGTCAACTGATATGCCATCAATACCTGGGGCTTTGCTTTTTGCCAATGATTTCAAATTTTCTCCTTTACTACCACTGCCTCTTGATCATGTTATTTCTTGAAATTCTTCTGTTTCAGCCAATTCTTGCTACAACAACTCTGTGTTCTACTGCCACCTTCTTTTGATGCTTCCTGGATTGTTCAACATTCTGTTCTCAGCTTCCGTAAGTATTGCAACTTGAGGCTTAAACTTGTTCTTCCATTCCTTCAGCTTAATGATGTCAAGCAAGTTCATCCCTTTTGATTGTCGGACTCCAGCTCTTCACACTTTTCATTGTAATACTGAATTTTGTCTTCCTGAGGTCCACTTTGAAATATTCTGTTCAGCTCCTTATCTACTTGATTTCTTTCCTTTGTTTTGGCTTTTCAGCGCTCTAGTGTAATATTCAGAGTCTCTTCTGAGATCCATCTTAGTCTTTTTGTCCAGGATAGAGTAAAACCAAATTGTTCCTTACAGACAAAAATTATGAAGGTCCATCTGACATACTTTGGGCATGTTTCCAGGAAGGACCAGTCCTTGGAGAAAGACATCACGTTTGTGAGGGTGCAGGGACAGCAGAGGAGAGGATGACCTTGGAGGAGATGGACTGAAAAAGTGACAGGATTACTGGGGGTAGATGTGCCAGAAACAGTTGAGATTGGCTCAGAATGGGTCAGAGTTCAGAGCTACTGTACATAGAATCACTATGAGTTTTAAGAGACTCAACAGCACTTAACAATAATGGCTAACACTGAGAAGAATGGAATCCCAGAACACTTAATTGTGCTCAGGCAAATCCTACACCTAGACCAAGAGGCTGTTGTGCAAAAAGAGCAAGGGAACACTGCACGGTTTAAAATTAAGAAAGGTGTGTGCCAGGGTTGTCTTTCTTCATACTTATTTAATATATATGCTGAGTAAATTATTTGAGAAGCTAGACTCTATGAAGAAAAATGTGGCATCAGGATTGGAAGAAGACTCACCAATAATAAACAATTCCATACCTGGAAG
Organism: Elephantulus edwardii; assembly: GCF_000299155.1. Taxonomy (NCBI): domain Eukaryota; kingdom Metazoa; phylum Chordata; class Mammalia; order Macroscelidea; family Macroscelididae; genus Elephantulus; species Elephantulus edwardii. The sequence continues at coordinate 12,752,737 of NW_006399840.1, read as the reverse complement.
GAGCAGTTGGATAAATAATTTTTATATGTGGGAATGCTAAATCTTGAGTTAAAACATGCTTGATCCATTGTCTCAATCCTTGTCCAGAGTCACCTGTTGAATCAAAAATTCTAGATTAAGGAAAATATTAATTTTAACTATGAAGCACTTTCAAAAGTAGATAATAATTTTCATGACCATTATGGCTAGATCAAAGGACAAAATACTTTTATATATAAAAAAATATAAGTACAAGTGTAATTTTATCACTCAGTCATTAATCAACATTAGTAAGTTTATCACTTAGACATTAATAATATTTATTATTGTACTCTTGGCCTGATCACTGGTAACTCTGAAGAATTTATTTAGTAATAAAATTGATGTTATAACGACTTAAAAAAAATTTTGCTGCATATCCAAAAACTTCTCCAACAGGGTTAAAAGGGAAAACACAGACTGGGGAAAAAATATTTGGCAATAACATATCTGATAAAGGACTTATATCTAGAATTTACAGAATACTCGAGTGCCACAAGACGACAAAGGAAAACAACCCAATTGCAAAATGGGCACAGGATATGAATAGACACTTCACCAAAGAAGACATTCAGATGGCGAACAAACACATGAAGAAATGTTCAAAATCCCTAGCTCTGAGATGCAAATCAAAACAACTATGGAATATCATCTCACCCCAGTAAGAATAGCAAAA
>NW_006399840.1:12748271-12750828 GCF_000299155.1 Elephantulus edwardii | reverse complement strand
AAGGAAGGAAGGAAGGAAGGAAAGAAGGAAGGAAGGAAGGAAAGAAGGAAGGAAGGAAGGGAGGAAGGAAAAGAATCCTAAATATAGAAGAAAAGAATCAACAGGCACACGGGTGGAGGTAGAACCCTAATACAGAAGCATAAGTGAATGGGATATGAAAGACTCTGCCCATACCTTGATAAAATTATTAGAATGCAAAAAAAAAATTGCTTGGCTAAAACAATTAACAATCCTTTAAAAAGAGTATATATTTTGTCCTTTAAACATGAAGAAATTAGTATTTTAGTTTAATAAATGTTGACATTACCTAAAAATTAATGATGACCATAAACTTTAGGGCGCTCAGGTGGCCTAGTGGTAAAAGGATGCACTGCAATACCAAAGAAATGCAATTCAAATCCACCTGCTGCTCCACAGAAGGATAAGCAATCTCTGCCCATGCCATTTACTGCCTCTGAAATCCTGCTGGAAGGAGGCTATGGGTTGGTTCCAGTTCAATGATACACCAATAAAAACAATACATATAAAGGGAGCTTTGGTGCCTTAGTGGTAAAAAAATTGCACTGCCACCACAAAGGTTTGTGGTTCAAATCCACGAGCTACTCTGCAGGAGAAATATGGGTAATCTCCTCCTGTGTGACTTTACTACCTCTAAAATCCCTCTGGAGGGTCAACTATAGTTGGGTTTCAACTTGACGGCACACAACAACATAAACCTAAGGGCTACCACAAAACTACCCATGATTTATGCAATAATTAATGTTAAGTGTTTTGTTAAGTGTATAAATCCAAAGAATAGATGGACATCAAAGATTCATCATATACAGAAGAAATTTTATCAGTAATAACTTTCTTGGGCAATCAATTAAGACATCAATTCAAACATATATTTACTGATTATCCTTTAAGATACACAGCTCATATTTATAAGCAAGCTGCTCCTCAGAATGATAAAACAGTCTCCTTCCATTAAAACTGACAACCATAGAAACCCAATGATGGGGCATCATGAGTTGGAATTGACTCAAGGGTAGTTGGTTTGACTTGGGTATATGCAGTACTGATGACACAGTGAACAAACCAAAGTTCTCTAATGGTGCAAAAACTACACATTGTAAGAGTAGAAATATTTTGCCATTCTTACTCATATGGGCTACAACTTAGGAGAGTGAGTCTAGTACCTAGCTCTTAAAAGATAAAATTTAATTAATCTATTTCTCACAAGTCTGTTAAGATAGATAAACATATTTAAAGTGCAAAGGAGAGATCTAAACTAAAGGCACACAAGTGTATCACCAGGTTAAAATAGAATCTATGGGCCTATGTGAGGTTTAGCCTGGAGAGAAAATTGCAGACATGGAGGACTTGGAACAAAATCTGAAGAACTTCATCATTAGTGGACAGGTAGGGGAGTCTGTCTACAAAAGGAAGAAAGGTAATGGAGGAGGAAAGAGAATCAGAGAGTGTTTCAAGAATATTGAATGCTGTAGACTGAAAAATGCCATTATGTTTAGTGACATAAAGATTACCAGTGACCTGAGCAACAGTTAACACAACAATTGCTATGTCTTATTATATGCTAGTGGGTTCCCAAAGCACTGGCCAGATAGCCATGTTTGGATCTTCATTAACTTTATACATAAGAAAATACAGGTCTAAGTCATTACAAGTACGCTGAATACCAGGAAAAGAGAACCACAGGGACCTCAGGCAGCAGGTAACAGGGACTTAACCTAAACTCAGAACTCGAACAAAGCTAACTTTAATTTTTTATTACCATAATGAAAGCAACGATGTGTGTGTCAGAGTTAAAGTTCCAACTAAATCAGCTAAAGATTATATTCCATGTTCTTATGCTTGCTAAATTCTAGATGGGAACTTGGAATTTTGTGAACCTAGGATTACTAAGATTTTTTTTTTAAAACAAAATCTAACACTAAATAGACTTTTTCAACTTTAGAAAATAAAACTGTTAAGCACCAATATCTATACATTCATAAAGCTCACCCAGAACTTTTTGCCAATAATATAGTATCACGATTATAGTTTTGTCCATATTCTGAATAATCGGAAGTCAATCACCTTCTTGCATCATAGCCAAAAAATATTAAAACCTAATGTAAAATCACTCTGGTGCTATAATCCACAGGGAGTTGCACTGATAATGTAAAGACAGTACCTCGTCATCAGTTCAAATCCACCTGTGGCTTCATGGACAAAGATGGGCAAGCTCCTCTTGTTGACTTTAAAACGGCAGGAGGGTCAGTGTGACAGACTGTAAAATCACTTATATAGCAAACTGAGATGAAGTCCAACTTCTAATAGTGTGTTATTGATTTGAACGGATTAAAATAAATGGGGGGGAGGATATACATACAGGCCTACAATCACACAATGTTTAACTCTTAGTTACAGGCTTTAAAAATGTTAGTAATTTTACAGCAGTGGCACCATGCTGTAAAATGGGATTGATATCAGGGTTGGGGTAAGACTGAGAAAAACTGGATAAATTGTGTATACTGCATTGAAACAGATGAGAGGGAGAATAATTTAAAAG
>NW_006399840.1:12715917-12748017 GCF_000299155.1 Elephantulus edwardii | reverse complement strand
GGAAAGAATAAGGAAAATAACTTCTAGAAAAGTGGTCTCTAGAAAGAAAGAACAGGTCTAGGGATTTTTCCAAAAGCTAGTACGCATTAATTTATTTATGTGAAAACAAACCAGTTGTCAACAAGTCGATTCTGATTCATGGAAAGCTACATGTTTCAGAGTAAAACTGCATTCTGTAAAGTGTGCAATGACTTTGAATTTTCAGAAGCATTCTATTAGGCCTTTTTTCAGAGGCACACCTTTTACCAGTCATAAGTCTTGCCTTCTAAACACCTTTATCTCCTTTCTTTATTATTCCAAAAATGGTAAATTCTTGTTCAGACAAATTTTGGAGCCAAGCAAATGTGAGTTTTAATACCAATTCTATCACCACTCACTACAGCAGTCACATGATCCTGGGCAATCTGTTCAACCCATGTGAGCCTCCTTTTCAAAATGAGCAAAATGATGCCTCCCCAAACTGCCCATTTCCAAGTGCCTTCACCTTCTCAGCCTACACTACTGTAAGCTCAAAGACAACTTTCTCCATAAAATCTGAGTTCTTCATCTCCCAAATTCCTTAATCATGCCTAACCTCAGATTTCTTTTCCTCTGTGCAATTCATTTGGCAGTAAATCAAGCACCATCTTGTGATCTCCCATCTACTGCTGACTCAATCTGTTAATTGAATTGTTTTTGTTTTTAACTTTAGGTAGGCCCTCTGAGGACACCAGCTACAATTCTTTCCTTCAACAAACATTTTCCAAGGACAAGCACTAGGAATGCAAAGATTTAAAACAACTGTCATACTCCTGAGGAACTCGAAATCTCGAGGGGGGAGACAAACATGATTGCACAATAAAAACAAAATAGTACACAAACATAAGAATAAGGCTGAGAATGTTACATAAAATTAGCTCTATGTTACTAAGGACAGGCACTGGAAGAACAGAAATGGTTAAGTGCTAATAACTATTCAGAAGCACCTTGAAAGAAAGTGTGCCCAATGTACCTCCCAAAGGTTGAAAACTTTATGGGGAAGTTAGCTCTCCAAAGAACACATGCGGATACTTGGAATCTAGTCGACTAGACCACAACTCACAATGACTAGGGTGTGAAGAGTTAGGACTCAAGAAGAGATGATGAGGAAACGTGGCAAAAAATGGAGATGGCAACCCAGTCCTTAAGCCGTACCTCACGGAGGAGATAGCTCGTTCGGCAAATTCTATTTCATTGTGACTCTCAAGCGTTCTCCTCAGTAGACTGGAGGGAATAAGCAATGGCAAGTAATGCAATGTGGTTAAGCCTAACCCCAAGCCCATTAGTAACTGAGGCTCAAAAACACTGATAAGGATTTGCTCCTAGAAGGAAACTTACCTTACTAACTTGTACCATTTAAATTTAGGGTAGAGGATGGAGGATAGTTAAGAGCTGCACCAGGGACAATGGAAGAGTGGAAGGTTCTGCAGCGTGGAGAGGGGATTAGGCTAGGAGCTAGGCTGGCTGACCCCTGATGGGAAGATACAAAGAGGAAAAGGAGGGGATGTCTGAGGCGGGCCACCATGCCGGTGTGCACTGCTATGTAAACTGGAACCCAAGGCCCAGCGTCCCATCACAGCGGCAGCACAGGCTGAGTGGGGGGCATTTCCCAAGTTGCAGAAAACTTAAATGTAAAATGCATCCACCTGAACCATGTAGGAAGATCAGAGAGGCGCTGTGCTTGCCAGCCGGCAACACCATATACAGCGGCAAGCGAACTGAACCCGACGCCATCCCCGCGCTGCCGAGAGATCGTCACAAGCCGCGCCCCTGCTGCCGTCGCGGGCTCGCGCACGCAGCACGCAGACGCCGGGTGCGCGCAAAGGCCACGCACGTGCGTCGTGCTTGACCCAAACTGGGTTCCGGAGCACCTTGTATTCCTTCTGGGATCAGAAGTGGGGTCAGTTATCCTTCTCCAAGACTCGTTTTTTTAGCTAAGAATGAACACGTGTCAGATTCGTAATGAATAGCTGTATGTGTTAGACATTTACTATTGGATTTTTAAATGCAATCATGAGATGCAGGGTTATTTAGTGTGACTGTGTTTAAAATTCTTCATAGATTAAACATTGTTTACCTTCTACAGATATGAACATCTTTTACCTTCAGATATGATACTTATGCAGGTTATTTTCAACTTAATATAGCGAGGAAGAAAAAAAAAAAAAGTTCACCAGAGCTCGCAGAGAGTAAAATGATGTTGTTGTGTACTTTTAAGTCAGACCATCTCCTAGCTGGACACTCCAGCAGGGTCAAAGACCATAAATATAAAGAAGAAGATGATCCATCTTTCTCCAGAAGAGAGGCTGGTGGATTTGAACCCCTTACTTTTGGGTTGGCAGCACAACTTACTACTAAGTGGCTAGAGCTCCTTAGAGATAACTAGGGATAATATCAGAACTTTTTGTTGTGTGATTTTTAATAGTTTACGAAGCAAATAAATTTTTTTTATCACAAACTTGTTTGGTAGTGTTATTCACTTTTTGACAATGATTTAAAAGTGCCACAGTGGAACCAATCCAGATCCTCTGATCCCAGACTGTGAAATTTTCCATGATGTCATCTCCACTTGCTCAGCCACAAACTTGCTCTGGCCACAAAAAGGCTTTAGCCCAGACCAGATCCTTGACAATGAACAATATCTAATATGAATTTGATCATCAATAACCAGAGTAATTCAACCCAAAAAGTAAGCTTAGCAACATTTCCATGTGAATATTTTCATCTGGAAGCACACAATAGTAAGTAGTAATGATCTACAAACAACTTTCAATGCCAAGGGCTGCTATGCAAGCAGGTAGATGTTTCCTTTTTTAAAATTCAACGCAGCCACTGGACACTGACCTTCTATTCCATGTAGTCTGCATTATATTTAAACTATTAGAATTTATCTTCTATTTATAGTTGCCTTGTCCACCTCGCCCCACTTGAAAACTGCTTATCATGGATCAGTCGCCATATAAACTCTTATGCCTTCAAAGTAGTGTCAAAACGGTACATAATGCACACCCATGTTTATCGCGGCTTTGTTCACGATAGCAAGGAGTTGGAAACAACCTAAGTGCCCATCAACAAGCGAATGGATAGAGAAGCTGTGGTATATTCATACAATGGAATACTATGCTGCATTGAAAAACAAGGAACTCGTGCAATATTATTCAAAATGGGTGACCCTGGAGGACATTATGCTGAGTGAAATATCTCAGTCACAAAGGGACAAATACTGCATATTGCCACTGTTGTAAAACAGGACTGACATCGGGGTTAGGGGGGAGATTGAGAAAGATGGAATAAATAATATATACTGCATTGAAACAGATGAGGGAGAAACTGTTTAAAAGGGATATGTGATTACATATTATTGTCATGATAGGAATCCAGAACGAAGACTACATAGTGGAGTGGACCTGGGAGCGGGGAGGGATTGTAAAACAATGTGGGGGGAACTTTTCTTTTATTTTTCAAAGAGAAGACTGTACTGGGGGGGAGGGGTGGTCAGGAAGAAAACTGCAACAATGAATGAATGGAAATCAAAAGTCTCTGTAAATTTTCATTAAAATAAAAAAAAAAACAAAACCCAAACCTGTCTATAGTAATAATACTACAGGCTGTTAAATAATCAGAATGTTAGCTATGTGGTTTCCATAAATATATAATTTCTCCAAGGTCAAATGGGTCTGTGGCTGAGAGTGCAGAGTGAATGCTGAGTCCCTGAAAAGAGTAGGGGAGGTAGGCTGTGCACTCCCTAAAAACTCCCAAAACACTGTTTCTAGGCCAGGGACTCCCCTATGGGCCGGTTACTGTCAAGAGCCTGGTAAGAAGAGGATGCTACCACTTCAAGGTGCCATGTCAAGTGAGGCCTTGAGTTCTACACTTATAACTCCACTTACTTACATAAATTCTTGTTTTACACCATTCCATTCTTTCCAGGCAGAGAAAAGGGGGGGGGGAGGGAATCAGAAATAAATTATTTTATTTCATTATCAAGTATCATTGATAATGAGCATGGCAAGCAGCTGACATGTAACGTGCTATGAACTCCACCATCAGAGCTCCTGATAGTCATCTAGAATTTCCATTTGTTCAGAGTCTCTGTGCTTAAGTTTCCTATTGTGGGTTGCTCTTCCAAGTGAAAGAGCACTGAGCTAGTAGGCAAGCAAGAGACACACCTGAAGGCTGGATTTTTGAGTTTGGTCTAGCAATGGAACCTACCCAGATAAAGATCACTATAAGTCAGAATGTGCCAAATTCCTCGAAACCTAATCAAAGTACTTTTCAGTGATTTAACTGCTTAGCTATTGATGCTATTCCTTCCGCTCTATTTATTTATAGAAAGAACAAAGTTTTAGATTTAGAAATACCATCTGGTAAACAAACCGTTGAATAAAAAAATGTTTTGTTCCTTTCACTTAACTGCATTACTTTGAAATGTAATTAAGTTTTAGGTCAGTTGTTTGCTTCTCTCAGGAGAACTCTTTTTGCCCTGTTAAGCTTGAGGGAAAAAAATCCACTGGAAAATTATCCATTATATATTCTTATACTCTTTATTATTTATCTTTTATTTGTATATGTATGTACATATATATATCTTTTCTCTCTATATTTATTTTATTGTTGTTGTTGCTACTCATTTGCTTTCACCCACTCTTTGATGCATCTATTTGGTGTAACTTCAATGTCCAAGCTAATAAATGAAAGTACAGAAATGAAACAAACATAATCTTATTTTGAGGGAGAAAGAGAGAAGATCAACTATCTATTGAAATCTACAGATAAAAATGGCAAGTTTAGATTTTACTTTTGCAGTTCCACTGAGTGTTTGAGAAGCTTTAGGGTGCATTTGTTGGCTTCTAACGATTGTTCAAAAAAGTTTAGCTAGTTATTATATTTAATGTGTTGAAATGAACTCAACTAAGTGAAATAGCATACCATTAGCTGTGCAGAACATAGTCATCTATGTGTTGCTTTTCTTATTTTTTTTTAGTTTCCTTCAATTGGTATCTTTTCCAAATGGTTTATTTTATCTGTTGCATTAGTCAAAGGACAGAGAAACACATATGCATATATAATAAACATTTGTACAAATTATTTCTTCTTAGTTGATTTTAAATTTCATAATCTAACAAGAGAACAGAACCTTTGGGAGGAAGACTCACCAACAGAAGGTCAAGGGCTGTAGTCTTCAATATGAATTGAAGCTCAACATCGAGAAAACAAAGATTCTTTCACCACTGGGCCTTTTAGCAACTTCATGATGGACAGAGAAGAGAATGAGCTTGTTGATAACTTCAACTTACTTGGTTTCACAATCAACATTCTTGGCACCAGCAATCAGGAAATCAAAAGATAAATTGCACTGGGTATGTCTGCTTTCAGGGACCTGTCTAGAGTGTTGAAGAGCAATAATCTTAGTCTGGAGACCAAGATGCACCTGATCCAGGCCATGATCTTTGAAATTACATGCTATGCATTCAATAGCTGGATAATAACTAAAGATGATAGGGAAAGAAAAAGTGCCTTTGAGTTGTGGTGCTGCAGAAGAATATTGAATATACTGTGGACTGCTAGGAGAACAAACAGGTCAGTCCTGATGAGGTTGTAACTGGGCTGGTTCCTGGATGTAAAGATTTTGAGGCACTGGCTCACATAATTTGGACACATGGCCAGGAGGGACCAGTCCTTGGAGAGGGACATCATGCTTGGAAGGATGGAGGGACAGTGCAAGACAGGAAGACCCAGCATGAGATGAATTGACTTAGTGACTGAGGAAATGGGATTAGGTATGTTGGAGACAATGAGATTGGTTCAGGATAGGGACGATTTCAGAATTTACATACATAGGGTCACTATGAGTTGCAGGTGATTCAATGGCACATAACAACAACTATAAAACTTTTTATTCTTCCAATGTTTAGAAAAAATAAAACTAAAAACATCTTTATTGTTAAGTGCTGTCTAGTCTAGTCTGCTATGACTCTATGAACAACAGATCTAAACTTTTCCCTGCAGTATGCCATCCTCAATCTCAGCTATGCTTAATCCCATTGTTACATTAACTGTGTAAACTCACCTCAATGACTATCTTCCTCTCTTTTACCCAATCTTATATTTTTCCCAGTGTGATATCTTTTTCCAAGGACTGACAATATGCCCAAAGTATGTGAGACAAAGTTTCACCATCCTTACCCTAAGTAAGTACTGTAGTTACACTTCTTGAAAGACAAGTCCTTAATAAATTTGCCCAATGCAACACAGCTTTTGATTTCTTGACCACTGTCATCCTGTGTATCTTTAATTTATATAAAACAATAAGTTAGCTCTTTTAGGAAGGAGATAATAAATGATTATAAACTTTATCAGTTGTCTCAAGCCTGGAATCTTTAAGCTTTTTTCACCTCAGAGCTTCTAAAGACAAATGTAGGGAGTTTTCCACTCTCCCTTCCCCACTGTTCCTAGTAGATAGTAGATACATGTGGCCCAAATTTCTTTTCAGAATTACTCACCAGAAGCATTCTAAACTGGGCTGAGGCAGTAATTATGGGGGAAGCAATGGAAACAGAATAGTTACTCAAACTGACCAACACAATAGATAATTACAATAATTACAATAGATAATAGAGCATAGATAATTAATGCTGCTGTATATCCTAAGTAGTTTAGCGATCCCTGTCACTGCAGGGTGCAGGTGATGGCCAAGGAGGGTGAAATGCAGGCTGCATGGTGGTAAATGTGCCCAGATACTTGGACTTATCAGTGTCACCTGTCTCTTCTCTGGCAAAGAGATCTTCTCTTTAGAATATGTTTCCAGTGCCAGTTCTCAAGCTTCAGAACTACCTTTGACAAATTTCTTTTCAACCTCCACTGACTAGTAACTAGTAGCTATAGAATTGACTTCGATTGAAGGCCACCTCTTCTGTTTTAGAACAGACGTGTTCTACACAGAATTTCCAGTGGGTGACTTTCTAATCACATATTATTTTAAGTAAAATATTTGTAGTGTGTCACTTTTTTTAATTGGTTTGTATATAATCATTCATAAGCATTGGTTCTTTTATTGAATTTTATACATTCATTCACTTTATACAATCCCTCATATACCTTGCTTCATTCACATACATTTTGTTTTGTACAACCATTTTGAAACATTGTGTTTTTTATAATTAATTCTTTTTCTATGACTTCTATTTGTGTGTGCCATCAAGAACCCATTTCAACTTGCCTATTCTTTCACACCCCATTTCCCCTTCCCCTTTTGAACAGCTAACTTGTTCTTGTTTGCAAATAACAATAGCCATACTTTCTTTATATTTATTCTTCCCAGGTTGATCTTTCCTGTCCTGGTCTCTGTAATGTTCATTTTCTGCTCATTTTGTTTCTGTTTTCCTTCTTATCCCCTCTCCCTATAGCCCTTAGTTACCATCTTATTTTCACAGTACCTTTCTTATGCAGTATTTGTCCTTTTCTTACTGAATTATTTTACTCAACATAATGCCTTCCAGACTCTCCTGTGTTTGTGTGATTCTTCTATGTATGTATGTATGTATGTATTTGTAAATTATATCAAGAAAACAAAGATTCTCACCACTGAGTCGATTGGCAGCATCATAATAGATGATGAAGAGATTGAGATTGTTAACGGTTTCTATTTTCTTGGCTCTACAATCAACAGTCTTGGTACTAAGTTGTGCCTGATACAGGCCACAGACTTTGCAATTACTTGCTATGCATCAGAAAGCTGGATAATGACCAGGGATGATAAAAGAAGAATTGAAAAAAAAATAAAAAAAAAACAACAGAAGAAGAATTGATGCCTTTGAGCTGCAGTGATGGAGAGGAGTATTGAATATAACATGGACTACTAGGAGAACAAACAAATGTATCCCGGAGAGGGTGGAAGGAGGCTGCTCCTTGTAGGCAAGGATTCCGAACCTTCATCTGACATATTTTGGACATGTTGCAAGGTGGGCTCAGTCCTTGGAAAGGGATGTCATGCTTGGGAGGGTGGAGGGATAGTGCGGGAAAAGAAGACCCTCAATGAGGTGGATTGATTCAATGACTGGGGTAATGAGGATTGGTGTGTTGGAGACAGTGAAATTGGCACAGGAAAGATCAGGGTTTAGGGCTGTTTGTACATAGGGTCACCATGAGTCGCAGGCAATGCGAGAGCATGTAAAAACAATAACAACAATAACATTAGTCTACTATTATAGGAATACGTTGTTGTTTGTTGTATGTTGTAATGTGCTGTTGAGTTGCTTGCGACTCATAACGACCCTATGAACAACAACCCACATTATCAGCATAAATAATAATTGTTGAAACTAATATGTCTAAGATTAAAACAAAGCATAAACAAATTCTAGTATTTTCTTTCTATATTACAAAAGATATCCTTGGAAATGCCTGATGTAGAGTCATAGATATTGCAGATTGTGTTCTTTGGCATGATTCTTGGGAAGTTAACAATGGAAACAGCACAAAAATATGGTTATTATTTTCATAGGAGCATCTCATGTTAAGTAAGTATAATTTACATTCTAAAGTCCAAATTTATGAGATAAATTCAACATGACACTAAAAAAAATATAATTTGAAAGTATTATTTTTTTCATATGAGCTTTTATAGGTAGCCCCTGATTTACAATGGGTTTCTCTATTATTATCTCCTGCTGATATAAGGAATATACTTCATCTTCTTCCTTTCTTCTCTATTATTATTATTATTGTCTCTTTTATTATCAATTTCTCTATAAATCTGATCTTTGAACATCTGCAGCTGAACATCTGAGAATGATAATGTCAGCAAATTACAGGCTGTAACATTGTATGTCATGTTACTAACGGTAAGATGTACAAAAAGAAGCAGATGGTTGTGTGTATAGTTTGTCATAACTTGAACATATACTAAGTCAGGGACTAAAGTACAGTGAAATGTCTGAGAGCCTGAACCCAGAGTTCTTCCAGGCGGCTGTGCTTTCACCTGTCCCTTTGCTTACTTCCATATTGTTTGATTAATCAGGAAGTGTCATATCTTTACTTCTCTTTTACATACCCTTTTTATTCGTCAAAACTCAGGTTTTTTTTGGTTTTTTTTAATAATTTTAATGAACATTTACAGAGAATTTGGATTTCCATTCATTCCTTGCTGCACTTCTCTACCCATCCAGCCCTCTCTCCCCACCCCCCAGTTCACTCCTCTCTTTCAAAAGTTAAAGAAAGACTCCCTCCCTGGTACACAATTCCCCTGCACCCCTCCCACAGCCCCAAGTACATTCCACTATGCAACCTTAATTGTGGACTTTTGTGATAACCATAATACCCTATCATACAAAACTCAGTTTTCTCTTCTCTTCCTTTACAGAGTCCTTAATTGAGTATAGCAAGCCATTTATAGAAAACTCTGGTGACTTAATCACAGAGAGTTGCACAGGTAAGGTCTGTCTTTCCAGTAACTTCAAAGGAGAAAGACGGACTAGCTTCTCTGGACAATTTAGAAACCCTCTGAAAAGTCATTTATAAGTTGTTACAACTCAAAGGTTGTAGGTAATTAATTAAGCACCATGTACCTTACACTTATTTCTATAGCGAACACAGCGACCGCTAACATTTGCACACGTAGCCATTTATTTTTCTATTTTTTCCCCTCTCACAAAGCAGGTCTAACAGACAGTGACATAAACACTGTCGGCACTGTGCTTACTCATTGTCACCTTATGGAAAATGAGTGATGATCCTCTAGTGGATTTCTGAGGCTGAATGGGAAAATGCAGTCAATCTTTTTCCCTTGGAAGGGCTAGTGGAGTCAAACTGATAGAGAACCAACCATAGCCTTTGGGCTAGCAGTGAAACTCTATATAAATAGTCCGCCAGAGCTCACTGGTGGGAGCTTGTTGTTGTTATAGCCATTGAGTCGCCTGTGACTCATAGTGACCCTATGTACAACAGCTCTGAATCCTTCTTTATTCTGAGCCAATCTCACCGTCTCCTACAGACCCAATTCTACTTCTCAGTTCACCGAATCAATCCATCATATCCAGGGTCTTCCTCTCCTGCGCTGCCTCTCTACCCTTCCAAGCATGAGGTCCTTCTCCAAGGCCTGGTCCATCTGGGCCGTGTGCCCAAAAAATATGAGATATAACTTCAAAATCCTGGCCTCCAGGAAGTAGCTTGGCTTCATACTCTCCAAGACTGACATGTTTGCTCTCTCAATCACACTGTCTCCAACACACCCATCCCAATTACCCCAGTCACAGAATCAATACACCTCATTGTGGATCTTCCCCTTCTGTGCTGTCCCTCCACCCTCCCTAGCATGATATCCTTCTCCAAGGACTCGTCCCTCCTTGCAACATGTCCAAAGTACGTTCAGATGAAACCTCAGAATCCTTGCCTCCAAGGAGCACCTTTGTTTAACCCTCTCTAGGATGAACCTGTTAATTTTCTTAGCAGTCCATGGTACCCTCAATACTCTTCTCCAACACCACAGCTCAAAGGCATTAATTCTCCATCTATCCTTTCTAGTCATTGTCCAGCTCTCTGATGCATAGCAAATGATTGCAAAGAACATGGAAAGACTATGGAAAGAACCACTGAAGAAGCTCAATATCTGCTGCCAAAACTAGGCCTGGTGTTGATTGTGGAACAGACCATCAACTACTCAAATGCAAGTTCAAGCTGAAGCTAAAGAAAATTAAATCAAAGCCACGGGCACTAAAATATGACCTTGGGTCTATCCCACCTGAATATTGGAACCATCATAGGAACAGGTTTGAAGCCTTGAACACGAATGAGCAAAGACCAGATGAGTTGCGGGAGGATATCAAAAGTATCATCCAGGAAGAGTGCAAACGGTCATTACAAAGACAGAGGAAGAAGAAAAGACCAAAAATGGATGCCAGAAGATACTCTGGATATTGCACTGGAGCGCAGAGAAGCCAGAGCAGAAGGAAGAATTCAAGATACTAAAGAGCTGAACAGAAGATTCCAAAAGGCAGTGCGGGAAGACAAAGTTAAATATTACAATGAAATGTGCAAGGAGCTGGAGTCAGAAAATCAAAATGGCCAAACTCGCTCAGCCTTTCTTAAGCTCAAAGAACTGAAACTTACAGAGCATAGTCTGCATTTATTAATATAGGAATTGTCTAGCACGTTGTTGTTGTTGTTATGTGTCATCAAGTCACTTGCGACTCATAGAGACCCTATATACAACATCCCTAAACTCTGCTCTGTCCTGTGCCAATTGCACCATCTCCAACACACCCATCCAATTACTCCACTCACTGAATTAATCCACCTCATAGGGGGCCTTCACCTTCTGTGCTGTCCCTCCACCCTACCAAGCATGATGTCCCTCTCCAAGGACCTGTCCCTCCTTGCAACATGTCCAAAGTATGTTACATGGAGCCTTAGAATCCTTGCCTCCAAGGAGCAGCCCAGTTTGACCCTTTCTAGGATGAATCTGTTTGTTTTCCTCGCAGTCCATGGTACGCTCAATACTCTTTTCCAGCACCACAGCTCAAAGGCATCAATTCTCCTTCTATCCTCTTTAGTCATTGTCCAACTCTCTGATGCATAACAAGTGATAGCAAAGACCATGGCCTGTATCAGACGCACCTTAGTCTCCAAAGAGACACTATTGCTCAATAGGAGAGGCCTCTAACAGCAGACTTTCCCATGGCAATACGTTTTCTAATTTCCTGGCTGCTGGTGCCGAGAGTGTTGACTGTGGAGCCAAGCAAACTGAAGCTGTAGTACATTATAAATTAGGCTCTTACAAAAAGCCTGTCAGTTCATATCCACAAGAGCCTCTGAAGAAGAAAACTGGACAGCCCTCCTTGCATTGGTATTGACAGCCTCAGAAACCTAATCAAAGGTTTCTGGACTCAACAGCAGTTAATTTAGTTGTTTCTTCTTAAAAAAGGAAAAAATGGGGGTTAATATGTGCTATAGGGACTCTAATTTCTTCTTCTCCACAATTACTATTCATGTAGATGCTTTTCTTTCTTTGTATCACACAAGTGTAACTGATGAGTGAGGATAGGCTTTTTCAGTGTTTTTAAAGTCATCCCCTCCCTTGCTACTCTCGTCAATGAGTAGTTCTTTTGAGCCACATGTTTAACATCTGGAAGTCACTCACAGTAATAGCTACCATAGATTCATTGCTTATTTAGAGAAGACATACCAGAAGGGAAGAAGAGATGGCAAATTCCACGTCTCCTTCAATACATTCAGACTCAAGTAACATCGCTGTCTGTTATGTCACTCATTTGACCAGCGAAAGACTTCTCAGTGTGTTCTGTTTTAAAACCAACATTCGCAAAACACAAAAATGCACTACAAATAAAATCTCTTGATTTCACACAGGACATAATTTTCATTTTGACCCACTTCCCTAGCTGTTAACACAAGGTGCATGCATTTCTCCCACAATTTGTGCTTTGTGTGAAACACCACATTTCTCTAATAGCATCAGTAAGCTCACTTGCTCATTTCAGGGTCAGGGAACAAAAACACACAATATGATATAAAAAGTTCAGCCACTCTCTTTATATTGAATATAACCATTACTTAACTGTCTTACACAGATCTCAGAGAACTTCAGTGGTATCAACCTAAGGAACTTCTCTAAGGATTTCTTTCAAGTTCAGTTTAGTAATGATGACCTATCTCCTTTCTGTCTCTATGATTATTCCTGATACCAATCTATCATATTTAAAAGATTCATATAAATGGGGGAAAGTAAAGGGCACACAAACATATAAATAATATTTTTTCTTTTAAATATTTAAAACAGTGATCTCTGATACCAAAGTAAAAAGGTTGCTGCTTTGTATTCAAAGATGATGTTAAGTATGGATTTTTTCCATCTGTTATTCATATACTAAAGAACTAAGGTTGTCACTAAGTCATGTTTGCTATTGTTTACATTCATCTGTCACTTGTGTTTGCTACTTTATTTTTTTATTCATTACATATAGCTTCCCCCCTAATTCATACACATTTTGTTTCTCAGTTTTCCTCATTGATAATATGTTTCATATAACCCTCTCCATACATTGTGTTTTATAAAATTAATCAACATTACCACATCTCTTCAGGTCCCCACGTTACCATTCCCATTTTGTTTACTCCCTGCCTCCATCTACAAAATTGTGCAAATCTGTGGAATTTTTTAGGCTTATTATTTCAGATGGTTTGTGCTCAGCTGAAGAGGTCAAGGTGCACTGATCCAAAATCACCCCGAAGTATAATGGAGAAAAGGTCTAGCAAATGGCTTCTATTAGGGTTAAAGTTGAACAAACCTTATGAAGTAGTTGTATTTTTGTGTTGGAGTCAACTAGATAGCAATACAAAATTTTAAATGAAGTGTTTGAATACATATAGCTGTTGACTGTTGTTTGCAGAGTCTGCTATTATTACCATTCCAGTCGTTCCCCTCCGGCCCTCCCCTCCCCCTTCCAGCCCTCCCCTCCTCCCCCACCATTGTGGGCAACTTAGTTGTTTATTTTCTAATGAGAAGTTGTTGTGTACTGCCCATCCTTCATCCTCAGAGCGGACTGTGGCTTTGACCCATGTACTTTTGGGATTGCAGCACAGCTTCTTGCCAGTAGGGCCACCAGAGTTCTAATTAGTAGTTCAAAGAAGTCCACTGAATTATTTCTTTTTCTTTTTTTTATTCATCATTGCACATTTCTAACACCTTCCCCCAATCCTGCAAAGTACCACTTATTCCAGATTGTTCTCATAACACAGTCATATATTTCTTTCAAACAGTTCTCCTTTTATCTGTTCTAACAGTGATCTTATCTATCCACTCTTTCCCCAATCCCTCCCCAACACCTCCATGTCTGTCCTATTTTATATCAGCAGTATTGTTCAGTATTTGTCCTTTCGTGACCGAGATATTTCACTTCACATAATATCTTCAAGTCTCCCTCATGTTGTGTAATGTTTTACTATTTCATTGTTTTCTGTGCTGCATAGTATTTCATTATGTGGATGTACCACAGTTTCTCTATGCACTCTTTTGTTGATGGGCACTTGGGTTGCTTCCAACTCTTTGCTATTATGACAAATGCAGCAATAAACATTGATGTCATAAATCTGTTTGTGTTATGTTTCTGTTCTCTT
This sequence comes from Elephantulus edwardii, assembly GCF_000299155.1. Lineage (NCBI taxonomy): Eukaryota > Metazoa > Chordata > Mammalia > Macroscelidea > Macroscelididae > Elephantulus > Elephantulus edwardii. The sequence continues at coordinate 12,733,869 of NW_006399840.1, read as the reverse complement.
TAGGGTATATTCTCAGCAGTGGAATTGCTGAGTCAAATGGTATTCCTATTTACAACTTTTTGAGAAAGTGCCATACCACCTTCAATAGTAGTTGTACCATTTTGCATTCTTACCAGCAGTGAATAAGAGTACCAATCTCCAGAACCTCACAAGTGTTTGTTGTTTGCTGCCCTGTTGAAATTTGCTGCTGTTGCTGGGGTAAGATAATATCTCAATGATTTTTTTGACTCACATATCCCTTATAGTTAGGGATTTTCAGGCGTTTGCCATTTGAAGGGTCTTTTGTTGTTGTTTTTATTGTTTTTATGAAGTGTCTATTCATATCCTCCTGGAAGCAGGAGCGGCATCCACTTCCAAAATGGCTTGCCTCCAGAAACTCTATGTACGAACAGTGCTCAGGCTGTTCGTTCATAGGGTCGCTATGAGTCATCTCTGACTCAACGGCATTAAACAACAACAACAACCATTCATATCCTATGCCTATTTTGTAATTGGGTTGTTTGCCCTTTTCATATTGAGGTTCTGGAGTATTTTACAAATTTTAGATAAAAGTCCCTTATCAATTATTTATGGTCAAATACTTTTCCCTGTTTGTAGGTTTCTTACATACCCTGTTGGAGAAATTTTTTGATGTGCACAGAAATTTTATTCTTAAAAGGTTCTATTCATCTCTTTTATTCTCTCCTGGTTTTTGTTTTGCTTGGAAGATTGTTCATGCTGTGGGTTAGGGCTTCTAGAGTTCTTTCTAGGTTTTCTGGAATTAATTTTATAGGCTTCGGTTTTACTTCTAGGTTCTTCATCTACCTTGAGTTAGTTTTGTATAAGGTGTTAGATGGGGAGTCTTACTTAAGTTTTCTGTAGATTGTTTCCCAATTTTGCCAATACTATTTGTTATAGAGACTGGCCTTTTCTCACTTAACTGATTTGTGTCCTTGTCAAAGATCATAGCCCATAAGTGCATGATCTGATTTTTGGGTTCTCAATTCTATTCCATTGATGTAAGTGTCTGTTGCTGTACTAGTACCTTGCTGTCTTGATCATCACAGCTGTGAAGTAGGATTTGACATCAGAGTGTGGTGTCACCTATCTTGTTTCTCTTTTTCAATAGTGTTTTGTTTATTTAAGATCTCTTTCCATTCCAGATAAAAAGTGGAAATTGCCTTTTCCATCTCATTGAAGAATGAAATTGGTATTTGTATTGGGATTGCATTGAGCTTGTAGATTGCCTTTGGTAGAATTGTCATTTTCATGATATCAAATCTTCCTATCCATGCACATAGTATATCCTTCCATTTCTCCAGATCTCTTTTTGTTTCTTATAGTAATGTTTTGAAATTTTTGTGTGTGTGTCTCTAGTTAAATTTATTTCTAAGTATTTCATCTCGTGGTTAGTTATTGTGATTGGTATTGCTTTTCTTTGCACCGTTTCTGTATTCTCTTTGTCATGTAGAGAAATCCAACTAATTTTTATATTTTGATCTTGTATTCTGTTACTTTGGTTGCCTATATCCAATACTTTTCTCACTGAATCTTTAGGGTTTTCTAAGTATACTATCGTATCATCTGCATAGAGAGATAGTTTTACCTCCTATTTGCCAATTTGGGTACCTCTTATTCCCCTGCCTTATTGCTCTCACTTACACTTTCCAATACTATATTGAATAAGAGAGGTGATAGTGGACATCTTTGCCTAGTTCCTGTTCTCAACGGGGAATACCTTTAACCTGTCTCCATTGAGAACAAAGTTGGCTTGGTTTTGCATCTATACTTTTCACTATTTTGAGAACATTTCCCTCTCTTCTAATTTTGTTGTGTTACTATCATTGTTAGTTATTGTCTTTTGGATTCATTGACAGTCTGAAATCTTTATTCAAAAGATATATTCAATGTCTTTTTTTTCAGAGATTGTGTTGTCACTCCAGGTTTCTTATGGTTGTCATTTGTTTAATATATTTTTCCTTATCTTTTAATTCTTAGTCCGTTTTTCTCCTTCATTCTTAAATGTGTTTCTTATAGGCAATATACTGATGGAAGGAGTACACAGAGTCACTGTATCAGAAGAAATTGGCTGACACAGAGGAATTTCATGAAATAACATAAGCAAGAGCCTTTGATGATGAAGGAGGAAGTTCAAGTTGCTATGGAGGAATTGGCAAAAAACAAGGCTCCAGGAGTTGAGAGCATACCCAATGATTCATTTCAACAAACAGACGATGCCCTGAATGTGCTCACTAAGTTGTGCCAGGAAATCTGGAGACAGTCAGCTGGCCAACTGACTGGAAGAGATCAATATTTGTTCCCATTCCAAAGAAAGGTGACCCAACAGAGGAAATTATCGAACAATATAACTGATATCACATGCAAGCAAGATTCTGCTGAAAATAATCCAAAAATGTTTGGAACAATATGTCAACAGAGAACTGCCAGATGTGCAGGCTGGATTTAGAAGAGGTCTTGGTACTAGGGCTATTATAGCTAATGTAAGATGGATCTTGGCAGAAAGCAGAGAATACCAGAAGAATGTCTATTTGTGCTTCATTGACTATACAAAGACTTTTGACTGTGTGGATGACAACAGCTATGGCTGACTCTGAAAAGAATGGGAATCCCAGAGCATTCGATTGTGCTAATGTGAAACCTATACTTGGACCAAGAGGCAGTCATCAGAACAGAACAGGGAGACACTGGATGGTTCAAAATCAAGAAAGGGGTCCGTCAGGGATGTATTTTTCTCCATACCTTTTCAATCTGTATGCAGAACAGATCAACCAAGATGCTGGGCTGTATGACGAGGAATGTGGCTGAAACTGAGGAGGACCTGAAGCACTTGCAGCAGAAGGTCAAGGACTGCAATTTTCAATATGGATTGAAGTTCAATGTCAAGAAGACAAAGATTCTCACCATTGAACCAACTAACAGCATCAGTATGGATGGTGAAGAGATTGAGATAGCTAACAGTTTTAGTTTACTTGGTTCCACAGTCAACACTCTTGGTAACAGCAGCCAGGAAATCAGATGAATTGCCTTGGGAAAGTCAGCTGTGAGGGACCTCTCAAGAGTACTGAAGTGCAACGATGTCAGGCTGGAGACTAAGGTGAGCCTGATCCAGGCTATATTCTTTGCAATTACATGCTGTGCATCACAGAGTTGGACAGTGAATAGGGATGATAGAAAGAGAATGGATGCCTTTGAGTTGTGGTGCTGGAGAAGAGTGTTGAATATACCATGGACTGCTAGGATAACAAACAGGTTTGTCCTGGAGAGGGTGAAGCCAGAATGTTCCCTGGAGTCAAGGATTCTGAAGCTTCGTCTTACATACTTCGGGCATGTCGCAAGGAGGGACTGGTCCTTGGAGAGGGACATCATGTTTGGAAGAGTGGAGGGACGGTGCAGGAAAGGAAGACCCTTGAGATGGATCGATTCTGTGAGTGGAGTGGTGGGAATGAACGCGTTTGAGACAGCAAGGTTGGCACAGGATAGAACAGCATTTAGGGCTCTTGTCCATAGGGACCCTATGAATCCCAAACGACTTGATGGTGCATAAGAACAACTGTTGCACTTTAGGGTTGTTGGTTTTTAATCCATCCTGCTACACTCTTTCTCTTAATTGTTGCATTTAAGCCATTCACATTGACTATGATTCTTAGCAGCCTAGGTTTTATTGTTGCCATTTTGCTGTTTCTTCTTTTTTGCTGTCTTTTGTTTCTTCTGCTGTCTTTGTGTGAAGGGGTTTTCTTAATATTCCTTGTAGAGTTGGTCTTGTTCTCACAAATTTCTTAATTTTTTTTTTTCTGCAAGTGATCTAATTTCTCCTTCATATTTGATGGACAGCATTTCTGAGCGGAATGCATTATTCTGGACCAGCCATTGTTTCCTTCAGTTTTCTGTATATGGCACCCCACTGTCTACTTTCCCCCCCAAGATGTCTGCTGAGAATGCAAAGATTAATCTAATTAATTGATTCTCTTTTTTATGTGACTCTTGTTTTTGGTGTTAGTTGTGTTGTTGTTTTCCCGCTCCCCTCCCTTCCAATATTCTATTCTTATATTTAATTTTGGAGTAGTTGTATTATATCTTGCTCTTTTTCTTTTGATATATGCTCTGATTTGAACAATATCTGTTTTCAGTGACTTTTTCCAACTAATTCTGCATTTTAGAAACTATAACTGGATCTCTTTACTTCTTCATATTGTTATTGATCTGCATGCAATCCAGAGTATCAAAATAATAGTTTTTCAAATGTTCATCATGTTTGCTAATTTTTTGCTGTTAGCACAATTTTTTGTGGACTTAATTTTACTATTAAACTAAGTATTATTTGAGGGTTTTTGTGGGAGAAGAATGGGCTCTCTCTTTCTGTATGATGTATAGCCTCAGAAAACCTGATGTCAGGTTAGCTTAAATTGATTCCCAGTCTGTGGCAATGAGCTGGGTTTTTTTGTTTGTTTGTTTGTTTTTTTTTGGTGGTCGTGGTTGGGGTTGGGGTTTGGGGAGTTTTTCAGTTGAAACATATTTTATTAAAAATTCATTTAATCCTCTGAAAACATTTGTTTGACTCAAAATCTAGAAAATGTATTATAGTGCACTGTGCTGTGTATAGTTAGTGAAGAAATTGACATTTAGTAGGGACACATGTGCATTATAATATAACATAAATATTAAAATCTGCTAAAATAAAACTGGTAAATTTTGTGTCCATTTCTAAGAACAAGAATTATTTCTAGATAGAAAAACTCAGCGGAATAGGCCATGATAACAATACTCCAACTAGAATGCCTAGATGCCAGAGCCTTCAGATACAAGAGCTTCTACATGTTCTCTTTTCATTGAAGTTCATTGTTTCCTGTTGGGGAAGGAATGCATCCCTGACAATATACCCTCCTTCATTTTTTTTTCTTCTTCTGCCATTTTGGCTCTGTCCAGTTGAGGTACAGCGCTCAAAAAAGTTATTTTTCTTCTAATGGCATATTTGGGCTCTAGTTCTGTAGTGCTTCATGATTATATTCAGCTATGAGTCAAAAGGTTGGTGGATTGAAGCCACTCAGAGGTGCCTCAAAAGCTAACCCTGGTGATGTGTATCTTAACTGTTACAGCCTGGGAAACCTGAATAGAACGGTTTGACTCTGCTCATATGGGGTCTCCATGAGTCAGAATTGAATGGATGGCAACTAAGTTTAACAATAAATGATCTACACATTATGAATTGACAATGAGTTAAGGGAGAATGGAAGTATTTATTGAGTGTGAGCAAGAGTGATAAAGTGAGGTAATAACTATGACTTAGGAAGAAAAATCAGTGTCCCCAAACCAAGTAGATCCAAATTATTTCTGTACATTTCACAAGCACTCTTAGAATTATTCTTTAAAGTCTATTATCTGGAATCAATAAATGTTGTTTAATGCCGTCGAGTCGTAGACGACTCATAGCGACCCTATGAACAAACAGCCTGAGCACTGTTCGTACATAGGGTTTCCAGAGGCAAGCCATTTTGGAAGTGGATGCTGCTCCTGCTTCCAGGCTTGACTTAGTCGGGAAGCTCCAGCCAACATTGTTCACCATGGGTGCCCATTACCACGATTGGCACATCACTGTCACAGGCTTCAGCATCACAGCAACCATGAGTTACCTCTGTACAGCAACGCACAGACCAGTGCTATGGTAAATATGATGTCTCTAACAACCCTCAATGCATGCATCATTTTACAATATTTATATTGTTAGCAAAGTTTGGTCTCCTTGTTAAGTGGATAAATTCAGCTTCACTACTGGATAAAAGGATCATTATGCAGAGTTTCCAACAACTTTTCTAAAAACTACCCCTTTGAGGTTCCAGAAAGAACCAAAAGTGATTAGATTTTACAAATGTTATGCCACTTCTTATTACATATAGTATTCAATAAAAAGAAAATCCTATAAAACCATTCTGTTTGCCCATGGGTCTAATCCCATAAAGTCTTTTTCTCACTGCATCTACGTGTTAACATTTGTTTGTCAAAAATGGAGTGGAGGTAAAAGTATTCTCTTTGCCAGTTTATGTGATGCCATAAAGCAGCATTTTTCATTTTTCAACACTTATTAGCTTAGCTCCCCAACTGTGCAGCACCACGCCCTGGTGTGAAATTGAGAGGGAGAACTCTGACAAGTTTATATTGGCTTAAATTTATAGATTTTTCTTTTGAGTGGGTGACGGGTTTTGTTTTTATTTGTTAAAGACGGTGTAGTTTTATTATTTTGCTCACACATCTGTAGAAGATGGGACCATTGGCTTATGAGAATGATAATCAGAAAACATTTACAACTATGCAACTATGTATAAGAAAAGTGGAGCAGGAAGTTGATTAATTAATTGGGTTCTTTAATATGAGGGCTTTAATATCCTATAAAATATGCAACAGACTGCCTTTCATAAACACTATTCTCAAAGGCTTTAAGTCAATAGAGAAACTCAACCTTCACTAAGCTAAATATTTAAAATAATCAGTTCTTCAAATTTGTATTCTCTTGTTTTTCTAGAGACAAATTTAGGAAGACAAACTTAAATTGACTTCCCAGATAGTTTAAGACAGTCTGTAGGCAACAGATTAAAACAATTAGGCTAGTATGTTGTAGCACACTATAATGAAAGGATTGGTTCAAACTAAAATTATTAAGATACATAAACTTAATCCTTGGCTGCTTCTTCCCTGTCTCATACACATATTAACATGTGACAAACAAGAGGAAGACTCAAAAAGCATTTTTTTAAAGATCCATATTCAGTGAGATAGTACAACTGAACTCAGAAAAACCTGTTTATGTTGTGTGAAAGCCTTAAAAATCAACAACAATCGGGAGTATAATCTTTTCTAGCAAGCAATGTTTTAGATGCTTACAGGCAGCTCTAGTGTCCTACTGGTAAGAAGTTGTACTGTAATCCCAAAGGCACAAAGTTTAAGTCTACCGGCTGCTCCAGGGTAGAAGGATGGACAATCTCTGAAAACCAACTGAAGGATCAGCTATGAGTTGGTTCTGATCTGAAGGCAGGCAACAACAACAGTGCTTTACATTTGAAGATATAGTAGGACAAGAACTTTCAAAAAAATCCCAAGAATTAACAGGAAAGTATGTTTAAATTCTCTCAGCTTTGAGAATGGAGATGATTAAAGATTAAGAGTTTCATAATTCCTAGGCTGGTCTCAACAGTGAAGTACCAGCACATGTTGCCAGACTAAACTAGACACAACTTTCATTGACTTAATGATTTTATCTGTATATGCAAAATGTAAAGTAACAATTGCACATCTTCTGAAATAATCTTGAAATTCCAGAACTATCTTCAACTAGGCAAATTCTTTTAATTCTTCAATCTTAGGAATTAATTCTAAATTGATAGATTTATGAATCCATTCATTTAATCCTAAATTAGTACTAAGCATTTAAGCTCATATTTGAATGTTCAAAGTAACTGTTTTTGGTCACATGAAAAGACTTGTACTTAGAAATGTGCCATAAAGTAGGAAAAGGCTCATAGACAACCCTCTAGCAAGTATTTAGAAGTGGTGAATAGTGGCTGTTGGCCTCAGTAAAATTAGCTGGATGACATTATACTGAGTGAGATGTCTCAGTCTCAAAAGGACAAATACTACATAACACCACTTCTTTGTAGAAGGACTGACATGGGTGGTTGGGAGAATATGAAAAGAAGGGATAGATAATGAACACAGTATTGAAACAGATGAGGGAGAGAATGGTTTAAAAGGAATATATGATTAGGCATTATATGTATGATAACGGTCCAGAAAAAGAAGTGTATTGCTACACTGCAGTGAGGATTGGTGGAGGGGATGGGATGGGGAGGAAGGAGGAAATTGTTGAACAACGAATACTTTTTTTAAAAAATAATGTGTTTGGGCAGGGAAAAAAAGGAGAGGGAAATGTGTAACAAAGAATGAATGAAAATCCACCTTTTCTGTAAACTTTCATTAAAATCACAGCCAAAATAAAAAATAATTAAAAAAAATACAGCCTTAGAAGCCCTTGGAGGATTCCGTCCTCTGTGCTAGCAATGAGTCAGAATTGACTTGGTGGCAATGGGATTGATGGGTTTTTGTTGTCATGCAGCCATTATGGGAAGAATCCCAGAGAGAAGATTACACTCAAGGGGATCATCAAGGAGACTCAGTGACATAGAACATAAAGTGCTGAGAGTTGGTGTCATGACATGAATGAAGGCAGTTGAGAGATGACAGTGTTTAATGACATTCAACTGATGATAAATGGGATACAGATCTAATGCAGAAAGAAGAACTAAAATAACAATTTCCAGCCAGGGACACCAGAAAATGTTACTACTATTGAAGAAAAGGAGCTCTGGGGGCCAATTGGTAAGGCACTTGGCTTAAAGCTTCAACATGCACCAAGTATGTCTTTCCTCAAAGAGCACTCTGGCTGCACCCTTTCTAAGACATATCTGTTCTCTTTGGCTCTCCAACACCACAGCTCAAAGGCGTCAATTCTTTTTCTGTCATCTTTATTCATTATCTAGCCCTCAGGTACATAACAAGCAATTGGAAAGACTATATAGCCTGAATAAGACACACCAATCCAGAGGGTCAGCGAAGGAGAGGAAGACCCTCAACCAGGTGGATTGACATAGTGACTGCTGCAATAGGCTCTTGAGTGTCAGGAAGTGTGAGGATGGCGCAGAATAGAATAGGGTACAGATCTTTTGTTCATAGGATCACTATAAGTCCTAGGAGTTGTACTCTACTCGCCTAACAACAACAACATCTTGTTTGTTCTGTGAAAAAAAAAAAGGAAAGTTTAATGAAGCCACAGAATGTCAACAGCTTATAAACAGAATTATTACAATGTTGTTTCCTTTTATTAAAACTGGCACGTGACAGAGAAAGATAGCCTGACGGCACATGACAGAAAAAAATAGCCTTACAGATGACAGTAACAGATATGGTTTAAATGTTGGGCATTAGATGGCTCATTTTGAACAAAGACTTCTGGTGAACAGACTCTGTAACTAATGGCTGCGTTCCAATTAAAAAACCTTTAAGGGAGGATAATATGAAAAAAGACCATTTAATCACACCTTGATTTTTTTTTTCTTTCCAGTCACAGCTGCACAAGGGTAGCAGGCACCATGCTGGGAACACTACCTTTGATTGCAAAGCATAAAATTTTTATGGGCCCCCTTTTTCCCCTAATAAGTTAAAAGTTGGGGTCTCTCCGATGTTTCTTTTGGGTAATAAACCAAGACAAAAATATTCAAACTTGCATACATAAGCCCAGTTAAAATATTTTTTAAAAAATCATCTTTGATGGTTCCTTGTTATTTAGTTGGTGGAAAATGTGGATTAATGAAGATTTTTAAAGGAACTTTATTGTGTGTAATAGATTTCAAATTGGGCCAGTGCTAACTAGAAGTAATGAAAATATTTCTGGAAATGGTTAGTTGATGGAAAAAAAGATAATATTTTATTAAACTTTTCAGAATTAATCATTTTTACCTAAAATATTTCCTTCAACTTTATTTTTTATAGAAAGTGTCTTTGAAGAGCATACCATTTTATAACCGTGTAGAAATGTGGTACACAGAGACAAATGTCTCCAGGCTGTAAGAGATTTTTCCTCTAATTATTGACCATCAAAAATGAAAATGAATTAAATAGTTCATGTTTTCCCCATGTAGGGTGTACCTCTGAATTATTTCCCAAAGTAAAATACAATTTCAGAATTTTAAACTTAGCTCAACATTTACAATTTTGGATTCTTATGTTGATTCTCAATTCACTAAGTTATCTTAGGAAGAGATAATAAAAGTGCATCCAGCTTTCTTATTTTAAATTTTCAAAGCTGTCTGCAAGAACAGCTGTGGGGAGAGGGCATGAGTGGTAAAAAATGTGAAGACTGCAGAGAGCCCATGATGTCGTCTTGCAGGGGAACGTGTTCCCCTTCCCCCAGCATGTTCAATTATGGATTTATTGGATGACCCCCAGCATGGTCTTTGCTCTTGCATATATATTCCAAAGTGTCCTGACTCTTGTATCTGTGTGTATTTAATAATTAAATTCTACCCCCATCTGTTATCTATATACTTGTCCATATTAAAGATTGTTGTTGTTGTTTTTAAGTACCCCAGGGTTGAGTATGACTCACAGTAACTCAATGAAGAACTGATCTGAGCCCTATCTTATCCTGTGCTGTCCTCACAATCCCTGGCATACTGCAGCACATTGTGGCAGTCACATTGCTGCAGTCACTGTCAATCTATCTGGTCGAGGATCATCTTCTCTTTTACCGTCCTTCCACTTTCTAAGGAAGAGGTCACTCTCCAAGTACAGTCTCATCTCTCAATATGCTCAAAGTTATGTGAGACTATTCTTTATCATCTTTCCCTCCAAGGAGCACTCTGGCTGCACCTCATCTAAGACATACCTTTTTGTTCTTTAGACATCCTTTAGATATCCAGCACTCTTTAATACCACAACTCAAAGGCATCAAGTTTTCTTTTGCCATCCTTATTCACTGTCTAGCTGTCAAATGCCTAGCAAGTGATTGAAAAGGCCGTGGCCTGAATCATGTATTTCTGTCTCCTCACTGCCATTTGAACTTTAAAGTTATGTCCACAATTTTGTAAACTCAGTTGGCAATGAAATAATTCTCATTCCCGAGTCTATGTGATATAATTCAAGTGGCAGAACTTTGAGCTGTAATACATACATACATCCTTTCTTCATTTGCTGAGTTTGTAGTTTCTGGAAAATTGTCGAGTCTGGTTTATGGAGCAAACATGTTTGTATAATGTGTTGGTTACCATGTGTTTGGGAGATGTTCCCATAGCCTGTTGTTGATGCTACAGGGGTGGAGTTTTAAATGTTGATACAACGAAAATGTAATGTGATTGGACTTGGAAAGGTGCCTGAAAGAGACCACCCATCTTATTTATTTTGCTGCCAAACAGGTCAAACAAATTCAGTTAAAAGGCTTTGAAATTTCATGGTAGTAAACAATTCATATTTCATTTTAAATGCATTGTTAGTTATACAGACATATACATGCTAAAAGCTACTTTTTTGCTACATGATCTTCAAAGACCTTTTTCCTTTGACAGTTTTATTTTTAGAACTCACTTCTTTTGTAAAAACAAAACAAGACAAAAATTGTTCAGTCTCCTCGAAGGAAAGAAAACTCTTTACAAAAAACAAAACAAATCTTAGGTTGGTTTCAAACATGCATAACTCCTTGTTTATGACCATATTCTTCTAAACTTCCCACAAAACCATATTCAGTGTTCAAGATCATTAAAGAGTAATATACTTTGTCTTTTCCTGCATTTGGTCATCACGTCTAAGTGACTGGAATTCTGCCTTATTCGTATTACTTGTTGCCCTACTAGGTATTCTTCTCATGCCTGGCAAGCAGCAGGCATTAGGAAAAATATTTGGTCAATTCAAATGGGTTCTACCTCAATAACAGAGGTTATTCTAATTGTCATTAGTGTTGTTAGGTGTCATCCAGTTAACTTCTAGTGTCTCTGTATGCAACAAAAACAAACTCTGCTAGATCATGTGCCATTTTGACATTCTTAGTCTCAGTGCCCCTTTAAATGGACTAATCTTTCTGGTCACTTAAATCAAAGTTTATTTTCACCCTACAGAGAATAAACAGTACCAGCAAGCTACTTCTTAAAGGTTTGTTTACAGAGAGTAGCACTGCCAATCCAAAGGTGGGAAGTTTGAATTCACCAGCTGCTCTGATGGAGAAAGGGGACAATCTTCTCCCAATTGATTTATAGCCTCTGAAAACCTACTGGAAAATCAACTTTGAATCGGTTCCTACTTCACGGTAATCAACAAGGAAGCTGAATGTTGGTAACAATGGGATGTCACAACTAGAGATGACCTCTCTAACTGAGAAAAACAAAACAAAAACAACAATGTATATTGGTTCTTCCTATTTAGCAAGAACCAAGTATAAAGTTGTTGTTTTTAGGTGCTTTCAGGGCAAGACTATTAATAGTAGCCCTAAGAACAATGGGCTTGAATTTTGTCCTATCCTGTTCCTTCCTCACCCTCTCTGATACACTCAGTCCCTTTGCTGCAGTCATGTCAATCCATCTCATTGGCAGTCTTCTTGCTTTTACTGATCCTGTACTAAAGTACTCTCTGTATAATTACCAGGTGAGTGACTTTTTTTGCAACAGACAGGAAACTACATTTATCTTAAGTATTGTTGTTGTTGAATCGTGCCATCAAGTCACCTGTGACTCATAAGAACCCTATGTACAACAGCCCTAAACTCTGCCCTATCCTGTGCCAATCGTATTGTCTCTACAAACCTATCTCCATTACCTCAGTCACTGAATCAATCCATCTCATGAAGGCTCTTCCTCTCTTGAGCTGTCCCTCCACCATCCCAAGCATGACGTCCCTCTCCAAGGATTGGTCTCTCTTTGCAACATGTCTAAAGTATATCAGAAGAAGCCCCAGAATCCTTGCCTCCAAGGAGCAGCCTGGTTTAACAATCTCCAGGACGCACATGTTTGTTCTCTTAGCAGTACATGGTATATTCAATACTCTTCTCCAGCACCACAGCTCAAGGGCATCAATTCTTCTATCATCCATTCAGAATTAGCCAGAATTTCTTAGTACAAGGTCTATATTTTCCATAGTCTGTTTATTTATTGTATTATCTCTTATTTGAAAGGTAGATCAGTGAAAAAGGATGATCCTCAAGGAGGGGGGAGCTTTGTGACTTCAACAATAGGCTGGATGATGGCAGAGATCACGAGGATAGTGCAGAACTGGTCAAGTTTCCATCTCTTGTTCATAATGCTGTTATGAGTCAGAATCAATAATTTAAGAAATTTCATATGACCTTCTTGTTATATTGTTGTTGTATACCATCAGGACAGAACCAACTCATAGCTGGGCCCCCTGATGGGTTTTCAGAGGCAGTGAATTCATGAGAGAAGAGGGCCCATCTCTCTCCCACAGAACAGCTGGTGGATTTGAAATATGTACACCTCCAGGATTGCAGCACAGCAGGATCAATTCATACAAAAAAGTCTTTGCTTTTATTTTCCATTGGGTTCATAGTGAAGAATATATTAAATCATATTACCTTAATTTTGTTTTGCTACTGCAACAACAACAACCCATCAGATCCTCAGTCTACTCCTAAATTTATTTCCTTGTCCACTCTTCTGTGTGACCCTTCTCTATTCTCCCAATTGAGAATTCAGATTCCCTAAATAAAAGCTCATACTTAGAACCATCAGAGCTTCTGACTCCAAGAATTATATTTGTTACTAGGGTATGGTTGATAGCAACTTTTTTTTTCAGGAAAAGTCTAATAAGTTGTATCTTCACATTTTTTGTAATATTTCACAATCATATAGACGTACTAGTGATTATTTGTTGGAAGGTTTTTTTTTTTCTTTTTTCTGCCTTGAGTTCTCTAGAACATTTTTCTTTTCCTTCCTCTTTTGTGATTAAGTGTGTGGACTAAGAACCAAACTGCCTGAATCCTAGCTCTTCCATTTATTAATTAGGTAACCATGAGTAAATGAAGTAACCAATTTTGTGTCTCAATTTCCTTATTTGTAAAAATTAATAAAATGATCAAACTAGTAGTTTTTAATTGAAACACACACACAAGGAAGCTCTGGTGGCATAGTCTGTGGGGAGTTTCCTACAAACCCAAAGGCAGTATCTCTTTGGCATTTTTTTATCTATCAAAATCTTTGAAGGAGAAAGATGGGCAATCTCCCATGTGGTTTACAGTTTCATGCCATAAGTACTCAATGTATTTAAACTATTACTAGTCATTTTGTTCCTTCATAATGACTATAGTCCTTCATCACTACAATTAGACACAAGGTCAAATTCCCACAAACATGGAGCCTTGGAACCTCAGATGAGATGTCCAACAAAACAGACTCAGAAGCAAAGTGTAAATTTGATTCCAGTGAAATTTCAGAATGGAAGCCATCTTTTACATCCTTAATATTATTTGAGCTAAAAAGTGCATAGGAAATGGACATTTCTTTTTTCCAGTGGTTCTCAAGTTTTACATATCCAGAACTTCTTGTTTAGTTTTTAAGACATGTTAGACCTAAAAGAGAACTGTATCACATGGTCTACGGATTTCATTTTGAAAAAGACCTTCTGGATTTGGGATGACTGCTCTCATCTTGTACTTCTACTAATTCACTTAGTGCTCTGGTGGCCTGGTAGGTAGGAAGCTGTTTGCTAAGGCAAAGGTGGCATCTCTCAGCATATTGTTGGGAGAAATGGACAATCTCCTCTGGTGCAATTTATAGCCTTTGAAAAACCACTGGAGGATTAGTTGAATCACGTCCAACTGGACAGCAATGAGTACGGGCAAGAAATTGTATTCAGTATATGGCGAAACTGAAATTAATGAAACATTGGTTTTGTTCTTATACCAAGGGAGATATGCCATGCAAGTAGCTCTTAATTTTATCAGAAAAAAATATGTATACTCCATATGCTTTATAACTGGGCAGTATAATTAGAGGGTATAGCTTAATCATTTAGACAAGTGTTAGAATTTACCCCTTAAAGTACAAGGACACATTTCTAGGAGTCTTAGTAAATTAAATCATAATGTTTCCATTTAATGGGCCTTGTATACACCCTAAAATTAAAAAAGTCTAATATTAACGTCACCATATAAAGTTGTTACTAAGGAAGGTCTAAAAGAATACGCATCATAAGTAGCCCTACCCTTGCTGTTGTTACCTGTCTTTGAGTCTTCTTTGACTCAAATAGAACCCATAAACAACAGATCTGAACGCTTCCCTACCCTGTGCCGTCCGCATCATCTCTAATCTACTTGAACCCATTGTTTCAGTTACTGTACTGTTCCATCTTGTTGAGAGTGGGTCTCTCTTTTACTAACCTCCACTTTTCCCAGCATTATGGTTTTTTCCCGAGGACTGACCCATCATAACATGCACAAAGTGTGTGAAACAAAGTTCCACCATCTTTGCCTCAAAGGAGCACTCTGTTCACACTTTCTCCAAGACATACTTGCTTATGCTTTTGGCAGTTCATAGGATATTGAGTATTCTCCAACACCAAAGCTCAAAGGCATCTATTTTTCTTCCATTGTCCTTAGTCATTGTCCAACTTTCTAATATATAGCAAGAAATTGAAAATACTATGACTTGGATAAGGTTCATCTTAGTCTTTAAACTGACATCATTACTCTTAAGCTATTTGGGACATGTCTTTGCCAGCAGATTTTCTTAATGCAACACATCTTTTATGGTGGTATTTTTTTGTGTGTGTGTGAGTGTGTGTGTGTGTGTGTGTGTGTGTGTGTAGTTTGTTAATTTTTGTTTTGGGGTTTTCCCCCCCTACTTTTGGGCAAGGAGGGTCTGGTCCTTGGAGAGGGACTTCATGTTTGGGAGGGTGGAGGGACGGCGCAGGAGAGGAAAAGCCTCGATGAGATGGATCGTTTCTGTGACTGGGGTGGTGGAAGTGAGTGTGTCGGAGACGACGAAGTTGGCACAGGATAGAGCAGCGTTTAGGGCTTTTGTACATGGCATCTCTATGAGTTGCAAGTGACTCAACAGCATATAACCACAGGGACAACAACTTGGTACCAAGTATGTTACTTGCAGATCCAAGTAAAATGAAATCATTGGCAATTTCAATCTTTTCTTCATCTATTATGATGTTGCTTATTGGTCCAATGGTGAGTTTTCTTGATGGAGAGATATGAACCATATTGAAGACTGTAGTCTTTGATATTCTGTAGCAAGCATTGGAAGTCCTTACTTTCAGCTAGAAGGGCTCTGTCATCTGCAGACAAATGTATACCAAAGGTGGACTTTGGTTTACTATCCTGCACAGTTTAATCTTAATTTATTCTTGATATATAAGCATTAAAAACTTCCCCCTGGATAAATGACACTGTTCCTAAAGCCACCATCAGGAAAACCTTGAGAAGGAGCTAGTATAGAATGCAGTTTAGTAATGTACAGAGAATAATGTACACTCCTGGCAATATTGCTTCCATAAAGATAAGACTAGAATGAATTTCACCACTTCTTTTTTTCTGTTTATCTCCCAGTTACTTGGTGACAAATGTGAAGTGTTACTTAACTTCATAGCTTGCTCAGTTACAAGTCACTGTGAATATAAATTTACTGATGATCACAATTACTTTTCATAAGGAGTTTTGATAGCATAGTCCTGCTTTAATCCACCAGTGGCTCCAAAGAAGAAAGATGGGTTATCTCTTTCCATTGAAAGTCACAGCTTTAGAAATCATGAGTTCAACTCTATGAGTTGAACCAACTGGATGACAGTGAATGAGTCATAAGGAAAACTAACATTCTGCTGAGCAGGACCTCAAAAAGGGACTAATTTAATTCGGAG
The DNA here is from genome assembly GCF_000299155.1 of Elephantulus edwardii. Taxonomy (NCBI): domain Eukaryota; kingdom Metazoa; phylum Chordata; class Mammalia; order Macroscelidea; family Macroscelididae; genus Elephantulus; species Elephantulus edwardii. The sequence goes on along the minus strand of NW_006399840.1, from coordinate 12,717,462 downwards.
ACTTGAAATGGAGATTCAGGGAAGAATGAAACTCCTTAGAGGGCAGCAGCTAAACGTTAGCAGGTTAGAGACTGCACCAGAAACCCAGGATTATCTGTCCAGAATGCTCTTGAGAGTTGTTTGAGTTCCAGACGTATTCTGAAGCATATATCACCATTAGTAGAACACAGCAAAACAAAAATGGACTAAAGCATTTTGAATTCTATTTTGAAAACACTTTTTAAAGGATGAGGTTGAAAATAATTTCTAGAAATCTGGTAATTTTTTTTCCCTTCCTACCACATAAACTTTTATCTTAATAGGGCAAAATGATTTATGTTAAAGAAAATAAAATGCCCTTATTTATTATAAGTGAAGGGTAACACATTTCTATTCTTTGTGCTTTATTTCCTGTAACACCGTAGTCTAGAAATGTTATGAAAAATGTGTCTTAGGACCCATATTTACAGTCTTTTTTTCAGTGTATATATTTTTTCTCTTGAGAAATTGTGCCATGCTAGGGAGATTTCAAATCAAGGCTAAGGTCTTTCTTTAAAATGCAAAAGGTAGATTTCATGTCTGTCACAAGTATATCTCCTCCACCTCTAAATATTGGATATATATTTCTCATCTCTCTTTAATTCATGGAAGAATTGAGGAAAGTGACTGTTTTTCTCCTTAGGAATTTCCTTCTGATTATTCTTAATCCAGTATGATAATCCTGTTTTCAAGTTTCTTTGACAGAAAGGATGTTTGTTTCTTCTTACCAGCATACTTCTCTTTCTTACTTTCAGTGGGTAGAAGAATGAAAGGAGATCTCTATATAAGATCTTGTTTCCCAAGGTATTCCAAGAATCACCAAGGAAGGCATGGGACTTGGTAATGAAGAAGGCATGGGGGTGGGTGGTCAGTGTAAGCAGATTTTCTCTAATGCTTTACAGGGTGTTAAGGGCTTTTATAAATACAAACTACAGGGGTACAGATATCTGACAGCTCTTGGAGAAATGCCCATGAAGGAAGAGGAGGAACAGGAGGCATGGCTGCTAATTTTCAAAAACAAGATGTTTTAGTGAGAAAAACAAAGTTCCACAGGAGGATAGACTAACAGCAGGAAAAACTAGCCAGTGTTCAAAATGTTGAGATAAAACATTTTTCATTAAATACTTAGACACAAACCTTCCCTCAATGTAGTAGAGAAAGGAAATGTTTGGCTCTACACTTTATGAACCCAGTGAATTGACACAATGTCTATAACAACAAACTGAAGCATATCAGAGATCATGAGAATGATGCAGGACAGGGTTCTTGTTGTTATGTGCCATCGAGTCGCCTGAGATTCATAGTGACCCTGCATACAACAGCTCTAAAACCTGCTGCCAAACTTACTGTTTTCAACATGCCTATCGCTATTACCACAGTGACTGAATCAGTCCATGTCATAGAGGGTCTTCCCCTCTTGCGCTGTCCCTCCACCCTCACAGCATGACATCCCTCTCCAAGGATTGATCCCTCCTTGCAACATGTCCAAAATATATCAGATGGAGCTTCAGAATCCTTGCCTCCAAG
>NW_006399840.1:12711585-12714477 GCF_000299155.1 Elephantulus edwardii | reverse complement strand
TCACCCATTATTATCAATGCATCTTTATTGCATGTTCGATCTATCTCCGACTGTAAAAGTTGGTAGAAATCATCTATTAGGTTAAGATTTGTTGTTCAGAGGGTCTTTCTAATGAGAAATTAGTGGACTGGCACCTAACAACAACGTTGTTGTTGTGTGCCTTCAAGTAGGCACCAATTCACATCTGATCTTCCAGGGGGTTTTCCAAGGCAGTAATTGCGTGAGAGTGACTTTCTATCTTTTTCTCTCAGAGGAACTGGTAGATTCCAAATGTATGCCTTTAGGTTGGCAGTAACAACACCTTACCACTTGGCCACCAGAGCTCCTTTTATAAAAACTGCAGCTTTATGATAGATACTGGCTTCAGGTTAGAAAAACTGAAAAATTATCTTAATAAAAATAGCCATTAAATAGGTAATTTTGAACTTGTTTACCCAGACACCAAAGAGAGCAACGTGAAAATTTCTGACTCTTTGTATCCATAAGTATTGTGAGTCCACTACAGTGGCAGTAACAGCGCTTGTATTGACAAAGATGGCTGATGAGGTTTCATCCAGTCTTGACTCAAAACCTTACATCCTCTAAATTAAAAGTGACACAGAACAGAGTGGCCTATCAAAACAATTTTTACCAGCTAACAATTGGGAGCAAGCCTGTGTCAAAGGCTGGGTATGCCTGATTAGTTGAAAAACCCTCCTTCTGGAATTTGCATTTTAAATGAAGCCCCAAGACTTTTGGGTTCTAGTTGTTTACTGATGAAATGAAAAGAGGCTACACAAACTGTTGGGGACACTTTGGGCTTCAAATCAATATTACCAAACATGTTGATGAGTTAAGTATAAATTAATCAGAAACATATGGCTAGAATTTCTGTGGAAATCCACAGGGTATATTAAGGGAATTAGAGGGAAATGTGTTAGGCCAAACATGTTTAAGAATTTAACAAAACCAAAATCCACCAAAACAATTTAACATATTTTAGTAAGTTTTTTCTAGTTTTTTCCACTATAATTGTGTATTTGTTCAACTGTTTTAAATTTATATTTTCAGGGTGAGTGATAGATCCATAAATAATTATAACATATTACAGTGGGGTTACTTATGTCATTTTTTTATTTTTATATATAACCAGATAATCAAATTTATCATAGCTAATGTTGCTATGGTTAGATAAAGTCTAAATATGTTAGGAATTCCAGGAATTTTGGATCAATAACAAAGAAACTTGGTTATGAAATGGTGAAGGAGAATTTATAATACCTTGAGTTTAAATCATTTTACAGCCATGCATTCTTTTAATACATTCATCAATATTTAGGATAATTTTAGGTATTGTCCCTAGGTTCTTTGGGAACATAAAATTTAAACAACAACAACAAAAAAATAAATTTAGATTATGCCCTTAAGAAATGTACTAGACTTTAACTTACAACACCTTTGGTACCAGCAGTCAGGAGATCAGGAGACTTACTGCACTGGGCAAATCCATTGTCAGGTACCTCTTCAAATTCCCAAGGAGTAAAGATGTTAGTTTGAAGACTAAGGTGTGCCCGACTCAGATCATTGTCTTTTCAATCACTTTCTATGCATCTGAGAACTGGACAGAAGATGGATGACAGAAGAAGAATTGATGCCTTTGAGCTGTGGTGTTTGAGAAGAGTACTGAACATCCCATGGACTGCCAAAGAGCAAACAGGTATTTCTTAGAGAACCTGAAGCAAGAGTGCTCATTGGGGGCAAAGATGATGAAGATTTGTCTCTCATACATTGAGCTTGTTGTTAAGAGAGGCTATTCCTTAGAAACGGACATCATGCTTGGAAAGGTGGAGGATCAGCAAAAGAGGAAGATCAGTTGGACTGAGACAGTGACTGTCCAATGGGCTCAAGTGTGTCAGAGATGATAAGGATCACATAGGATGAGATAGGGTTCAGATCCCTTATTCACAGGTTGGCTATGGGTCACGCCAACTCAATGACACCTAACGTTAAATTATCACAAATGTGGAGATATTTAATTGTTTATTAATGCAGTTTAAGGTAACAGACTGGATTTCTTTTTAAAATGGCCATTTTAAAGTGTAAAAACCAATTTGTTCCCAAAGAAAGAATATGTAGAAAATGATATAAATGCATGTAGTAAATATTTATACAATTTAGCAGACACCAGAAGATAATATTTCTTTTTTATTTTTATTAGTTTTGTTTGTGAGTGTACCGTCAAATCAGATCTGACTGGCACAGGAGGAGATTGTCCCTCCTTCCCCGGCAGAGCATCTGTGGATTCAAACCATGAGCCTCTGGGACTGTAGTTGCAGCTCCTTGCCACTAGGCCACCAGAGCTCCCCTAGAAGATAATATTTCTTAATGAAAAAGGTGGCTAGTATTTGGACTCAAGTCAGAGCAGTGGGTGGGTGAATAAAAATAATGTGGAAATAATCCTCTACGGAATTTTAAGGATATTTTTATTTTAAATCAATAAACCTTCATTTGAAAGAGAAAATTAGTTTAGAGTTTTAGTCATCGGTGCTTGGGACTCTAGTGGCTGAGTCTGTAAGGAGTGGCATTGTTAACCCAAAGGTGATGCTTCTCTGGCAGTTCAAATCCACCAGCTGCTCTGTGGGAGAAAGGCAATAACTTCCTGTGAAATTTATAGCCACAAAAAATCTTTTGAGAGATCAGGTGTGAGTTAATTCTGACTCCAAGGCAATGAGTTTGAATGAGCAGTGTTGTTGTAGGTTTTGGGGTTCCCCCCCCTTTTGTTTTGAACAGCTTTTTAACAAGAATGCCCTGAGGCACAGTCTAAGCATTGGTCTACTTAGTGAAAGATGAACAGTTTGAATCTACAAATCACACTTTTGTAGAATGATGCAGATCCACCCCATAAAGAGTACA
>NW_006399840.1:12703396-12709920 GCF_000299155.1 Elephantulus edwardii | reverse complement strand
AACTGACTGGAAGAGATCGATATTTGTTCCTATCCCAAAGAAAGGTGACCCAACAGAATGTGGAAACTACAGAACAATCTCACTGATTTCACAAGGCTTCTGGGAGTTGAAATTAGCTTAATGGTAGTGTGTCTCTTCAGGGTTGAAGGTGGGGCTTTTGACAGAAAAATGGCCACACATCAGAATTAATGTTTAGAGGCAACTGGGGAAAAGGAATCATTTTTTTTAAAGTACTCTGAAAATTCCTAGTCCATAATGTCAAGGAGCCTGAAGTGCTTCAGATGTGCAAAAAAATCTTACCGCGATGAGATTGCACACAATGTTTCCTCCCAAACCCGCAAAATCATCGTGGAAACCTCGTCAGTAGAGTCACCAATCCCAATGGCAGACTATGCAGCGAAGAAAATGAATAGAAAGTTAGTTTTGAACATTTTGTTAATGGTAACTAAACCATAAAAACTGCTAAAAAAAAAAAAGAAGTACTTCAAGTGTTGTCCTGCCTGTCATCAGTATTGGATGGCACAGTGAATGTGAGGTGAGCATATGTGGTAGATATAATCAGATAGGGTGGGTATGAGGAGAAGGAGGGAAGGATGTGGCAGGAAAACTGACAAAAACTAAGTGAAGACAGCAGAGCTCCAAGTGGCTTTAAGATCCTGTTCTATTCTGAGAAATAGCATGGGATAATCCTGGAGGAGCAGCACAGGATTGGAGTCAGAGTGAAACGTGAGAATTGTATTTGATCTATCTCGAAATCACTTTCTGATAAACTCTATAAGAGACATCGGTTATGCATTAGAGAGCTCTGATGGCCTAGTGTAAATAATTGTACTGCCAACCTAAAGTAAGCTGTTTTAATCCCAGAGCTGCACCAAGAGAGTAATATGGGTATTCTACTCTGTATGATTTACATCCTCTGAAAGCCTGCTGTAGGATCAGCTATGAGTTAGTTCTGACTCAGTGGCACATATCAACTACAATTACACATTAAAACATTCTCTTCTTCATGCCATACTAAGTGGTTTAGGAGGCATTATTTAATTGGAAATTCAATATCTTCAAATTAAAGTGAAAAGAAGATCAATGATTTTAACCATGAAAAAAGACTGAAAACTTTGAACTGCCTCATTTGACTTAATATGGAGAAATTTCACTATATTATTTTCTTGTATTGGGTTATCACCTTAAACCTTAAACCCTAAGCCAAGCCTGGCTTGCCTGGCTCCTGAAGGCAGAGCAGTCCTTCACTTAAAACACAAGGTCGAAAAAGCAGTGGACTACAAAAGCTGCCACAACACCTGTGCACACAGCACCATGCGCTCTCTGGTAACCAGGTCACAGCAGCCCTGGGCAGAGCAAATCAGGGCAAACACTGTTTTCCTGTCAAACATTCTTCTAGGTGGTATAGCACTGGTTGGTGCATTGCTGTACAGAGGTAACTCATGGTTCCTGTGATGCTGGACACTGGGACACTGATGTGCCAAATGTGGTAATGGTTACCCATGGTGGACAGTGTTTGCTGGAGCTTCCTGACTAAAACAAGCCTGGAAGCAGGAGCAGCATCCACTTCTGAAATGGCTTGCCTCCAGAAACTCTATGTACAGTGCTCAGGCCTTTTGTTCATAGGGTCGCTATGAGTCGTCTATGACTCGACGGCACCTAACAACAACAACACTGGGTTATTATTCATTTAACTGAAGGTACATGAGAAAATAAACCATATTATAATATTTTTATCAAACATATTTGAATAAGGATCTTAGCTGAAAGCAGGGAATACCAGAAGGATGTCTATCTGTGTTTCATTGATTATGCAAAGGCATTTGACTGTGTGGATCATAATAAACTGTGGCTGCCTCTGAGAAGAATGAGAATCCTAGAATACTTGATAGTGCTAATGTGAAACCTACATTGGATCAGGAGGCAGTCATCAAAACAGAGCAAGGAAACACCGCATGGTTCAAAATTGAGAAAGATATATGTCAGGGGTGTGTCCTATCTCCCTACTTTTCAACCTATATGCAGAACAGATTATTCAGGAGGCTGGGCTCTATGAGGAGCAGTGTGGCACCAGGAGTAGTGGAAGATCCATCAACAATCTGTGTTATGCAGATGACACAACCCTGATTGCTGAAACTGAGGAGGTCCTGAAGTGCTTGCCGCAGAGGGTCACGGACTGCAGCCTCCAATATGGATTGAGGCTCAATATCAAGAAGACACAGATTCTCACCACTGGACCAATTGGCAACATCAGGACAGATAGTGAAGAGATTGAGGTTGTTCACAGCTTTAGTCTGCTTGGCTCCACAGTCAACACTCTTGGCACCAGTAGCCAGGAAATTAAAAAACATATTGTGATTGGAAACTCTGCTGCTAGGGACCTCTCCAAAGTACTGAAGTGCAATGGTGTCACTCTGAAAACCAAGGTGCACCTGATATAGGTCTTTGCAATCACATGCTATGCATCAGAGTTGGACAATGACTAGGGAAGATAGAAGAAGAATTGATGCCTTTGAGCTGTGGTGCTGGAGAAATGTATTGAATATACCATGGACTGCCAAGAAAACAAACAGGTTCATCCTGGGGAAGGTTAAATTGGGTGGCTCCTTGGAGGAAAGGATTCTGAGGCTTCGTCTGACATACTTTGGACATGTTGCAAGGAGGGGCCATTCTTTGGAGGGGAAATCATACTTGGGAGGGTGGAGGGACAGCACAGGAGGGGCAGATCCTCTATGAGGTGGATTGATTCAGTGACTGGGGAAATTGGGGTGAGTGTGTCAGGGACAGTGAGATTGGCAAAGGACAGAGCAGAGTTTAGAGCTGTTGTACATAGGGTCGTTATGAGTAGCAAGCGACTCAATGGCACATAACAACAACAAAAACAAACGAGTCGTAACAAAGGCAATTGGGTTATTTTTAAGGTTATAATTATTTCTAAGCCTGGATACCATAGAAAAACAGTAAGACAATTTTTCAGAACTATTTTGTCTTTAATTCTATGTCCAGCTTAATTTCTGTCACCAAGTCAATGTTTTCTAATACTAATCCTTCTTCTCTGTTCCCAACTTTTGCATTCCAGTCACCCATTATTATTAATGTATCTTGATTGCATGTTCAATTGATCTATGACTGCAAAAGTTGGTAGGAATCTTCCATTTCCTCCTCTTTGGCTCTGGTTGTTGATGCATATATTTGAATGATGGTAGTATTCACTATGGATATCCATATGTGTCCATATGGATATTAGCCTGTCTCACAACATTGTATTTCAAGATGCATCTAGAAATGAGTTTTTTTTATTATAAAAGCAACCCCATTTTTCCCTCACCTTTTCATCTCCAGCATAGTAGATAATATGATTATTTGACTCAAAATGCCCCAAGCCAGTCCATCTCATCTCATTTCACCAATCCCTAGTATGTCAATATTTATGCGTTCTGTTTCTTTCTTGACAATATCCAAGTTTTCTACATTCGTGGTTCTCACGTTCCATTTTCCAATCACTACTGTGTGCTTACTACAGTTGTTCCCCCGCCTATTTGTTTCCATACCTGAGGGCTCAGCCTTAGTTGCTGTATCTTTCTAAGTGTGCTCTACTTCTACTCTCACCATGATATTATAGCTAACGTCAGATGAATCTTGGCTGAAAACACAGAGTACCAGAGGAATGTCTATCTGTGATTCATTGACTACGCAAAGGTTTTGACTGTGTGGATCAAAACAAACTGGCTTACTCTGAGAAGAATGGGAATACCAGAGCACTTGATTGTCCTTATGTGAAGCCTGTTCTTGGACCAGGAGGCAGTCATCAGAATGGAGCAAGGATACACTGCATGGTTCAAAACCGAGAAGGGTGTGTGCCAGGTATGTGTCCTATCTCCATACCTTTATAATCTATATGCAGAACAGATTATCCAGGAAGCTGGGCTCTATAAGGAGAAATGTGCTATCAGGATTGGAGGTAGATTCTTCAACACTCTTTGTTATGCATATGATATAACACTGCTTGCTAAGACTGAGGAGGATCTGAAGCGCTTGCTGCAGATCAAAGACTGCAACCTTCAATATGGATTGAAGCTCAACATCAAGAAAACAAAGATTCTCACCACTGGGCCAATTGGCAGCATCATGATAGATGATGAAGAGATTGAGATTGTTGACAGCTTTAGTTTGCTTGGCTCCATAATCAACATCCTTGGTACCAGTAGCCAGTAAATAAAACGACAAATTGCATCTGCTCTCAGAGACCTCTCCAAAGTATTGAAAAGCAACGATGTCACCCTGGAGACTAAGGTGTGCCTGATCTAGGCCAAGATCTTTGCAATTACTTGCTATGCATTGGAAAGCTGGAAATTGATGTCTTTGAGCTGTGGTGATGGAAAAGAGTGTTGACTATATCATGGACTCCTAGGAGAACAAACAAGTTCCTCCTGGAGAAGGTGAAGCCAGGCTGCTCCTTAGAGGCAAGGATTCCGAAGTTTCATCTGACATACTTTGGACATGTTGCAAGGAGGGACTAGTCTTTGGAAAATGAAACTGTTCTTGGGAGGGTGGAGGGAAAGTGCAGGAGAGGAAGAACCTCTGTGAAACAGATTGATTCAGTGACTGGGGCAATGGAGATAGATGTGTTGGAGGCAATAATATTGTCACAGGATAGAGCAGAGTTTAGGGTTGTTGTACATTGGGTCACTATGAGTTGTAGGGGACTCAACAGCACATAACAACAAGAAGAACAAGATTTTGTCTTTATATGCTTAGGCAGAACAATCATTTGGCTCACCAAATAGTTCAGCTACTTTATAATTTTGACAGAATCACAATAATTGGAACTCAGAATTATCCTTCCCTTTAGCTATCGTTCCCAAAATCCCTGTAAATGTTCATTAAAACTAATAAAATTTAATAATAATAAAAAAATTTTATACTTGTTTACTTTCAAAGTTCATAAAGTTTGTATACATTGTTTTTCACACCAAATCTTTTTTCCTTATATTCTTTTAGCACACCAACCAATTGTTAGCTCTTAAAGAGAATGTTGTAGTCCATTTCATATGAAAGGAGCATTTTCTTCTTCTGTTCTCAGATGAAGGGGGTATAGTCAACACTCTTCTCCAGCACCACAACTCAAAGGCATCAATTAACTTTCTATCATCCCTAGTCACTGTCCAACTCTCTGATGCATAACACATAATTGCAAAGACTATAGCCTGGATCAGGCGCACCTTAATCTCCATCCTGACATCATTGCTCCTCAGTACTCTGGAGAGGTCCCTCACAGATGACTTCCTCAATGTAATTCGTCTCTTGATTTCCTGACTGTTAGTACCAAGAGTGTTGATTGTGGAGCCAAGCAAACTAAAACCGTTAACTGCCTCAATCTCTTCACCATCCATACTGATGCTATCAGCTGGTCCAATGGTGAGAATTTTTGTTTTCTTGATCTTGAGTTTCAATCCATATTGAAGGCTGCAGTCCTTGAACTTATGCAGTAAATGCTTCGGGTCCTCCTCAGTTTCAGTAAGCAGGGTTGTGTCATCTGCATAACACAAATTGTTGATGACTCTTCCATCAATTCTGATGCCACATTCCTCCTTAATACAGCCCAGCATCATGGATGATCTGTTCTGCATACAGATTGAAAAGGTATGGAGACAGAATACATCCATGGTCGACCCCGTTCTTGATTTTGAATCATGTAGTGTCTCCTTGCTCTGTTCTGACGACTGCCTCTTGGTCCAAGTATAGGTTTCTCATAAACACAATCAAATGTTCTGGGATTCCCATTCTTCTCAGAGTCAGCCATAGCCTGTTGTGATCCACACGGCTAAAAGTGTTTGGATAGTCAATGAAGCAAAGATAGGCATTCCTCTAGTACTCTTTGCTTTCTGCCAAGATCCACCTAATATTGGGTATAATATCCCTAGTACTATAATCTCTTCTAAATCCAGCCTGCACATCTGGCAGTTCTCTATTCTCTGACGTATTTCTCCAGTCGTTTTTGGATAATTTACAGCAGACTCTTGCTTGCATGTGATGTTAATGATATTGTTCGATAAGTTTTGCCCTCTGTTGGGTCACCTTTTTTTGGAATGGGGACAAATAACAATCTCTTCCAGTCAGTTGGCCAGGTGGCTGTCCTCCAGATTTCTTGGCATAACTTAGTGAACACATACATCCAGGGAATAGTCTGTTAGTTGAAATATGTCTATTGGTATGCCATCAATTCTTGGAGCCTTGTTTTTTGCCAGTTCTTTCAGAGCAAATTGAACTTCCTCCTTTATCACCACAGGCTCTTGCTCATATGTTATTCCATGAAATTCTTCAGTGTCAGCCAATTCCTTCTGATACAGTTTTTAGTTGAGAAGTTATATTTAAGACCTATGTTGTACGTGGAAGCAGGAGTGGTATCTGCTTACTAAACAACATGCCTCTGGAAACTCTATGAACTTTGAGAAGTGAACTTAATTATAGAAAGGTTTCAGGTCTTTTGTCCAGAGGGTCACTATGAGGTGTGCTTGACTGGA
>NW_006399840.1:12684125-12703296 GCF_000299155.1 Elephantulus edwardii | reverse complement strand
TATATATAAACACCTACCTATCTAAATCTATATGGGGAATCCTAGTGGCATAGTCTGTAGAGAGTTGCACTGCAAACCCCAAAAGATCACGACTCTCTCTTCAGTATAACCATCAGTTACAGTGGCTCCTGGGGAGAAAATAAACTCTCCCTTGCAGTGTGATTTATAACCTTGAAAACTCAATGAAGGGTCAGCCCTGAGTCAATTCTGACTCAGGGACAATGAGTAAGATAGGTTTAAGACAGCAATTAAAATAGCATGGACTGCCCAAATTAAAATCAAACATTAATTCTACAGGTCACTCAAGTCTTGTGATCTCTGCGTTTTCAATTATAAAATGGAGATGGTAATAGAATTTATCTTATAGGCTTTCTCTGAAGAATAATGAGTTAATATATGTAAAATATTTAGATTCCAAGTGATTTATGCATCCTGGCATCTATGGGATGTGCAATTTAATATGTACAATTTATGTATTATCTTTATATTGCATTACTGGTGTATAATGGTGTTCAGTGGTTGAATTCTTACTTTCTAGGCAGAATACTTACGTTTGACTCCCATCTAAGACACCTCAAAACTTTCACCATTCATCTGTCAGGGAACGTTACAGGTTGCAGTGATGTTGAAAAGGATTCAGTGTAACCATCAGGCTAAAGAAAGAAAGAAAAAAAGATGTAATCGTCAACTCCAAAAAATTCTGTCATTGCCACTGAGTTAGAATCAAGTCATAGTTGACACTCCATTGGGTTTCTGAGATTGTAACTTGCATGGGAGGAGATTTCCCACCTATGTCCGATGGAGTCAATGTGGATTTGAATCATCAGAGAGACTTGGTCATGGGTTTAGTGGCTCAACACCAATGGACTATATTTTACATGATCTCCCTTTCCCCAAAACTAACCAATTAAAAACCATTATGGTTCACAGTGGTCAGACTGGTGTTTAATTTTGGGGGTGTCCTGGAGCAGACAGGCAACATCTTCTCCTGTTATTAAATAGAGCACCAAGTATAAGGACTGGCAGCTAAAACTAACAACAAATTACTTAATTTATTATTATAAACAGGAATCACTGGAGAAGTTCTATATCAGCAGTGAAAACTAGATCAGGTGCTGATTGTGGAACAGACCACCAACTACTCATATGCAAGTTCAAATTAAATCTTTTCAAAGAAAAGACTGTACTGGGGGGGAGGGGTGGTCAGGGGGAAAATGTAGCAATGAATGAATGGAAGTCCAAAGTCTCTGTAAATTTTCATTAATAATAATAATAATGATAATAATAAAAAGATAAATGAACCTTAAAAAACACACAAAAAAAGCTTAAGAAGGTTAATTCATATCCATAGGAATAAAATTTTAATCTTGAGTCTATCCTTCCTGAATTTTGAAACCAACTCAGGAACGGGTTTGAGGCCTTGAACACCCATGGACAAAGACCACATGAGCTATGGGAAGGTATCAAGACTATCATTCATGAAGAAAGCAAAGGGTTATTACAAAGAATGAAGAAGAAGAAAAGACCAAAATGGTTGCCAGAAGAGGCTCTGAATATAGCACTAGAGCATGAAGAAGCCAACCCAAATGGAAGAAATGAAGAAGTTAATTTATAGAAGATTTCAAAGGGTAGCTTGGGAAAACAAAGCATGGTATTATAATGAAATGTGCAAGAAGCTGGAGTCAGAAAATCAAAAGGGCTGAACTCATTTAGCATTTCTTAAGCTGAAGGAACTAAAGCCATGAGTTGCAATGTTTACTAATGCTATAGGCAGAACATTGAATGATTTAGGAACATTAAAAGAAGATGGAAGGAGTTTACAGAGTCACTGTAACAAAAAGAATTGGCTAACACAGAACATTTTCAAGAAACGACATATGATCAGGAGGTAATGGTGATGAAGAAAGAAGTGCAGGCTGCTCTGAAGGACTTGGCAAAAAATATAAAGCCCCAGAAATTGATGGAATACCAACTCACATATTTCAACAAGTAAACACTGCCATGGATGTGCTCATCAGGATATGCCAAGAAATCTGGAGGACAATTACCGATTGGAAGAGATCCATATTTATTCCCATTCCAGAAAAAGTGACCCAATAGAGTGTCAAAATTATTGAACAATATCACTTATACTGCACACTAGCAAAATCCTGCTAAAGATTATCCAGAAACAACTGGAACAGTACATTGACAGATAACTACCAGAAATATAAGCCAGGTTTAGAAGAGTTTGTAGCACTAGAGACATCATTGCCAATGTCAGATGGATCTTGGAGGAAAGCAAAGAGTACCAGAGGAATGTCTATCTGTGTTTCATTGACTATGCAAGGGCATTTGACTGTGTGGATCACAAACAAATTGTGGCTAACCTTGATGAAAATGGGAATCCAAGAACAATTGATTGTACTTACGTGAAACCTATCCCTGGACAGTCCTCAGAACAGAACAGGGAAATACTGCACGGTTCAAAATCAGGAAAGGAGTGTGTCAGGGATGCATCCTTTTCTCCAAAGCTTTTCAATATATATGCAGAACAGATCATTCAGGCAACTTGAGTTTATGAGAAGGAAACCACGAAAGCAAACCATTTGCAATGTTGTTGTTGATTGTTGTTGAGTGGGGCATGACTTACCTAGACCCTATGAACAAGAGGCCTGTTCTATAACTATCGTCATTTATCAAAGTTATTAGAGTTTCCTGAGATATGTTGTTTTGGAAGTGGATACCACTTCTGCTTCCAAACCTGTCTTAAACTGGGAGCTCTACCAAACACTTCTCACTATGGGTAACCGTTATGGCATTTGGTACCCCAGTGGCACAAGGTTCAGCATCACAGCAATCACAGGTTACCTCAGTGCAGCATTATCAAGCCAACCACAAATTGAGATAGTTGGAAATGAACCTAACTAGAACCTCAACGGACCTGTATTAAAAAAAAAAAACTACAGAGCATTTCTACAAAAAACAATAAAAGACCTAAACAAATGGTAAAATGTTCCCTTTTCTTGGATAGGAAGACTCAATGTAGTGAAAATGATAATCCTATCAAAAGCTATCTACATATTCAAATGCAATGCCAAAACAGATAACAAATTTATTTTTCAAAGAGATTTAAAAGTAAATGATCAAGTTTATTTGTATAGGAAAGAGATCCCAAATAAGCAAAGCACTTCTGAAACACAAAAATGAGTGGGAGGCATAGCACTCCTTGACCTCAAAACCTACTACACAGCAGTAGTAACCAAAACAGGACGGTACTAGGACAATGAGAGGCACATAGACCAATGGAACAAGACTGAGAACCAAGAAATGAACCTATCTGTCTCTGGTCAATTGAAATAAAACCTATCAAATAGGGAAATTACAGCCTCTAAATAGATTATAAAACTTTTGAAATTGGAAGAAAAGACAATTTCTGATAGGTTTTTCTGCCAATAGATGGTTCTAGCAAAATTGGACTGCTACCTGCAGAAAGCTGAAGCAGGATTGACATCTCACATCATACACAAAAATCAACTCAAGGTAGATTAGAAACTTGGGGATAAAGCCCAAAGCCTAAAGTTCACAAGAGACAAAGCGGGACCAGGCTTAGAAGCCCTAGTTTATGGTATAAAGAAGCTGACAAATACAGCCAGAAATGTAGTCTGAAGAGGATAAAATGGATGAATGGGGCCTTCAAAAGATTAAATCTCTGTGTGCATTAAAAACTTTTCCAATAGGGTGGAAAGGAAGAAACCTAACAACTGGAGAAAAAAACCCCCAAAACAACCAACCAACCAAACACTTGGCAATACCATCTCTGACAAGGGTCTCATATCAAACATTTACAGTATACTCCTGGGCCTCACTAAGAAAAAGACCGATATCCCAATTACAAAATGGGAAAAAGATATAGAAAGATTTTTCTCAGAGGAAGACATTTGGATGACCAATAGACACAGAAACAGATGTTCAAAAAACACTGGCAATAAGAAAGATGCAAATCAAAACCACAGTGAGAAACCATCTCACCCTAGTAGCAATGGTAGTGGCTATTAAGGCCCCCTGATGTGTCCCATTTAGCAGGACAGCAAGAAATAAATTTTGGAGAGGATGTGGCAGTTGGAAACTCTTATACACTGTTGGTGAGATTATATAACAGTGCAACCCCTCTGGAAGGCAGTTTGGCATTTCCTTAAAAAGGTGAACATAGAAACTCTGTATAACCCAACTATTCCACTACTAAGAATATACCCCAAGGAAATTAGAACTGAGATACAAACGAGATTTGTACATCAATGTTCATAGGAGCTTTATTCTCCATTGCAAGATCATGGAAACAGTCCAAATGTTCAACCACAACAGAGTGGATTTAGAAATTGTGGTACTTTCACACAATGAAATTACTATGCAGTACTCAGTAGTAATAATTTTGCAAAATACTTCATAACTTGGGAAAGACTGAGTGAACTCAGTCTCATAAGACAAACACTGCCTAAGACCATTATTTTTAAAACAGAAGGAGAAAAGGTGTGTAGGGATACAAGGGTAGAAAGGGGTAGGAGCAGAGGGATGAGGATGAGTAGGGGTGAAATAATAGTGTTGCACAATTTGGTGGATGGAGGGAGATGGTAAATGAAATGAGAAAAATCCAGCAGGGACCTGAAAAAATGGGATAAAGGTGGCAGTACTTCAATGGTGATTAATTTTGTAAAATATAATGAATGAGAATTATTATATGAAACATAAAGTGAATGAAGAATAGGTGAAGCACAATGTATACACACTTTGTAGGAAAATAAATAGAAAATAATAATAGTTTAAAAAATGAATAATAAACATTTCAGCACCATATGTCCTCAAAACTCCCTTGCATACAACATCACTGTGCAAAAAAAAAAAAAAAATAAACAGAACATGCTTAATAGAAAACTCAACAGTACTTATAGCCCTCTTAGAATCTTTAAATACTCACTTTATACAATTGAACTATGTCTAAACCATACCAGTGAGGGAAAACTTTTGGAACACCTGGTCATCTTGATCAATTCAGCAGCCACACTGAATCACTCATTTCTGTGTGATTTCTTGATAAAAAAATCTACTTAGAGACTTGAATTTTTTAGTCTAGCTCTCTAGAATTCTGGCTTGAATTTCATCTGGTTCTGATTTTTAGATTTAAGTGTTTTCTGCATCTCCAGGTAAAACTAATAGTACAATTGTTATTGTTATGGACCATCGAGTCACCTTTAACTCGTAGTGACCCCATGTACAACCTTAAACCCTGCTCTATCCTGTGCCAACCTCACTGTCTCTGACACAACTACCACCATTACCTCAGTGACTCATCAATCCATCTCATTGAGGGTCTTCCTCTTCTGCACTGTTCTTACACCCTCCCCAGCATGATGTCTCTCTCCAAGGATTGGTCTTGCAACCTGTCCAAAGTATGTCAGACAATGCTTCAGAATCCTTGCTCTAAAGAGCAGCCTGCTTTCACTCTCTCTAGGACAAACCTGTTCTCTTAGCAGTCCATGATATATTCAACACTCTTTTTCCAACACTGCAGCTCGAAGGCACCAATTTTTCATCTATTATCCTTAGTCACTGTCCAGCTCTCTGATGCATAGCAAGTGATTGCAAAGACCATGGCCTGTATTAAGCACACCTTAGTCTACAGACCAACATTGTTGCTCTTCAGTACTTTGCAGAGGTCTCTGAAGCAGACTTTCCTAAGGCAATTCATCTTTTAATTTCCTGGCTGCTGGGTCCAAGAGCGTTGATTGTGGAGCCAAGCAAACTAAAGTTGTTAACAATCTTAATCTCTTCACCTTCTATCATGATGCTTCAATTCATAATGAAGGCTGCGGTCCTTGACCTTCTGCAGCAAGCACATCAGGTCCTCCTCAGTTTCAGCAAGCAGAGTTGTGTCAGGGGAAGCTAAAACAATCTGAGGTAATTGAATTACAATATGGATCATTTTACCTTTATTGAAATATTACCAAGCTATCTTAAGTTTGTTTAATTATTGAAAAAGTTGAAACTGAAAAAAATTAAAATGGAGAAAACCAGGCAATTTGTCCCTAGGTTCATAAAGCTATGTAAATCACTATAGTTGGAGGTTTTGGTTTCTCCTGGATCAGGAGCATGTCTTGGTTCAGGTGTGTGCTGTGGGGCCTGAGAGTGTCATCACACACTCAGGTAAAGCAATTGCTGGTGACCCTACTAAATTGTTACCCATGCTCATTTTTGTGTGTCTGGGAATCCTTTTCTTCCAATCTCTCACTTATAGCCATACTTTTTCTCTGGGTCTCGTCTTTTAATCTCTCCCTCTTTGACGTAGTGAGATCCTGAAGGACCTTCTATATTTCCCCCAGAAACGCTGATGTTCAAAGATAGTGACAATATCCAGGGTATTAGAGTTATGAGAAGCCCTAGGAGGTACAAACAGCTAAAGGACTTGACTCTTCACCACACAGTCAGAGGTTTGAGTCCATTCACAGGTCTGTGGGAGATCTACTTCTGAAAAATTTGGCAATGAAAATACTCATGAAAGTAATGATTACATCTAACTAGAGGCTCTGGTCTTTCACACATGACAGGCCCTTAAATCGGGGCTGACTGAGCAGCATCTGGTTTAGTTTGGTTTGAAGAGAGACCTTAAATTACAAATTTAACTTTGAAGTGCACCCACTTCTCTTCCCATAGTCTTCTTTTCCTTCTATCCTCTCCCATTCTGTAACTTTTAGGGAAACTAGAGCTTCATTCTATTCTATGTTCAAGTTCCCTCCTGGCTTTTCCCTACCAGCATCTACCTTCTTCCTGAAGTATATTGCCTAAAACATTTTTCCTCACTTCCAAGTACAATACTTCTTCTTCCATATAAGTAATTTATCTAGGAAGAAAGCAAATTGATTTTTTTATCTCTGACTACTTAAAAAAACACACCAATTTACTCTTTATTTTTCTTATCTTTTATGAAAGATTTTAGTAGCCTCCCCATTGCTCCTCTTGCTTCTGGTTTGTCCAACAAGTGATCTCTTCCCTATACAGACTACAATGAGATCTCTCAAAATGTAAGTCAAGGTGCTATTCATCTACTCAAAGCTTTTTGTGAGTCCCAGTTCAATGAGAATAAATGTCAAAATCCTAACAGAATATGAAACAGGCCATCTTGACCTGGAGCTTCCTTTCTGACCAACCTCCTCTCCAGCTCTTCCAGCTTTCTCTGCTGTAGCCATATCGCCCACCTCACTGCCCCGGAACACCTCAGAGAGATTTTTCACATTCACTATGTCCTCAGTGCTCTTCTTAGCTGCCACTGTGACTTACTCCCTCACATTCTTCAGTCTTTCTTTTTTTCCACGTATCTTCCCACTGAGAGGGAGCTCTGGTGGCCTGGTTATGCTGCTATCTCAAAGACTGCTCCTCCACTGGTTCCATGGGAGAAAGATGGGCTGTCATCTCCCACTCTGCTACTTACAGCCTTGGAAATCCAATGGACAGCTAGCGAGGAGACAGCTCTGAGCCAACAGTAAGGAATGAGTTCTCAGTGAAACTTTTGTAATGTCATTAATTAAAATTTATTTTCCTTCAACAGTGTCTATTCTTCTCCCTAGCTTCACTTTTGTTATTCAGCTTTGCAGGTTTTTAAAAAATATTTTTTAACTTTTTATTTATTTATGTTTAATATTTTATTGTTTTTCATATAACAATACCTTTATAGTATGTTTCATTCAAATACATTGTGTTTTATACAATCTTTGATTTACACTGTTTCCAACAATCTTCCATATTTTATTTTATATTTTATATTTTTTTATACTAGTTCATTTACAAAATTCGAATATATTGTTTTTCACACCAGAGCCTTTCCATTTCCCTCACCCCTTTGTTTAAAGTCAATCTTTCCCTACTAATTTTGGTTTTGTCTTTTTGAGCTGACCTTTGAAATCTGTTCAGCTCTTTTACTCAGTGTCTCTTCCTTTTGTTTCGGCTTCTCAATGCTTTAATGCAATTGTTATAGTCTCTTCTGTCATCTACTTTAATTCTCTTGTGTTTTTTTAATAAGCTTTTGTTTTCTTCATGCATGACATCCTTGAGGTCCTTCCACAGTCCCTTTGCCCTTTTATCATTGATGTTCAGTGCTTCCGCTTCCAACCTGTTTTCAAAATGATTTATAAATTCAAGTGGGATATACTCAAGGTCATATTTTGGGTTCTATGGGTAGTTTTATCTTTCTTCAGCTTCAATTTGAACTTGAACAACATTAATTGATGGTCTGCTCCACAACACCTGATAGTCTGGTTTTGACTCTTGATATTTTGCTTATCCAATGACTCTTTCAACAATAATAATCAATTTTATTCCTATGCAGTCCATCAAGTGATGTCCATATATAATGTTACCCTTTTATGTTTGCTTTAAAAAAGGCATTTACCATGAACAAATTATTATATAAACAAAATTAATTTTATCTTCAGTTTGGTTCTGTCACTAAGTTCTTATTTTCTGACCACCATTCCTTCCTCACAGTTTCCAACTTCTGTGTCCCAGTCACCAATAATTATTAATGGATCTTGGTTGTATGTTTGATCAAATTTGGACAGCAAAAGTTGATATAAATCCTCCATCTCCTCCTTTTTGGTTTTAGTTGTTTGTGCATATATTTGAATACTAGCCATATTAATAGGTCTTCCTTCTGTGCCACCAAAGTAAAAATATAATAAAATATACAAAGAGATGGAGTAAGATTATAAAAAGGAAAGAACTCCCTCACTTTTTCTCAATTTGAAACAAGTTAAAAACAAATTCAAGACTCTAGTTACCACACTGAAAGATGCTGTGGGCAAAATCTTGAGTGGTCTAGAAAGCATCAAAAGAAATTGGAAGAAATACAGAGAGTCATTGTACCAAAAAGAATTAGTTGACTTTGAACAATTTTAGGAAGTACCATATGAACAAGAGACAGTGGTAATGCAGTAAAAAATTGAAGTTACACTGAAGGCTCAAATGAATTGATAAAAAACAAATTGATGTGTATCAACTAATAGATGTAGCCCTGGGTGTGCTCACCAATCTGTGGCAGAAAATTAAGAGAGCTGTTGCCTGGAAAACTGACTGGAAGGTATCCATATATTGTTCCCATTTCCAAGAACAGAATGTGGAAATAGTTGTTGTTATGTGTCACTTGCGACTCATAGTGAACTTCTGCACAGTAGCTCTGAAGCCTGTTCTATCTGTAATCAATCTCACTGTCTCTGACATACCATACCTCCATTACCCCAATTACTATGACAATCAATCTGTCTTATATGTGATCTTCTCCTATTCTGTCCCCCTGCCTTTCTAAGCATGTTATCCTTTTCCAAGGACTGCCGTCTCCTAATCATGAGCCCAAAGTATATGAGATGGAGCTTCAAAATCCTTGCCTCCATGGTGTAACTTATTTCAATCTTTCTAAGACAGACCTATTTGTTCTCTTGGAAGTCCATGGTATGTTCAATACTATTCTCCAGTACCACTACTCAAAGGCACTGATTCTTCTTCTATCATCCTTATTCATTAGTCAGCTTTCTGATACATAGCAAATAATTGCAATGAGCATGGCTTGGATCAGGTACATCTTGGTCTCTAGAGTGACATCATTACTCTTCAGCCCTCTGGATTGTTCCTTGACAGCAGAATTTCCCAGTGCAGTTCTTATTTTGATTTCCTGACTACGGGTTCCATGAGTGTTGGTTGTAGAATCAAGCAATATTGTTAATAATCTCAATCTCTTCTCCATCTACCATAGTGCTGCCAGTTGGCCCAGTGGTGATATTCTTTGTTTTCTTGATGCTGAGCTTCAATCCATGCACTGGGAAAATCTACTGTCAAAAACCTCTCCAAATTCTGAGCAGCAAAGATACAGTTTAAAGACTAGGATGTGCTAGGTATATAAGTCATGGTATTTTCAATTCCTTCTGTGAATCTGAAAGTTGGACAATAAATAAGAAAGTAAAAATAAAAAAAATCATGTCCTTGAAATGTGATGCTGATGAAGAGTATTTCATAAAGAACATCAATTGTCAAAAAGACAAAGAAATATGTCTTGGAGGAAGTGCAAATCCAGGTTGTCCCTTAGAGGCAAGGATGGTGAAACTTGCTCTCAAACCCGACGGGAATGATATTAGGAAAGGAGGAGAGTTTAAAAGAGAGAGGAAGACCTTCAATAGAGTGGACTTTAACAGTGAGTTTGAGCATGTACCAGCTGATGAGGATGGTGCAGGACAGGACAACGTTCAAATCTGTTGTCGTCAGGTCATAGTCAACTTGACAGTTGCTTGAAAGCAAAACATTAATTTAATTTTGTTTGATACAGATAAGCCACTGAGAAGAGTTATACAATTTTTTTAACTTACATTCCTGATGGAAGTTTCTAGTGTCTCCCAAAACTCCCACCTCTATTGGAAAGATGTCTATAATCCAATTCTCTTCATTCACATTATATTTCACACTAGTTTCCTTCTGAGGACCCTGGTCCTGTCATAATGACCATCTGTCTCCAGTCCTATCATATTTACACCCCTTCTTTGTTTTTGCTTAAATGGTCATTTTTGTCCTTACTTGCTGTGTTTCTCAACCACCTTTGCCCCTAAGATAGCAATTACAAAGGCACATTTCAAGTTTTAGCTCCTCTGAAATGCTTTTTCTGGAGAAACCAGCATTCATGATCTCTCCTTGATAATTACTTCTAATCAATCCACACTGTAGTCAAGAGCCTGTCATGCACAAGACTATGCTGGAAGAAACAAGGATGCAAAAATAAATAAGACATAAGTAAATGCGATGATGGAAACTAACATAGGTTCCTATGGGGGTGTCCAACTGAGAGAAGTAAAAGCTCCCTCCTACAGCTCTTATACTCTTGCCAGTCAGATTGAACAATTTTAATATTTTACTACCATTGTATGTGCCACCTCTTTTTCTTTCTCCCCTTTTTTTATAACTTCCCATTAACATTTTTGACATGTCATGCTCTTTACACATCAATATTCTCATGTCTTTCCTAAGAACTAAGGTATGTATTATGTAATTACATGAATTGATAAAATTCACATTGGAAATTTCCAAGCATTTTCTTTAGAAGGAAGACTGTTCTGTACAGTTAGAAAGTCACAAGAGGGATTACTAAGGAAGGCAAAATTTACTAAAGAGTTGATTGATGAAAACAACATGATCACAAAAAAAGTAAACCATTTTCTAGGCAAAGTTTATAGCAGATTTAAACTCATGAGAAAATAATGAATCTTTGAAGAACTTAGGGCAGTATAAACCAGTGGGTATGCATAAGGTGTTCAGTGATGAATAAAGTTATTTCTGTGACAGCTCCTACTATTGTCATCTTTTTTTACGTAGTACTTTAAAATCGGAAGGAGTCTTCCTTTTGAAATAATTTTGCCTTGGATATCATCTGTGGAATATCTAGATTGGATTGGAAATAGTAAAACAGAATACCTTCTCACACTACTTTTTTAACATAGAAATTATTTCAATAACTTCCCCTATGACAGTGA
This sequence comes from Elephantulus edwardii, assembly GCF_000299155.1. Lineage (NCBI taxonomy): Eukaryota > Metazoa > Chordata > Mammalia > Macroscelidea > Macroscelididae > Elephantulus > Elephantulus edwardii. Next base: position 12,691,759 of record NW_006399840.1, on the reverse strand, counting down.
AAACTTTTTTATCTTTCACTAAGGGAAAGAAAAATCTTCAGAAACTTCAAATGAGTGTATTTATTTTGTTGGGATTTTCAGCCTGGACAAGCAGAATGCAGAGGCTGGAATGACACAAGCTGGGAGGATTCTGGATGATGGTGATAAGAAGAAGGGGTACAAGTAGATCCCAGAATGGAGTAAATCTGAATCCCAAAAGAAGGTTTAATTAAGGTCTCTACCTGAAGAGCCTCAGCACAAGGGCAGAACTCACCTAGCTCATCTAGTAATAAGATGTGTATGAGGCTGTGCATGAGGCAAGTATTAGACTAGAACAAGAGATTTGGAAAGGAGATTGGGAGTGATTCTGGCCATAGTCCATGAAATGTTGGAGGAGCCCCAGGGACATTTTTATAGGGCACACATGGTCTTAGCTGGAAATGAGGAAGGAAGGGTTATGCATTAAGTTAGTTCTTGCAGAGGTCTCAATCTGTTTGAGATAAACATATACAAGAACAAAAAAAGGAAAAAGTTACAATGCAATCTGAGAAGTTTTTTAATCAAGGCATATGCCAAGTAAAAAGAAGTTTCAGGGTTTTAATAAAGATTTCATAGACGTGACATCTGAAAGGCTCGTAGGACTTGAGTAGTTGATAAGGGTCAGGAAATTCTAAGAAGAATATCTATCATGGGCCACATGAAAAAGAGCATCATGCTGCCTTTCAAGACACAATGGTCAGGAAAAGAAAATACAGGAAAAGGAATTGATTAGAAAGAAAAAAACAACTATCTAACTTCAAGGTCATAACCTATGTAGACTGAGCCAAAATCACATTGAGATCTCACAATCATGAACTGGAAAAGATGAAAATATTGCAACAGGTGGCACTATGGTTAAAGAAGTGAACTCAACTAGCCTAAATAGGCTTTAGAGAGTTTATCAGATGCTGTCTGGGAACACACTCATGTAAGTTATTGGGTTTCTTTTTTAACTTTTTGTCATGTCAATTCTGAACTCATAGTGACCTTATCTTTGCACAGTCAAACTTCACCATAAGGTTTTTAAATTTATGACCTTTTGGAAACAGAGTTCCAGGCCTGTTGCCTGAGGAAAGTAAGCCTAAGTACAGATCACCAGCTTTTTAGCTAGTAGTCAAGTGCTTAGCCATTTGTACCACTAAGGTACAAGCCTATGAGCTAAGAGGCCTGACCTACTGGGTAGAATACAGAGTAAAGTTCTCAGAATGATGATGATATCAGTCTTGTTTAGGACCAGAATTTCAGATATGGCTTTTGCCATAAGGTGCTCCTTAGAGACATAGATGATTATATTTCATCTCATATATGTCAGGCATGTTGTCAGAAAGGGTCAGCCCTTGGAAAAACACATCATGCTAGGAAATGTGTAGGGTAAGAGAATGATAGGGAGATCCCAAGACAGACTGACGCGGTGGCAGTGAAAATGGGTTCAAACATATCAGAGATGGTAAAGATGGTACAGAATAGGGAAAGATACAGATCTGTTGTTCATAGGATAACATTGACTTGATGGCACCTAACATAACACCAATCCAAATTATCTGATTTTTAAGAAAAGGAGGAATCTTTTCAATGGTGGAAGTAGAGGGTAAGCCAAGAATTTAAAGCCTGAACAGAGTAATAGGTGTTGAGAAGCCCTTGAGGAGATATATCCGTGAAAAGGGCAAATCTAAGTAAACTTGTGCATGCAGGTTATGTTATATTCATCCAGGATGAATCTGTTTGTTTTCTTAGCAGTCTATGGTACCCTCAATACTCTTCTCCAACACCACAGCTCAAAGGCATCAATTCTCTTTTAATCCTTCCTAGTCATTGTCCAACTCTCTGACGCATAACAAGTGATTGCAAAGACCGTGCCTGTATCAGACACACCTTAGTCTCCAGAGAGACACCATTGCTCCCCAGTACTTTAGAGAGGTCCCTAACAGCAGACTTTCCCATCACAATATGTCTTTTAATTTCCTGGCTACCGGTGCCAAGAGTGTTGACTGTGAAATGAAGCAAATTAAAGCTGTGAACAATCTCAATCTCTTCACCATCCATCCTGATGCTGTCAATTGGTCCAGTGGTGAATCTTTGTTTTCTTGACATTGAGCCTCAATTCATAGTAGAGGCCGCAGTCCTTGACCCTCTGCAGCAAGCGTTTCAGGTCCTCCTCACTTTCAGCAAGCAGGGTTGTGTCATCTGCATAACGCAGATTGTTGATAGATCTTCCACCAATCCTGAAGCCACACTTCTCCTCATAGAGCCCTGCCTCCTGGATAATCTGTTCTGCATACAGGTTGAAAAGGTATGGAGATAGGACATATCCTTAGCGTACGCCCTTCCTAATTTTGAACCATGCAGTGTTTCCTTGCTCTGTTCTGATGACTGCCTCTTGGTCTAAGTATAGGTTTCACATTAGCACGATCAAGTGTTCTGGATTTCCCATTCTTCTCAGAGTCAGCCACAGTTTGTTATGATCCACACAGTCAAATGCCTTTGCATAATCAATAAAACACAGATAGACATTCCTCTGGTACTCCCTTCTTTGAGCCAAGATCCATCTAACATTAGCTATAGTATCCCTAGTACCACAACCCCTTCTAAACCCAGCCTGGACTTCTGGAAGTTCTCTGTTGATGTGCTGTTCCAGTTGTTTTTGGATAATCTTCAGCAGAATCTTGCTTGCATGTAAAATCAATGATATTGTTCTATAGTTTCCACACTCTTTGGGTCACCTTTCTTTGGAATGGGAACAAATACACACGCACACACAAGCATATATATATATATATATATGGACACACACACACACATACTTTTGTATAAGGGCGAAATCAGAAGTGCATAGTGCAACAATGAATGAATGGAAATCCAAAATCTCTGTAAATGTTCATTAAAATTAAAATAAAATTTAAAAAATCAGAAATGCAGGTGAAATGGAAAATGTCACTATCAAGAACTTTGAAATAATCATAGTAATTAGAGGAATACCTGAGGCGATGCATATTTTCTTTCAATATGCTGAAGAGAAAGTGAAAGACACCCAAGACTTTATAAGGATGCACAAAACTGATTTGCCATGATTTATTGAGCACGCCGGCATCAAGTATTAAAAATCTTTGGAATGCCATGTACATATTAGGTGTCTAAAAGTTACTCCCACTTTCCAAGCTAGACTTCCTTTCTACAGGGAGCAAACATTTCATTTTGTGTCTGTAAATCAATTAATGTGTGCCAGCATGGCCTGGTACATATTATATAGAAGGTTATGTTATGTAGGAGAAGTTAGGCCTGATGCATCCGATCTTTAGTGTGAAGTGGATTCTGCAGCTTCCTTGTTTTGGCAGAGGCAGTAGCTACCTTGGTGGGCCAATTGGGAGTGTGATTCTAGAATTTGGCTTAAAATCTGTTTTCTTGGCCCATCATTGATTTGAACCACCCCAAAAATTGTAATAAAACTCTTTCTGTTAAAAGTGGGTCCTGTTATCACAACTAAGAATATTAATATATCCCATAGGAAAATACTATTATAGGATTAAGGATAACTAGAAACCCATTTTTCCTTGTTATAAACCACAGCAAAGAATAAATAGTCTATATTAATTCAATTTTAATGGATAAAGTATTTGCCTTTTGTAGTCAGCAAAGTTATTTGAACATCTGAATGCCTATTCATCTATTTATTTTTACATAAAATAAAACCTACTGCTATGAGGATATTGACATAGAAAATATTTTGTCAGAGTGAGTATGTACCTGATGTGAAAGAAAGGAAGAAAGAAGAAATCGTTGTTTAGGTATACTAGACTTCTTTTGTGAGTGAAAAAAATTCTGAGAATAGATAGTGGTGATGGATACACAACATAATCAATGTAATTAATTTCACTTACCTGTGCAGGTAACATGTTTAAATAACAGAAAATTTGTTGTAGTTTCTGGTGGATTTGAACAGCCGGAGAGGTGGGAGGATTGGTCCTTGGAGAGGGACATCATATTTGGGAGAGGGGAGGGATGATGCAGGAGAGGAAGATCCTCGATGAGATGGATCGATTTTGTGACTTGGGTGTTGGGAATGAGTGTGTAGGAGATGGTGAGATTGGCATAGGATAGAGCAGGGCTCTTGTACATAGGGTCGCTGAGTTGCAAACGACTTGACAACACATAACAACAAGAAGAAGGGAATTGGGGAAGGGGATGCTTACAGATGCTTCCTTCAAGACAGGGAAGTGGGCTAGGGTATCAGATTCCTATTCCTGGGAAAACAGGCTGGGGATATAGGGTATTTTCACAGAGAGAAAAAGCACAGCTGCTGTTTTCTGTTATTGGATTCTCTCAGCAGTCATTCTGGATAATCTGTTCTGCATATAGGTTGAAAAGGTATGGAGATAGGACAAATCCCTAGCGTACGCCCTTCCTAATTTTGAACCATGCAGTGTTTCCTTGCTCTGTTCTGATGACTGCCTCTTGGTCCAAGTATAGGTTTCACATTAGCACGAGCAAGTGTTCTGGATTTCCCATTCTTCTCAGAGTCAGCCACAGTTTGTTATGATCCACACGGTCAAATGCCTTTGCATAATCAATAAAACACAGATTCCTCTGGTACTCTGCAAAGGGCTCTGCAGTCCTAATAATAGACATATTTTCAGTTCAATAACTTTTACTGAAAGAGTTAAAGATACATCAAAAGGTGTTTCCTTTTACATAAAATTTTTGTGGTTTTCCATTTATCTTCTAAAATTCACAGTCAAGAGTTTAACTATTCAAAACATGCAGAAAATTTAAGTTTTACTCAGTCATCTTTTCTGAATCACTTTTCCCCTTATCAGTATAATAGAGGGCTGGGGGGGGGAATCTAAGGAAATACTGAGTGGTCTATAATTCCCCATTTAATTCCATGAACATTTAGTGATGCTTATTATATATAAGAAAGCTCTGGTCGCCTAGTGGCAAGAAGTGCTGCAATCCCGAAGGCATGCAGTTTGAGGCTACCAGCTGTTCTGGGGGAGAAGGATGGGCAGTCTCCTCCTTTGTAATTAACATCCTCCGAAAACCTGCCTGAGGGTCAGCTATGGTTAGGTTCTGACTCTATGGCAACACAACAGCAACAAATACATATTAGGGGAGTTCTGTGGGCCTGGTGGTTGTAATCCCAAAGGTATGCTGTTTGAATCCACCAGCTGCTTCACAGAAGGTTATTCCTCCTGTGCAATAGACAAGACTATAGTCATGAAATGAAAGAAAATAAAAATGAAAATGACACAACAGTTGTGTTAAAGGAGTTTTTAGTCCTTTAGAAAGGGGTACAAATACACAGACAAATTTTACATATTAAGTGTTGTGATAAAAGTCTGCTTCTGATATTTAAAACCAATGCCTTGAATTGATCTGACTCATGGTCATTGTTTCAGGTAAACCAGAATAGCTCCATACTCTTTCCCTGACAGATCTCCAGACATAGGTTGTAACAATGGGTTTAGAAACAGCAGAAATTGGGGGAATGGAGGAGGATCGTGCAAAGTTTTGATCTGTTGTACATAGAACTACTGTTAGTTGAACAGTACTACCTAGTACCTAAATCAACAACAATTTTTATGGAAGTATTGTTCTTCTGTGGAGTAGTTTGTGGGTTGGAACCAGTGACTTTTTGGTTAATAGCTGAATGTTTAGAACTGCACCACCAGGTCTTTTTTTTTTTTAAGCTCATAGGCCAATGTTTATAGACCTGGACTACACACTGGAATCACTTGGGAAGCTTTAAAAACTGCAGATGGCTGGCTCCTCTTCTCAGAGTTTCTAATGTATTTTCTGAGATGCAAGGCCGGAAGACAACCTTTTAAAAAGCTCCCCTGCTAATTCTAACATGTAGCCAAAGGGAGGGTTCAGCCTGAGGGGTTCATGGTAGGCTCCTGGAAGAAGGAACTTCTAGATAAAGCATGTGTTAATAATCTATCATCAATCAATCCACAGCAAAAAACTTAAACCATTTATTCAATTTTGTTTACCAGGTTAATAAAGCTAGTTCAAACGAACAAATAAATAGAGCCATGACCTCTAGCTTTTCTAGAATAACAAAGCAATTTCACACATTTGATCTCTTTGACTCTGTCAACAACACTGAGGGGAGCAGAAGGAGATTGGAGGGTCTATTTGTTTTCAGTACTGTGACAGTGAAGCTGGTCTGCACAGGAGGGAGCAGAGCTACCTAGAGTTCACTGTGCAGTGTTGGGCTTGTTCCAGCAGCTGTTCTTATTCTCGGGATAAGTCAAGAAATTCAAGTTAAAATACTTTGGACTTGGATCAAAACACAACAACCAAAAAAAGTAGAGACATCTGGAAAAAAGCATGATGCAAGGCTATATACTTGGGTGGAGGTCAAAGAAAAGTCAAAGGATTCAGTGGCCAAAAAGCAAGTGAAGGGGTTGATGGGTTGTGCTACCATGACTCCGCAATAACAGTGAGCACTTGGGAAAACTAGCCCATCATGTGGAAAACAACACATTCTGAGAAATGATGACAGATCCATGTATTTGCAACTTGGACTGAACTTGTAAAAATGAACAAAAGAAACTGCTGAAAGAAAACGTTTTACAGGAAGAGTCCTCAGAAAATGCAAACTCAGACTTGACCTATCAACAAGTGTGCTAAAAAAAAGTCTAAACCCCAGCCTTCTGTGCATGCACTTTGCACAAATCATTTAAACTTTCTCTTCTTTGATAACAAATAACTCTTCTTGTCATTCAGAACTGCACGAGTTAGCTTTGCTTAATAGAACTACTTTGTGTTACAAAATGATTGGGCTTCTTTTAAGATCCAGGCTGCAAAGTCATGTGAAGCTACCTAGGGAGAGCTTGAATTGCCCAATTAGAAACAGATGGTGCAAAGTTCCTTACTGTTAATTTAATTGTAGCCCTTTTGAATTTAAGGAAAGATACAAAGGACATTCATCATTCCTGCCTCACTGATTGCAATTTCTTCAGGACTTATGTGTTAGTTTTTTTGGCAGTTTATGGCATATTCAGTACTCTTTTCCAGTATCACAATTCAAATACCTCAATTGTTCTTTAATCCTTAGTCATTGTTCAAATTTTAGATGTATAACAAGTAATTAAAAAGACTATGGCTTGGATAATGATGCACCTTAGTCTTTAAACTGACCACATTGCTCTTTAGTACTCTAGAGAGGTCTCTGATAGCAGATTTTTCCAATGCAACTTGTCAACATTCTTGAGACTAACCATCTAGAAAACAAATGATTTATTGATGGCTGGTACCAAGGATGTTGATTGTTAACTCAAGTAGGAAAAACAGTTAACAATTCCAGTCTTTTCTCCATTTATCATGGTATTGTATAGACTCAATGGTGAAAACTTTTGTTTTCTTGATGTTGAAATATAATCCAAATTGAAGGCTATAATTATCTTTTTTTAATAAAATTTATTTTAATTGTACTTTTCACAAACACAGAGAAGTTGGATTTTCATTCACTCATTGTTGCACCTTTTATCCCCTCCCCCTTCCTCCCCATCCCCCAGTTAATTTTTTTTTCCATATTAATTCATTGATGAACAATTACCTACCTCTCCCTCCCCCACCCCCGGTCCTCTTTTCAATGATATATCTTTTTTTTTTTT
>NW_006399840.1:12672237-12679775 GCF_000299155.1 Elephantulus edwardii | reverse complement strand
ATTAGAATACTATGAAAAACTATACTCAAACAAATATGAAAATCTAGAGGAAATGGACAAATACTTAGAAAAACACAACCTACCTAAACTGACACAAACCGAAACTGAACACAAAAAACTCTAAAGACTAGAAAACAATAACAATTACACACAAAAAACCACGACACTCGTGTTCGAGACCCCTGTGTGAGCTAGTGGACCGGTTTAGTAGAGTGGCAGGACATAAGATCAATATCCAAAAATCAGAGGGATTCCTCTATAGCAGCAAAGAGAACTCAGAGAGGAAAATCAAGAAAGTAACACCATTTACAATGGCCAAGACAAATTAATATACTGCAAAGAAAACTATAGAATATTTCTGCAAGACAAAATAAAAGATCTAAATGAATGGGGAAAAATGTGCCCTGTTCATGGACAGGAAGACTCAATATTATGAAAATGAAAGTCCTACCAAAAGCATTCTATATGTTTAACACAATCCCAATAAAGATACCAAATTCATTTTTCAAGGAGATTTAAAGGGAAATTGTCAAGGTCATTTGAAGAGAAAAGAGACCTCAAATAAGCAAATTCACTTATGATAAACAAAAATTAAGTGAGACGCATAGCATTTTCTGACCTCAAAACCTACTACACAGTGGTAGTAGCCAAAACAGCATGGTACGGGTTCAATGACAGGCACATAGACCAATGCAACAGAATTCAGAACTCAGAAATGGACTCAGCTATCTATGGTCAATTGATATTCAACAAGGTAATAAATCCTATCAAAAGGGGAAATGACAATGTCTTCAGCAGCTGGTGTTGGCAAAACTGGACTGTTACCTGCAAAAAGATGAAACACGATCCACATCTCACACCATACACTAAAATCAACTCAAAGTGGATCAGAAGCATGGGAGTAAAGCTCAAAGCTATAAAGATTCTTCTTCTATCATCCTTAGTCATTTTCCAGTTATCTGATGCATAACAAGTAATTGCAAAGACTCTGGCCTGGATCACGCTCACCTTAGAAGGCACAACTGATGCAGTAGAATTTATTGGTATTATTCCCTGTGATAAAAATTATTTTAATTTATTCTGTCATTTAATGAATGCGGTTTACTTATTTTTTTTATATGAACTGCCTTAAAAGTTTGGGTTAATACAAACTTGACATGGATTCCTGTCTTTTTGTGTATTTTGGGGTTTTGTATTAGTCACTATTGTTGTTAGATGCTGTTAAGTGGACTATCACTCATAGCAACCTTATGACAATGGATCTGAACCCTACCCTATCCATTCTCATCATCTCTCAAATATTTAAGTCATTACTGCACTTGCTGTGTCAATCTCTTTGAAGATCTCTCTCTCTCTCTTATGCTGACTCTCCCCCTTTCCAAGCATAATGTCCTTATCCAAGGATTTGCCCCTTCTAATGACTTGGCCAAAATATATGAGACAAAGTTTCACCATCTCTGCCTCCAAGGAGTATCCTGGCTGCACCTTCCCCAGGACTTACTGGTTTGTGCTTTAGTCAGTCCATAGGATAGTCAGTGCTCTTTCTAATACCACAACTCAAAATCAGCAATTCTTCTTCTGTCATATTAGTCATCATCCAACTGTCAGATGCACAACAAGTAACTGAAAAGACCACTACTTTAATCAGGTTCACCTTAGTCTTTGAAATGACATCATTGCTTCTTTACACCTTGGAGAGGTCCTTGAGAGTGCATTTTCCTAATGCAACACATCTTCCTATTTCCTGACTGCTGATACCAAGGATGTTGGTTTTGGATCCAAGAAAGATGAAATAATTGACAACTTCAATCTTTTCTCTATCTTTCATCCTGTTAACTTTTGACCCAGTGGTGGAGAATTTTGTCTTCTTGATGTTAAGGCTTAGCAAATATTGAATACTGTAGGCTTTGATCTTCTGCAGCAAGTGCTTCAGGTACTCTTCACTTTCAGAAAACAAGGTTGTGTCATCTGAATAAAGCAGGCTGTTGATGAGTTTTCCTTTCATCTTGATGCCATATTCTTCTTCATAATGTCCAATTTCTTGAATTATTTAATCAGCATACAGATTGAATAGATACAGGGAGAACATACAGCCCTGACAGACACCTTTCTTGGTTTTAAACCATCAATTGTTACCTTGATCTGTTCACACATTGCTTATTAGTCTAAGGATAGGTTTCACATGAGCACCATTAAGTGTTCCATGTTTCACATCCTTCTCAATGTCAGCCATAACCCCATGTTAGTAGTAGACCTTTGGCTTCAAGATTTTAAGTATTTAGTTCTCACCTTGTAAATGGTGGTGAGAAGGAATTAGGCTTTTTTGACCCTTGCATGTATTCAATTTTTAGGTTTTATTCTTTTCTGATTCTAATATAGTAAAGCAGCTCCACTGGACTATCTCTACATGTATATTTTACAGCTTAAAAAAGCCATGTAGGAGTTCTGTTGTGAAGGTTTATTGTTATTATTAATTTACATATAATTATTCATATACATCATGTTTTGTAAATGTACCTGTCGTTTATATAATCATTCATATGTTATATTTTGAATAATTACCATTGATCAATGAAAATTATCAACCTACCTTTTGAAGACCCTACTGAACCTTCTTAAAATCAAATCCCTGTGTGTGTAAAAAACTTTCTCCAGTAGAGTCAAAACCTTACAGACTTGAGGGAAAAAATTTGACAGTGACAAAGGGTCTCATAATCAAAATTTTCAGTGTACTACAGGGTTTCCACAAGTAAAAGACTGGTAGCCCAGTAAGAAAATGGACCAAAAACTCTTCACAAAGCAAGACATTCAGATGGCCAAGAAACAAATGAGGAAATGTTAAAAATCACTATCAATTAGAGATATATAAATCAAAACAACAATGAGATACTGTCTCACTCCGCAACAGTAGCACAGTTCAACAGAACAATAAACAATAAATGTTGGGAAGGATGCATAAAGACTTAAACTTTTATGCACTGGGATTGTAAAATGCTACAATTAGTAGGGAAGGTGACATTATCTCTAAAAGCTGAACATAAAAATCCCATTTAACCCAGTTATTCCACTACTATGAATATATAGGAAGGGAATCAGAACTGAGACACAGATGAACATTTGCACATCTATTTTCATAGCAGTGTTACTCACAATAGCAAGAAAATGGAAGCAGCTCAAAAGCCCATCAATAAATGAATGGATTAAGAAGTTGTAGCACATTCACACCATGTAGGTTGACTTTGGCATGACATCAATGTGTTGTTTATTTTTGTTTGTTCATATTTTTAGTATTTTATAAAGTAAGAGAATACAAATTGACAAGTATAAGGAAGAAATAACTTGGACTCAAAAGAGGTCAAATCTAGATGGTGTGAATAGTCATAGATCAGTAAATTTTAATTTGGAAAAAAACACTTCTTTCTGGACTTTTAGTAGCTCTGTATTGTGAGTTGAATTTTTAGAGACTGACCGTTTTCTTTCCCAGCCCCTCAATGCTGCAAATTTGCCACATGTGTGTTGGCAATACTAACAGCCATCACATGGAGGGGATGGTGATTTAACATACTTCATCATCTCTTTGGCCTAACAGAGAGGTTCTTTTAGGTCATGGTCCGCTTTCCCTCCTGTAGGCTTATTGACAGTTTGTGTGTTCATGCTCATTAAATAACTTCTAGAAACCTTGGCTAAATAAGTTGGTAAAAGACTGAACTCTTAGTCAACATTTCTTCATAACACGTACACACACACAGAGCACTTATAATATATGTGACAGTTGACTCACTTAAATCACCCAATTAATTTTTTGTACCCTTGTGTAAATATAATAAAGTAGCTATAGAAATGAAAGATGTTTTCAAGTTAATTTTAACTCCAGCAAGCTTACAGAATCAGAACTAGTATTTAATTTTAGGCAATTTTACAGAAAGCTAGTTTAAAGGCAAACTATTCTTGAAAGATGGAGTTTCTGTTCCCATTTTTCTTAATTACTCTCATGAAAAAGTCTACTGATTTTATAATCTATTAATTTTCAGTGGAAAAACTGTACTCTTGTTGATGTAGAAAGTTTATTCTACCAGTAATGCATCTATATGTATGTTGCTGTTAACGTCATCTTAAATTTGTTTGGTTTAAAATGCATTTTAAGAAATTTCTTGGTTTTTCCCTAACAGAATATTCCAGTGCCTTAAGTAGTGCATTCAGACTTAATTAAGCACAATAAAGTTGTGAAATAATTTTAACTACAAGTCAGTTGTTGTTATTGTGTGCCATTGAGTCAATTCTAATTTGTAGCAATCCTATAGGCCTGAATCGAACTACTCCAAAGAATTTCCAAAGTTGTAATCTTTATAGAATCAGACAAACTTACCTTTCTTCTTTAGAGTTACTGTGAATCCAGACTGTGGAGTACTGCTAAGCATTTAATTTTTATACCATCAGATCTTCTGAAAAATAATTTAGATAATGCCGAATATTGTATTCATGTTTACTCTTGCTGGTTGGGACACTGACAGTACTACAGTCATTTCAACTGTTTCATAGAAGAGAAATAAAGTCTCAAAATAGTAGTCAAATGAACAACTGAAACCTACAGAAAACTTATTTTTTTTAAATGAGAAGAATGAGAACATTCAGAGAAAGGGAAAGTGTTAATTTCACATGCCAGTTGAATTACTGGTATTAGATTACTGGTAAAAGTATTACTGTCTTCTATGTGACCAAAAAAAAAAAAAGTCATGAAGGTTAGGTATGTGAAATAAAACTTTGTGTAAATTTTGAGTATGTGCTTTATGAGTGACCTAAGAGTTCTCCTTAGGATCAACAATGACAACAACATAGTAATTCTTTTTTTAAAATATATTGTTGTTGTTTTTGCTGTTGTTGTTTATTGCTGTCAAGTTGAGCAGGACCCATAGTGACTATATGAATTTTTATATTATTCATTTATTTACAAAGTTTGTTTTCCACAAAAGATTCTTCCCATATCCTTCACCCCATCCTCCCATTGGATTGTGCAACCCTATGATTAACTCCTTACCCCCTCATCCTCACCACTGTATTTCCACCCTCCCCCTCACCTTGGATTCTCATACTCATTCTACAATAATGGTTTTTATACAATATTTGTCCTTGTGGGACTGAATTAATTCACTCCGCATAATGTTCTCCAGTCCCTCCCAAGTTTGGTAGTAATTTACAAAATCATTGCTCCTGTGTGCTTCCTGTGTGGATGGAGAATTGATGCCTTTGAGCCATGGTGCTGGAGAAGAGTATTGAGAGTACCATGGACTGCTAGGAAAACGAACAAATTCACACTGGAAAGGGTTAAACCGGGTGGTTCCTTGGAGGCAAGGATTCTGAGGCTCCGTCTAACATACTTTGGACATGTTGTGAGGAGAGACCGGTCCTTGGAGAGGGACATCATGCTTGAGAGAGTGGAGGGACAGCGCTGGAGGGGAAGGCCCTCTATGAGGTGGATTGATTCAGTGACTGGGATAATTGGGATGGGAGTGTCAGAGACAGTGCGATTGGCACAAGACAGAGCAGAGTTTAGGGCTGTTGTACATAGGGTCGCTATGAGTCGCAAGCAGCTTGACAGCACATAATAACAACAACAACAACAACAACAGCAACCACAACTTATCAATCCATACATTTATGTTTGGACATTTGGGCTATTTCCATGTTCTTGTGATGATGAATAATGCTGCTATGAACATTGGTATACAAGTTTCCATTTGAGCCTCAGTTCTCATTTTCTTGGGGTATATTCCAAGCAATAGAATAGCTGGGTCATATGCAATTTCTATGTTCAGCTTTTTGAGGACGTGACAAATGGTCTTCTTTAGTGGTTGTACCATTGTACCACCCCACCAACAATACAAAAGAGTTCCTATCTCACCACATCCTCTCCAACATTTATTACTTGCTGACCTGCTAAACTTTGCCACTGCTACTGTAGTGAGATAATATCACATTGTGGTTTTGATTTGCAACTCTTTTACTGCCCATGATTTGGAGAATTTTTTCATATGTCTGTTGGCCATTTGAATATCTGCCTTTGTGAAAATTCTTTCCAGGTGTTTTGCCCATTTTTTAATTGGGTTATTCAACTTTTTTGTGGAGGCCCAGGCGTAATCTATAAACTTTTGCTATGAGACTCTTGTCTGAGATGGTATTGCCAAATGTTTGTTCCCAATCAGTTGGTTTCTCATAGCCATTCTTATATTGTTTCTCAAGTTATTCACTCAGAGACCTGAGAAATTGTTAGAATAGTATGTATATAGCTTTTTTTTTGAATTTATATATGGTACAATTGGTTAAAAGTACTTAATTGTTAACCAAAAAGTTAAGGGTTTCAACTCATCTAGAGGCACCTTGGAAGTACTCTCTTCTGAAAGGTGGGCTTTACTATGCAACACAGGGGGTCATCCAAACTCAAAATCGATGAAACAACAATAGTGACTGCTTCTTTATACATATTTATCCTAAGCATGTAGAAAGTCAGTGGGGATAATCAGAGAGTTGGATTATATGTACACAAAAGGGGGTTAAAACAATCCTCTCTCACATGTTTATTTAATTTTTTTCTTTTAAAAGAATGATCTCTAAAGTGAACCTAAGAGTTTAAGTATTATTTCACTCTGACTTAAACACACTAGAGAAATGAAGTAATAGATTAGCCATTCTTTGAAAAATTGAATCAAATTGCAATACTTTACTAAAACTGGAAGTCATTGAGTCAGAACAAACAGCTAACGAATTCCAATGAGTTTTCAGAGGCAGTAAATCACACAGGAGGAGACTGTCCGTTTTTCTTCTGTGAAGTAGCTGGTGGTACATCTCTATCCCGATAAACCACCACAGCTCTCTTCAAGCTGGGGGAGTAATAGCAAATGTTGCTGATATATTTATGTGAACAGAACATAGAGCTAAAAAGAAAATTAACATCCCCTGAGCTCTGGTGGCATAGCTTGTAGGGAGTCAAACTTTTAACCCAAAGGCCACTATCTCTATCATGGTTTGAATCTACCAGAATCTCCTCAGGAGAAATATAGGAAATATCCTCTTGTTGTATTGAAGCCACAAAAATCCCAATGATGTTTCAGCCATGAATTGGTTCTGATTCTATATAAATTAATTACATTAATATCTGCTTGGTTTATTTCATGGTTGCAGCTAATATATGAGTTGATATGTGATACATTAACTCAAACCCAAACAAACCACACTCACTGTTGTCAAGTCACTTTGCATTCATGGTGAACCTCCATTGAGTTTCTGAAGCTGTAAATCTTCACAGAAAGTGATTGCATTCATTTATCTCAAAGACTGGTTGGTACATTTGAACTCTCTGAACACAGCTCAACATACAATATACTGTATCACTTCCCTATATTAGCAAATGATAATTCTGTCACTAAGATAAATGCTTTTGTAATTTCCTTGGAAAAGGTCCTTTGTACTTCTGGTTAAATTTATTCCCAAGTATTTAATCTTGTGATTAGCTATTGTGAAAGGTATTGTTTCTCTTAGTTCTG
>NW_006399840.1:12667421-12668295 GCF_000299155.1 Elephantulus edwardii | reverse complement strand
ATAGAAGAAAAAAAGATAAATGCTTTCCATTTTATTTAGTCATAGTTCACCTGGCTGAAATAATTATCAAAAGGTACCTCCCCTCATTTGATTTTCTTTCTCTGAAATCTAGTACTTATTTTAAAATATTTTTACAAATTAACACTAAAATTGAAGTGATCTAATGTCTTAAAGAATTAAAAAATAATAGCTTTTCATTTTTCTCTGCATGTACTGCTTTTTATTATTATTGAAATATTAATTTGTGAGAGATAAAGTTGCATTTTTATGCAACTAACATTTCATTATAATTAATATCTGAAATATATACTTAAGACATGGACCTTGTGAAGACGCTATTTTCCTCTGCCATTAATGCCACATGAACCTCATATTATTTAGCTTTTATTTTTCTTCTTACTGTAAATCCCTGTCAGCATTGTCTAGTTTATGAGTCAGAGTATTTGTTGCAGTAACATTTCATTCTTAATACTTTTTCTTGGAAATACGTTAGAATAATTATCTTATATTGCACTGTTCTGTACTCTAGTTGAGTAACAGCCACGACTTGGAGGAAGAGACCTATTTAAGGCCATTTGTGATCCTTCTCTGAGAAATACATGAGGATAAAATGTTCTTCGGAGAAATTACTACTTGAGAAGCATATTTTCTTCCATTACTCTTTAACTTAACAGGGATATTTATCAGCTCAATATGTATCTTGAAATTGGTATACCATCTATTCCGGGGGCCTTATTTTTTGCTATTTCCTTCAAAGCAGCTTGAATTTCTTCCTTCAACACCATAGGCTCTTGCTCAAATATTATTTCATTAAATTCTTCTGTATCTGCCAATTCCTTTTGATACAATGACTCAGTATATTCCTTCCATCTTC
>NW_006399840.1:12654218-12667021 GCF_000299155.1 Elephantulus edwardii | reverse complement strand
TTGTAGTATTTGCTTTGTCATTCCGTGCTGCCTTTTGGAGTCTTCTGTTCAGATCTCTAGTGTCTTGAATTCTTCCTTGTGCTTTGGCTTCTCTACGTTCCAGTGCAATCTTCAGAGTTTCTTCTGACATCCATTTTGGTCTTTTCTTCCTCTTCTGTCTTTGTAATGACCATTTGCACTCTTCCTGTATGATGCATCTAACATCCTCCCACAACTCATCTGGTCTTCGCTCATTAGTGTTCAAGGCCTCAAATCTGTTCCTGAGATGATTCAGAAATTCAGGTGGTATGAAATTAAAGTCATATTTTGTCTCCTGTGGATTTGGTTAATTTTCCTCAGCTTCAGCTTGAACTTGCATATGAGTAGTTGGTGGTCTGTTCCACAACCAGCTCCTGGCCTAGTTTTCACAGCTGGTATTGAGCTTCTGCAGCGGTTCTTTCAGCAGATGTAGTCGAACTGATTCCTATTCATACCATTAGATGAAATCCATGTGTATAACCTGCATTTATGTCTCTTAAACAAAGGTATTTGCAATGAATAAGTCATTGATTGTGCAAAATTCAATCATTCTATCTCCAACTTCATTTCTGTCACCAAGTCCATGTTTTCCAACTACTGATGCTTCTTCCCTGTTCCCAACTTTTGCGTGCCAGTCACCCATTATTATCAGTGCATCTTGATTGCATGTTTGATAGATCTCCGACTGTAAGAGTTGGTAGACATTATCTATGTCTTCTTCTTTGGCTCTAGTTTTTGGTGCATATATCTGAATGATAGTGGTATTCACTGGACTTCCTTGTAAGCCTATGGATATAATCCTATCATTCACAATGTTGTACTTCAAGATAGATCTAGAAATTTCTTTTTTTACTATGAAATCAACTCCATTTTTCCTCACCTTTTCATCTCCAGAATAATATATGATCATCTGACTCAAAATGTCAATCAAAAATCAAAAAAACGTATTGTGATGAGAAAGTCTGCTGTTAGGGACCTCTCTAAAGTACTCAAGAGCAACAGTGTCTCTCTGGAGACTAAGGTGTGCTTGATACAGGCCATGGTCTTTGCAATCACTTGTTATGTATCAGAGAGTTGGACAGTGACTAGGGAGCATAGAAGGAGAATTCATGCCTTTGAGCTGTGGTGCTGGAGAAGAGTATTGAATGTACCATGGACTGCGAAGAGAACAAATAGATTCATCCTAGAGAGGGTTAAACCATGCTGCTCCTTGGAGGCAGCGATTCTAGGGCTTCTTCTGACATACTTTGGACATGTTGTAAGGAGAGACAGGTCCTTGGAGAAGGACATCATGCTTGGTAGGTTGAAGGGACAGTGCAGGAGGGGAAGACCCTCTATGAGGTGGATTGATTCAGTGACTGGGGTAATTGGGATGGCTGTGTTAGAGGCAATGCGATTGGCACAGGACAGAGCAAGGTTTAGGGCTGTTGTACATAGGGTCGCTTTGAGTCACAAATGACTCGACGGCACATAGCAACAACAACAACAACAACACGTATCTTGAATTTGTCTTCTGTCTCCATACTTTATAAATCTGTATGTGGAACAAATCATTCACGAGACAGCACTTTATGAGAAGGATTGGAGGAAGACTCATCAACAACCTTGCTGCTGAAACTGAGAAGGACCTGATGCACTTGCTGTAGAAGATCAAGGACTGTAGAGTTCAATATGGATTGAAGTTCAATATCAAGAAGACAAAAATTCTCACCACTGGGCAAGTTGCAGCACCAAGCTAGATGGAAAATAGATTGTGGTTCTTAATAATTTCAGCTTGCTCAATTCCACAATCAACAATCTTGGTACCATAAGTCAAAAAATCAAAAGGTGGCTTAGTCTGGGGGAAACTGCTGTCAAGGACCTCACAGAAGTGTTGAAGAGCAACCATATCAATCTGAAGACTAAGGTGCACCTGATTCAGGCCGTGGTATTCACAATTACTTGTTATGCATCAGTAAGATGACAGTGATTAGGATGACAGAAGAAGAATTGATACCTTTGCGTTAAGGTGTTGGAAAACAGTATTGAACTTACCTTGAACTGCCAAGAGAACAAACAGATTTATTCTCTAGAAAGTGTCATCAGGTTGCTCCTTAGAGACAAGGATTTTGAAGCTCCATCTAACATACTTTGGGCCTGTGGCCAGGAGGAACCAGTCCCTGGAAAAGGACATCATGCTTGGAAGGGTAGAGGGACAGCACAGGAGAGGAAGACAGACACAGTAACTGGGATAATGGTGGTAGATGTGATGTCTAAGAGACAGTGAGACTGGCTGAGGATAGAGCAGAGTTCAGAGCAACAGAATATAGAGCTGCTATGATTCACAAGAGACTCAATGGCATATAACAACATGTTAAATTGCTTCATGTACATGTGAAACTTGGACAATGAATAAAGAAGCCCAAAGAAGAATTTTTGCCTGTGAATCGCTGTGATAACCAAAAAGCATTGAATCTATTATAAACTGTCAAAGAACAAACAAATCTGCCTTGGAAGAAGTGCAGTCAGAGATCCCTTTAGAGACAAGGATGGTGAGACTTTTGAACATGTTATCAAGAGTTACCAGTCCCTGTGAAAAAAGCATCATTCTTGGGAAAGTGGACAGTCAGTGAAGGAGAGGATGACGATCAGTGTGACATAATTGTACAGTGACTGTAGTAAAAACACTGCAAATTTGGCAGTCTTTTCTATCTGTCATATGTAGCATCACTATGAGTAAGAGCCTTCTCAATGGCATCTACCAGTTTACATTTCAACAGAGCAGAAATATTTCAAATATTTCTATCACATTTCCTTTTATTATGGACATTCTTTAACTGTAAACACACAAAATACTACCTTACAATACCATACAAATTAACTAAGAAAGTCAAGATCAAATGACATAGAAAGGAATTCCTAAGCACAACAAACATATGTTGTTGTTATGTGCCATCGAGTGGCCTGCGACTCATAGCAACCCTATTACAACAGCCTTAAACCCTGTTGTATCCTGTGCCAATCTTATCATCTCTGACACACCTACCGCCAATCAATCCACAAGCATAGTAAATTTAAATTTAAAAAAAATTAAGACTGGCATCCTGGTACTCTATTGGACAGTTAGCTAAAGCCCTGAGTCTATTCAGAGTAGGAAATTATAAGAGGTAGCTCTACAAATGGCTATCAGAGATGTAACAAAAACCCACCCAAACTAACAAAAAAACTCAACCCAAAAAATATTGTAGAAGGAATTTTAAAATAAAAAGTAAAGATTCTTGCCTTGTTGTTGTGACCCATAGTAACCCTATGTACAGCAGCTCTGAAGCCTGCCCTGTCTTTAGCCAGTCTCACTGATTCCGACACTTGAACTCTAATTGCCCCAGTTACTGTACCAATACATCTCATAAGGGTCTTCCTCTCTAGTGCTGTCTCTCCACCCTTCCTTCCAAACATGATGTCCTTCTCCAGTGACCAGTCCTTCCTAGCCACATGCCCAAGTATGTGATTCAGAGTTTCAAAATCCTAACCTCCGAGGAGAAACTTGGTTTCATCCTTTCCAAGACAGTCCTGTTTGGTTTTTTTTTTTTTTTTTTTTTTTTGGCAGTTCATGGTATGTTTAAGACTCTTTTCCAACACCACAACTCAATTCTTCTTCTGTCATCTTTAGTCATTGTCCATCTCTCTGATGCATAACAAGTAACTACGAAGATGATGGCCTGGATTAGGTGCACTTTAGTCTCTAGACTGACATCTTTGTTTTTCAGTACTTTGGAGGCATCCTTGACAACAGATTGCTCCAATGCAATTCATCTTTTGATTTTTGATTGCTGGTGCCAAGACTGTTGATTGTGGAGCTGAGCAAGTTTCAATTGTTAATAACCTCAGTCTCTTCTCCATCTATCATGGTGCTGCCAATTGGCCCAGAGGTGAGAATCTTTGTCTTCTTGATATTGACCATGTTGCTGTTGTGTGCCATCGAGTTGCCTGCAACTCATAGGAACCCTATGAGTTAACCCTATGAGTGTAACAGCTCTAAACCCTGCTCTATACTGAGCCAACCCCATTTTCTCTGGCAAAACTACCCCCATTACATCAGTCACTGAATCAATCCATCGCATTGAGGGTCTTCCCCTCCCACACTGTCCCTCAACCCTCTCAAGTATAATGTCCTTCTGCAAGGACTGGTCCCTCCTTGCAACATGCCCAAAGTATGTCAGATGAAGCTTCAGAATCCTTGCCTCCAAGGAGCACCCTCTTTAGAATAAATCTGTATGTTGACCATGTTGTTGTGCTGTTAAGTGCCATCGAGTCGCAGGCGACTCATAGCGACCCTATGAACGAAAGTCCTGGACACCTCCTGTATAACTTTCATCCTCTCTCTAGGTTCATAGAATTTCCAGAGTCAAGCTGTTATGGAAGTGGATGTCACTCTTGTTTCCAACTGTTGACCATAGTCAGTGTGTAATCCAACTGCATGAATCAAGAATGACACTCACTGATTGTAATAAAGTTAGAATAAAGTATACCTAGCTGACTTCCCAAGAGGTTTTCAAAGATTATAAATAGCATAGCAGGGATTGTCCAATTTTCTCCCTCAAAGCCACTCCTGGATTTCAACCATCTGCCTTTGGATTGACAAAAGCAATAAATACTACAAATTAGAAGAATCTCAAGCACTGAAGTTTTAGGCAATATCCTCTCATGCAATTTACAACCCTTGGAAATCCTCTAGAGGATCAGCTATGAGTTCTATCTGATTTGACGACAGTGACTGTAAGGTACATAGTAAGCTACATAGACAGGGTCCTTATGAATTGCAAGTGGCATCCACTTCCATAATAACTTGCCTCCGGAAACACTATGAACCTGGAGAGAGGATGAAAGGCACCCAATCGTCAAGGATTCTCCTTCATAGGGTCATTATGAGTCACCTGTGACTCCACAGCACTTAACAACAACAACAACTATGGCACATAACAACTACAATTTCTCTTCTAACCTTTACGTAAAGGTTGTACTTCCAATGATAGAAGTGGAGGGTAAACGAAGATGTTAAAACCTAAACACAGCAATGCTCTTGTTGTTTACCATCTAGTTGGAATAGACACATTGCTAGCTGACCCACCAGTGGTTTTCAGAGGCAGTTAACTGTATTAGAGGAGATTACCCAAAATGCTTCTGTGGAGCAGCTGGTGGATTCAAACTACAGGCCAATGTCACTTCTTGCCACAGACCAACAGAGCTTTCTAAACACAATGATACAATTAGACAAGTCTTTGAAGGATGATATCACTGGAATGCAGTGGAAGAGCTTGTGCATATGTAAGGTTCACCCAACATTAATCAGTTTTCAGTCTTAGAGTATCAAGACTTGATCCATATCTTAAGGATCTTGCAGCAGGCAAGAAATTAATATGAAATTTACCTTTAAATATCCTGTAGTCATTATTTTTTAAATAATATTTTATCAGACCAAAGTTTTTATCCTCTTTGTCCAGTAGGATAATTGAGGATGCTATCTTTATCAAGATGAAGTCTCTTGTTAAAATTTGCATCTCCATCCTGCAATTTGTAGCTGAGATTCACTCCCTTTTTGGTAACAGAATAAGTAAGATTTTCTTAACTTAGTACAAAGATAAACTTTCCAGTGAATGGGTTGTTGTTGTTGTTAAGTGCCATCGAGTCACAGGTGACTCATAATGACCCTATGAAGGAGAGTCCTTGACGTTTGGGTGCCTTTTATCCTCTCTCCAGGTTCATAGGGTTTCGGGAGGCAAGCTATTATGGAAGTGGATGCCACTCCTCCTTCCAAGCTTGCTTTAATTGGGGAGCTCCACCTCACTCTCTATCCGCATTGGGCAGCCAACCATTAATACATTTAACACATCAGTGAGTGAATGGGTAGGAAAATTATAAATAAATGTTATTATTGTACTTGTTATGTGCCCTCCAGTCACCTGCAACTCATAATGACCCATTGAATCATGCGGTTTCTTGAGTCAATCTCATCATCTATAACCATACCTAATCCCATTACCTCAGTCACTGAGTCAATACATCTCATCCTTAGTCTTCCTCTCTTGTGTTGTCCCTCCACCCTTCTAAGCATGATGTCCTTTTTCAAGGACTGGTCCCTTCCTGGACATGTGGCCCTGGATGTGCTACCCCAGTTGTGCCAAGAAATCTGGAGGACAACTGCTTTGCCACATGATTGGAAAAGATTTATTTATATTTATTCCTATTTTTTTGAAGTTATCAAACAATATCACTAATATCACATGCAAGCTGCTGAAGATTATCCCAAAATGACTAGAACAGTAGAGACCTGCCAGAAGTACAAGCTGGATTTAGAAGAGGCTGTGGCACTGGGGACATTATAGTCAATGTTAGATGTATATTAGTTGAAAGCAGGGAGTATCAAAGGAATGTTTATCTGTGTTTCATTGATATGCAAAGGCATTTGGCTGTATGGATCACAACAAATTGTAGCTAAACTTGTGAAGAATGGGAATCTCAGAGCATTTATTTGTGCTCACTTTATACCTACACTTGAACCAGAAAGCTCTAGTTAGAACAGAGCAAGGAAATGCTGCATGATTTCAGGATCAGGAAAGAGGTGCTTCAGGGATCCATCCTATATTCATATGTTTTCAGTTTATATACAGAATAGATCATTCAGGAGGCTGGACTTTATTAGGAGGAATGTGGCATCAAAATTGGAGGAAGGCTCATCAACAACCTGTGTTACGCAGATGACACAACCTTGCCATTAACTGAATACTGATGCATTTATTCTAAATCATTAATAAATAGAACTGACTGTGAAGGGTTTTTGTTTTGTTTTGGGGTTTTGTTTGTTTGTCTTCAAATATTAAAGTAAAATTGTCTCGTAAGCTGTCCTATGTAAAAGAATTAATTTGAACTGTTACCTCTTGCCATATAAAAAATTGACTCAAAATAGATTAAATGTCAAAGTGTAAAAGCTGGAAATCCAAAATTCTCAGAATGAAAATATAGTGACAAATCTTCTTGATCTAAGATTTGACAATTAATTCATAGATATTATAAGGCTGAAACCAAAGTGATACCATTCTGCTGATCTTCTGACCCTATCCTAATGTGCCTGTGTGTTACAGAAAATAGTAAATAATCTGATTGTTTACCCCTATACAGAATTTTTATTATTATTAAATACTTTGTATTATCCTGTATTACAAGATTATTATTATTATTATTAAATACATTGTATTTAAAATTGTTTGTTATTGTATTTTGGAGGAACATTCTTCTTAGTGGTACAACACTCTCCTGTCAATATGCTGTGCTACGGTAACCTTGCTATGATGCTGAACCTTGTGCCATTGGGGTGTCAAATACCATGGTAGTTAGCCATGGTAGACAGTGTTTGGTGGCGCTCCTAGGTTAAGACAAGTTTGGAAGCAGAAATGGTATCCACTTCCTAAAAAACATGCCTCGATAGTTATAAAAAGCTTCAGGCCTTTTGTTCATTGGGTTGCTATGAGTCATGCTCTACTCAAGGTTAATCAACAACAACATACAGAATTATATGACCCACTACAGGAGATAGTTGATAGTTAAACAGAGAGTGCTGAAATTATGGATAATGGCTTCAGGCCCTTGAATTTGTAGTGACTACCTGTTTGTTCAGCTTTAAAGCGCATTTAGCCTCAGCTCACCATGCACACAGATAGTGTGGCTAGTAGACTTAGTGTATTTGGACCTTTCAAATATAACACCAAAATATGAGCAATGAAACAAACAAAAAATCGAACTGAATTAATAAAAATTAAAACTTGAGTGATTTGAAAACACTAATTATTAAGAAACTGAGAAGATAATACATAGAAGCAGAGACTAAACAAGCAAGCAATGTCTCTGACAAGTTACTTGTCTCTAGAATATATAAACAATTCATAGAACTTACTGGAATATGAAAACATGAGCAAGTCCATCATCTTACAAGATAACAAAATAAATAAGCAAAATCTATCTACTCAACTTGGAAAGAAATAAAAAAGCAGAGAGTTATTATAGATAAATGGATGTTAAATAAAGATCAAGTGACTTTTATGTGGTAGGACATCTTTTCCACTAAAATGGGCTTCCATCTCATTTAACCCACTTCCCCACTTTTAGCTCACTGGCAGAGTCCAAAGCAGATGTAACAGTGATAAGAAGTACTTTGAGAGAGAGTTAAAGCACTCAGAGACAGAGATAGAGCCAGACCTCTGGTTCTGGAAAGAGCAAACCATACTTGGCTAGTAAGCTGTTATAGTGTCTATCCTGAGAGTTGCCTAAACAACTGCAAAATACTTACTTTGGTTTATCCTTCCACTGGTCTGTCTCGTTATAGCTTAGATATGTATATGCATTCTTGTTTATCATCTGCTCTTACGAGTATAGCATTTGTCTGTCAATTGCTATACTAAAACTCTCTGATTAAAATAGACTAGAAAGAAGGATTCGACAGCCACACCTGAAATAAAAGGTCTTTGAAACCCTATGAACAATAGAGGAAAACAGTAAATATAATGTTGGAAGACACTACAAATGTAGACGAATGGCTACAAAAAACCACTGATAATTAGAACATGAAATGTATAAAGTATGAATTTAGGAAAAACAGACATTGTACAAATGAAATTGAATGAACACAGATGGCCAATATAGGCCTTAGTGAGCGGAGACATACTGGCATTGGCCAAATAGAATCAATCATATGATCTACTATGCTGAGAAAGGAAAATGAGGTTACATTTATAGTCATAAGGACCATTTCAAGATCCATCCTGAAGTACAATGACGCAAGCTACAAGGTACTTGATTCATACACGATTCGTACACATATAAGTAAAAACTATTACTATTCAAATATATGCACCAACAACTAAAGATAAGGAGGATGATATTGAGAATTACAAAAACTTTCACAACTTGAAATTGATTGAACATGCAATCAGGATTCATTAATAACGATTGTTCATTGGACCAGAAAAGTTGGAAACAAAGACAAAGGGCTATGGTGGGTTTGAATCATGGTCACAGTCCAAATGTAATGACCACATCATCAGCCTAAAGTTGAAAGTTCAGGCCAGTTGGAAAATAAATAGGAGGAACTGCTAGAAGCTTAGACATCACTTTATTTGCAGACCACACAAACAGCAAGGAGGAGGCAGGGCATTAACCCTGAGCTCCAAGTGGATACATCATCCTCCTTGGGAACTTTCAGGCAAAGTTCTTATAGTGCTGAGGACATATGTGAAGTTTGCCAAATCTTATTACACTATGCACCTGTGGAGCTCCACTTAGCCTTACATAATACTGATTCAGCTAAATTATACTGAGCTTGCTCATACGTGGCATTGTTTAGCCAAAATCTACCTGTGGGGTATATGTAGCACATTATGGTACTCAATCCAGGTTGAGTATATATTAAGGACTCAATCCATGTAGGCTGCGTTGTTTTATTTTCTGTAGCAAGTGTTTCAAGTCCTCTTTCAGTAAGCAGGGTTGTGCCGTCTGTATACTGGAGGTTATTGATGAGTCTTTGGCAGCACATACACTACAGTTGGAATGATACAGAGAAAATTAGCATGGTCTCTGCCCAAGGATGGCATGCAAATTTGTGAATAGTTCCATATTTTTATTATCTTTTGGAGGAACATTATTCTAAGTGGTATACCACTTCTGTCAATATGCTGTACTGAGGTAAGCTGAGGTTGCTATGATGCCAAACCTTGTGCTATTAGGGTACCAAATACCATAAGAGTTACTCATGATAGACAGTATTTGATGGAGCTCCTAGTTCAAGATAGGTTTGGAAGCAGGAGTGGCATACACTTCCTAAACATCATGCCTCTGGAAACTGTGAATTTTGAGAAATGACAATGGTTGTGGAAGGGCTCTAGGCCTTTTGTTCATGGGGTCTCTATAAGTTGTGCTCAACGCAATGACAATCAATAATAACAACAACTTCCTCTAATCCAAATGCCACATTCCTTTTCATAGGACCAGCTTCTTAAATAATTTGCTTAGCCTACAAATAAAATAGATAGTAAGAAAGGAAACAACCCTGACACATGCCTTTCTGAATTTAAAATCATAAAACACACCTACAACATATATTATGCAGATGACACCCTTTGCTTGCCCAAAGTTAGGAGAACTTAAAGCATTTATTGCAGAGATCAAGGACTACAGTCTTCAATATGGATTTCATGTCAATATCAAGAAAACAAAAATTCTCACCATCAAGCCAAAATGCAACATCATGATAGCTGGAGAAACGATTGACTGTGTTAACAGTTTCACCTTGCTTGGATCCACATTTAAACTTGTGCCACCAGCAGTCAGAAAATTAAAAGGCGAGTTGCTTTAGGAAAGTCCGTTGTCAGGGATCTCTTCAGAAGGCTAAAGAACAATAATGTCAGTCAGTGACAAAGGTGCACCTCATCCAGTTGACTAAGTAGGACAGAAGAATAATTGGTGAGTTGTGGAAAAGAGTATTGAACATACTATGGACTGCCAAGAGAAGACATCTGTTCTGAAGAGTGAACCCAGATTGTTCCTTGGAGGAAAATTTTTTAAAAAAATTTTTTTAAAAATTTTCTACTAGTTTATTTAAAAAATTCAAATGCAAATTTGAACCAGTCATTTCAATTTCCCTCACCATCACAAGCATTAAAATCACTCTACAAAGACTGATCCTGCCTTGCAACATGTCCAAAGTATGTCAGACCAATCTTCAGAATACTTGCCTCCAAGGAGCAGCCGGGCTTCACTGTCTCCAGGATGAACTTGTATGTTTTCCTAGCAGTCCATATACTTTTCTCAAGCACCACGGCTCACAGACATCAATTTTCTTTCTATTATCCCATGTCATTTTACAGCTTTCTGATACATAGCAAGTAATTGTGAAGACTATGGCCTAGATCAGGCACACTATAGTCTCCAGCCTGACATCGTTGCTGTTCAGTACTCTGGAGAGGTCTCTGACAGCACACTTTCCCAATGCAATTTGTCTTTTGATTCCCTCCCTGGCTGCTGGTACCAAGAATGTTGATTGTGGAGACAAGCAAATGAAAGCTGTTAACAATCTCAATCTCTTCACCATCTATCATGATGCTGCCAATAGGCCCAGTGGTGAGAATCTTTGTTTTCTTGATGTTGAGCTTCAATCCATATTGAAGGCTGCAGTCCTTGAACTTCTGCAGTAAGTGCTTCAAGTCCTCCTCAATTTTAGCAAGCAGGGTTGTGTCATATGTATAATGCAGGTTGTTGATGAGACTTTCTCCAATCCTGATGCCACTTTTCTCCTCACAGAACCCAGCCTCCCTGATGATCTGTTCTGCATAAATATTGAAATGGTATGGAGATAGGACACATCCCAGGTGTATATCCTTCCCAATTTTGAACTATACAGTGTTTCCTTGCTCTGTTCTTACTACTGCCTCATGGGCCAAATATAGGTTTCAGATAAACACAATCAAGTATTTTAGGATTCCCATTTTTCTCAGAGTTATCCACAGTTTGTTGTGATCCACAAAGTATAAAACCTTTCCATAGTCAATAAAACATAGATCAACATTCTTCTGGTACTCTCTCAAGATTCAACTAACATTATCTATAATATCCCTGGTGCCATGGCCTCTTCTTAACCCAGCCTACACTTCTGGCAGTTCTCTGTTGATGTGCTTGCTCGAGTCATTTTTGGATACTTTTCAGCAGGATCTTGCTTGCGTGTAATATTAACGATATTGTTCAATAATTTCCTCAATCTTTCGGGTCACCATTCTTTGGAATGGGAACAATGGATCTCTTCCAATCAGTTTGTCAGATGGTTGTCCTCCAGATTTCTTGCCACAACTTGGTGAGCGCATCCAGGGCAGCATCTATTTGTTGAAATATGTCAATTAATATGCTGTCATGCTTGGTGCCAATTCTTTCAATAAGTAGATAACAAAATAATGGGAAAATTATTACATGCAATGAAAGTGAAAAAGACATACAATGATAAAGGTCCAATTTGTCAAGAAGCCACAATAATTATATATATATATATATATATATATATCTCATTTTTCATCAAAACTCCAAAATACTTGAAACAACAGTTGACAAGATCAAAGGAAGAAATAGATAACTCTTTAATAATAATTCATTTATTCCTGGTGGTGGAATAGCTGAATGATATTGAATTTCTATGTTCATCTTTTGAGGAAATGTCAAACTGCCTTCCAGAGTGGTTGTACCATTTTATATTCTAACTAATTTTGTATAAGAGTTCCATTCACTCCTCATCTTCTCCTGCATTTATAACCTGCTGTCCTGATAAACTGCCATTGCTACTTGGGTAATATGATAATCTCATTGTGCTTTTTATTTGCATCTCTCTGATTACCAGTGATTTTGAGCATGTCTTCATATGTCTGTTGGCCATCTGAATATCTTCCTCTGTGAAAATAGTTTCTATGTCTTTTGCCCATTTTGTAACTGTGTTATCAGTCTTTTTGTTGTGATTACCTGTTGTGCTCTGTAACTTTTGTTATGAGACCATTATCTGAGATGACATTGCAAATGTTTCCCCAGTCAATAGATTTTGTTTTCATCATGCTGGAAAAAGTTTTTGCTTACAGGGATTTAATTTTTAGAAGGTCTCATTAAACAATTTTAATGGTGATTAATTTTATAGAACACCATGTACAGAAATGACTGTATGAAACCATGTGAAAGAAAGTGTGAAACACAATGTAGAAAAAGTTTGTGTACAAGTTTAAAATAAA
>NW_006399840.1:12630123-12653975 GCF_000299155.1 Elephantulus edwardii | reverse complement strand
GGATATAATATCTAAAGAAAATATTTTAATAACATTGTAAACCTTACAGATAGACATATGGAACATAACTTATTACAAATACTCAATAAAACATTCTTCAAATGATTTGCACAAAAAATATTTTTCAGCAGTGTGCATAGATCATTCTAGGATAAAATATATTAGGTCACAAAACAAACTTCAATAAATTTTAAAAGATTGAAATCATGCAGACTATCTTTCATAACCATATTGGAATGAATCTGAAAATAAGTAACAGAAGAAAAAAATAGAAACTTGAGAAACATGTGGATATTACAAAAAACATCATTAAATAACTTGTGGATAACAGAAAAAAGTGTCAAAGAAACTAGAAAATACTGAGATAAATGAGGGTAAAACTATAATGTACCCAAACTGATGAAATCTAATCAACACATTGTTCTGAGGGAAACTTGTGTATGTTAGTATTTGCATTAAAAACCAAGAAAGATCCAAAATCAATAGCTTAACGTTAACCCTTAAGCAGCTAGTTAAAGAAGAATAAAGTCAACGTTACTAGAAGGAAGGAAATAATAGAATAGAGCAGTAACAGATGAGAAGATCTTGAAAAGGTAAAATAGACACACTTTAGACTGTCAAAGAAGGGGATAAAAAGAGAGAAGGTACAAAATAAAAATCAGAAATGCAAGTAGAGACATTGCTTTTGACTGTGCATAAAGAAACGGATGATAGAGAGTATGCAAAAAGGATTCTTGAGAGTATATAGTATGTACAATTGCTGTTAGGTGCCCTTGAGTCTATTCCCTCTCATAATAACTAACCCTGTACATAATAAAATGAAACCTTAGCTGATCTCACTCCACCCACTCTAATAATTTATATGGTGCTTGAGCTTTTTGCTGAAGTCATCTCATCAATTCTCTTTGATGACCTTTTTCTCCTTCTCTGACCCTCAACTTTCCAACCATAATATCCTTTTCTAAGGATTAAACTCTCTTGATATTATAGTTGCTGTGTATCATTGAGTCAACTACAACTCCCAGTGACTTTATGAATGACAATTGGAATCTTGCCCTATCCTACATTAGCCTTAAGATCTCCATCATGTTCAAGTTTATTGTTGCAATTACTGTGTCAATCAATTCCCTTGAGCATCTTCCTCTCTTTTGCTGATCTACCTTTTCAATTTTTTTTCTTAACTTGTATACAATAATTTGTTTACAGTGTGTTTCATTCATGTACATTGTGTTTGTTTTCTGTTTGTTTGGTTTGTTGTTTCCATCCCCTCCCTCCACCCATCAAACCCTGTGACCTCGTAATCCTCCACCTTTAAAACATAATGTCTTTTTTCCCAAGGACTGCTCCCTACTAACAACGTGACCAAAGTATATAAGATGAAGTTTCACCAGTTTTGTCTCCAGTGAGCACTCCAATGTTGCACTTCCTCAAAGAAAGATTTGTTTATTCTTTTGGAATTGCATTGTATATTCAATAATATTCTCCAACAGCACAATGCAAAGAGATTGGTGATTCTGCACGGTTTCTGTTTATTTGTTGTTTGTTTTTTGGGTTTTTTGTGCAAATTTCTGATGCATAGGAAGAAACTGAAATTAGCATGGTTGCATCAGAGACACCTTAGTTTTAGACTGATATACTTGCTCTTTAACAAATTAAAGAGGTTCCTGACAGTAGATTTCTCCAGTGAAATTTAACTTTTGACTTCTTGACTGCTGATACCATGGATATTGATTGTGGGTCCAAGTAAAATGAAATCACTGACAACTTCAATCTTTTCTCAATCTATTATGATTTTGCCTATTGATCCTGTGTTGAGGATTTTTGTTTTCTTGATGTTGACATGCAATCGTGTTGAAAGGTATAGTATTTGATCTTCTTCAGTATGTGCTTTAAGTATTCTTCACTTTCTTGCAAGCAAGATCGTATCAGTTGGATAACCCAGGTTGTTTATGAGTCTTTCTCCAACCCTGATGCCACATTCGTCTTCATGTAGTCCAGTTTTTATAAAAAAAAATGCTCAGATTACACTCAAAATATGTTAGTAGTTAAATATTAAAACCCCAAAATGAAATAATAGACATAATAGAATATTAGAAATATCTAAAAGTGAAATAGTAGACCTAATTTTTTTTAAATAAACAAACAAAAAGAGATAAAAGGGTATTGAACAGTGCATGGTTAAAAATGGTGAAAGCTGTACATTAGGGTTGTACCCTTTCTCCATACCTATTCTACCTCTCTATTAGGCAAATAATTACAGAAGTTGGACTTTATGAAAAAGAATCAACCTTGCTTGCAGAAAAGATGACTTGAAGCACTTACTGTAAAAGATCAAACTCAACATAAATTGTCACTCAACATCAGGAAAACAAAAATCTCTACCACTAGATACTAACAGACAACTTCATAAAAATGGAGAAAAGATTGAAGTTGTCATTGATTTTATTTTACTTGGATCCACAGTCATTGTAGCAGCAGTAAAGAAATAAAAGATCATGGTGCATTGGAGAAATCTACTGTCACAGACCTCTCTAATAAGTTAAATAGCAGAGATAACAGTCTAAAGACTGATCAGGTAGGCCTGATGCAAGCCATGCTATTTTCGGTTGCTATGTACGCATCTGAAAGTTGAACAATGAATAAGGAGGATTAAAGAATAGAAGTCTTTGAATCACAATATTGTTGAAGATTATTGAGTACACAGAGGATGACAAAAGAACAGGTAAATCTGTTTTGGAAGAAGTACAAGTAGAGTGCCCTTCAGAGAAAACTATGATGAAACTTAGTATCATATACTTTGGACATATTATCATGATAGACAAGTCCTTGGAATAAGATATCATGCTGGGAAAGGTAGAATATCAATGAAAGATGATAAAGTCCTCAAGGAGATGGATTGACATGGCGATTATAAAAATGGACTTCAGCATATTAGAGATCATGAAGGTGGTGCAAGATAGGGAAAAATTCCAATCTGTTGTTCATGAGTTGCAGTTGGCACCTAACAACAACAAAATTGAACAATTTTAGGATGCAACCTTTAGGGAAACTGACTGCTACAATTTCCTTCTAAGGAGTGACGGGTGGGCTCAAACTACAGATCGATTACCAGTCAGGTATTTTACCGTTGTTCCAACAGGACTCCTTAAAATGTAATGTACAACAAAAGATGAAGAATAAGTTATATTTCTATTTACTAGTAATCAACATCCTGGACAAAATTGAGGAGGAAAAATTCACTTACAATACTTTCTAAAAAAATAAAATACCAACAGTTAAATTTAATCTTTTAAGAAAGTAAAAAATTTGTACACATAGAAAGAAATTAAAGAATGTCTAAATGAATGGAAAGACACGTGTTCTTACATGTTGTTCTTGTTAAGTGCTATGGGGTCGTAGACGACTCATCGCAACCCTATGAACGAAAGACCTGAGCACTGTTCATAGAGTTTCCGGAGGCAAGCCATTTCAGAGATGGATGCCACCCTTACTCCCAAGTTTGTTTTAATAGGGAAGCTACCAACAAGAGTTTTTTAAAAGAAGGTCTTATCACATGGCCTCACTTCCCTTAGCAAATCAACATTCCACTTTCAAACTGGTCTCCAGTGCCATGCCACCTACCAAGAGTTTTTAAAGTATTTAATATTGTCAGGACATCTACATTAACTGAAGGGAAATCTGTTGACTTAGTGAATGAGGAGTTGTGCTGTAAACTCAAAGGTAGAGAGCTGAAATATATCAGCTACTCCTGAGGAAAAAGATGGGCAATCTCCTCCCATGTGATTTATAGCCTCTGAAAGTCCATTGAAGGGTCAGCTATTGGTTCTGACTGGACAACAATGAGTTTGAGTTTTAAACTAACTAAAATGATATATTGATTCTATACAGTTCCTCTTAGAAAAGTCAATTCTAAAATCAATGTGGAAATACAAGCGTCTCCAAATAATTAAAGTGGCTAGAAAATAGTAGATCATCATAAAATGAAGATGCAGTGGCAATAGTTACATAATAAGACTTTTCTGTTCTATATATTTTTCAGGATAGTAGTATTAATTTTAGGCTTCTATTAAGCATACTTGTTAAATTTTTTTAAGATAATAACCATAGAATAGAAATTAAATATATTTAACTTCTGCATTATTAGCAGGAAGGAAAGTAATAAATATAATTGAATTATTAGAATCATAAAAGAGGAGAAAAGAACAGTAAAATACAACAGTAAATCAAACATCATAGATTAAGTAAATCAATCATTTGTGCAGTTATTGGAGATTTGAACAATGCAGTAAATAACTAGACTTTTTAAAGACTAAAGAATTCTATAAAAATATACTACTAGACATACTTTAAATTTAGACATTTAGTATGCTTATATCAATCTTTATGGAAACACGTAGTGGTTGTTAGTTGCTATAAAATTGATTCTAACTTATTATAATCATATGTGCATAGAAAAGAACTTCTTCATAATATTTAAGTAGATTTGTGCCTTCTCATATGTAACCATCATTCTCAACAAATATCAGTCTGGGTAGATCATGATGAAATAAAATTGGAGATCAGTAAAAATATGTACTCCTAATCCTTTCTCCTATGTTTACATAGCAGAAGGCACAAGACTACATAATTTGCTGGTAAAAAGTTAAGTTGTAATGGTAATCACAGAATACTTAATAGCTGTTGTTATTATGTGGTCTTGAGTCAGAACTGACTCATAGCTCACCCTCCAGTGAGTTTTCAGAAGCTGTAATTGTGAAGGAAATGATTGCCCATCTTTGTACTATGGAGCAGCTGCTGGATTTGGACAACGTGCCTTTGAGTTGGCAGCTTACCTCCTTACCAGTAGGCGACTAGAGAAATCTTCTAAAAACTATATATCAAAACTCGAAACAAAGCTGAAAGAACATATTGAAAGTTATTGTAATCATTTGTATTTGAATTAGAAAATATATATTGAAAACAAGTTAAACATTAAATCTTAAGTAAAAACAATAAAAAGATAGAAGGCAAAATCATACCAAATAAAGTGTATCTCCATGAAATAACATCTTTATTAAGTGAAAATAGTATCTGTAATTATATCTCATATTTTAAAATGTTATATTTAGATAAGAATATTTGTACCACTATCTTCTCAGATAATTTTGGAAATGATCCTAGCCTAAAAAATATTAGTACATCCTGGGGTATTTACCACCCCTCTTCGGTTTTCTTTATCTTTAGTACATACAACACCACTTACTGCCATCAAATCAGTTCCAACTAGTGATGATCTCCCATTGGTGTTCAGAAGATGAAACATGAATGAATGAAAACCCAGTCTTTCTGTAAAAGTTTAATAAAGTCACAATTAAAAAAATCTTTATAGGATGAGATACCAATCACTTTGCAATGGATTAGATATTGAACTGCCACTGCCAACCTTTCAGTTGACAGTGAAACACTTACGTATTACTTTGGCAGAAAACACACTTTATGGCTTATATTCCATATAGAACCATGAAAGATGTACACATTGAAGAAAATATTAGTCAGAGTAGTGAGAATAATATCAGAAACTGGTAATGTAGTTGCTAATATCTTTGTAATTACTTCTGTTCTGAAAAAAAAATGGACTTGGTGTTCTTAAAATCAATACTTAAGGATTACATTCTAACAGTAATATAATGGATAATATTAAAAACCACAAAAATAATAACTGAGAAAAGCCTAGCATTGTAATACAACAGGATGTAGAGAGCATAATGTAGAATGAGCATGCCGAGTATAAGTACACTTCACTTGCACATCTCACTTACTGACATGATTAAGTTTACAAACAAGGTTGTTACACAAAATCATAATAAGATGGTTGGTAAGTGCAATCAGTTCTAGGGAAGAGTCAACACTGTGAATTATCATTTTTTTCTTTCAATTTTTTTAATATTACTCTGATTTATTTACAAAGTTTGAATATATTGTTTTCCACAAAAGATCCTTCACCCCAACACACCCATCGGATTGTGCAACCGTATAATTAACGCTTTCCCCTCCCACGTCTTCATTCCTCTATTTTGACCCTCCCCTACCTTGGATCTTCATACTCATCCTACAATAATAGTTTTACACAGTATTTGTCCTTGTGGGACTGAGTTAGTTCACCCAGCATAATGCTCTCCAGTCTCTCCCAAGTTAGGTAGTAATTTACAAAATGATTGCTCCTATGTGCTGTATAGTATTCCACTGTATGAATGTACCACAACTCTTCAACCCATTTGCTTGTGGTTGGACATCTGGGCTCTTTCCATGTTCTTGTGATGGTGAGTAATGTGCATTATCTTTGATACGTTCCTCTTTCTTTAATTTCTCAATACCTACCAAATACCTTCATCATGTCTCTGAGTGTTCTTCACTTAGTGAAGTCTCCTTCTTCACCATTATGGAGTCCAAAAGATTGAGAAAGACTGATGTTTCCTGCCACCACTTACCATTGCCTGGCTAGAAACCCCCTTCTTCCTCTGTCTACCTGAAATCTGCAACTCCAGATAGTCTCCTACTTTCTCTTTAATCCTTTTATTGTCTACTTTCGTCAAGCTCTCTGGCACCTTCTGGTCCTTACTTGATTTCCCCATGCACATGAATGCACATAGGATGTGTCATCCTATTCTTGCCCTTACACTACTCTCCATTGTCAGATAGACAAACAGGAGAGGATGTCTTGTGCCTCATTGGTGGGCCAATTGTTGTCAGGGCCTTTTGTATATCAATTTGGGATGGGCTATGAGGATGTGCCAGACCTGGCCATGCCTCATATGGGTTCCAGATTATTGAAAACACCACATTTTCCCCCCAAAATTGTTATAAATGTGAATTTTCAGATAGTAAGATGGTTGATAAGCAAAAATAGATGTATTACAAAATGCATGGCAATGTGTACATAGAATATATACCATAATTGGAATAATTACTGCAGTATTTGACTTTAGTCATTATTAATCTACTGCCAATGAGTTGGTTCTGATGCTTAGCAACCCTCAGGCGGAGACAGCTCATCTTTCTCAAGTGGAGCACCTAGT
Organism: Elephantulus edwardii; assembly: GCF_000299155.1. Lineage (NCBI taxonomy): Eukaryota > Metazoa > Chordata > Mammalia > Macroscelidea > Macroscelididae > Elephantulus > Elephantulus edwardii. The sequence goes on along the minus strand of NW_006399840.1, from coordinate 12,646,920 downwards.
GGATTTGAACCATTTACATTTTGGTAAGCAGAGCCATACCCTGCACACTACACCATCAGTACTCTTTTCTTAATAATTATAAAACACATAAAAATGTCTCATGCAACTTATTTCTTCTCTTTACTTAATTTACTTATTTCCCACTTTTAAACTTAATAATGCACACCATGCTTATGTGCAATTAAACTAACTTAAAATACTATGATTTAGACTTGCCTCCTTATTGCACTGTACTTTTTCCTCACATACTTAGTTAAATATGAATGAAGCTTTACCATATTATAAAAAAGGCTCTTAGTTCTCATGTAATAATACATGACATCATTTATCTGGAAGGTAGCCGAAATTTATTTTTAATTATTTGACTCTTTTCTACATGTTATACAGAACTAAATGCCATTAAATTTGTATTCAGAAGCCTTGCATCCTCATTCGGCTACTCACTAGATCTATGCTTTCAAGAAAGAAAAAAAAGTTAGTAATACCTAAACAATCTTATCCATGCATACCTCACAGGACTTTAATGAAATTAGATAATGCAAGCAACTTGACGGCACATAATAACAACAACAACATGAAATCACTTCTGGACTGTCAGTACTTTGTTAATTACTGTCACTATTATTGTGCTCTAAGGGAGAAAGATGGGCAATCTCCTTCCATGTGATTTACTGCCTCTTAAAACTTACTGGAAGGTCATCTCTAAATCAGCTCCACTTGATGGTGCATAACAAAAACAATAACAACAATATTATGAAGATGTTTGATGGGAAGAATTGATTTTCCTAGGCATATTTACTGAGAAAAATGCATCACATTTTGGTGTCACTAGTTATAAAAATCACACAGATGTATAAACCCCATGATGCAGAATTCAGCATTCTAGCTGGAACCATTCGCCTTAACATTATTCTGTGAGTCTCATGATGATGACTTTTGGGAGAAATGCAAACACCTTATCTTTAAGCAACCCAAGAGACCTGCTAAACACATGAAACAAAACCATGTTGACGTCACAAGAGGTGACCAGACAATTAGAAGTGCTCAGTTTGTAAACTTCTGTGACTCCAGATGGCCTCCATTTAATATGCATTTTGCAGGGGGTGATAAGTGACTTTGAGAAACCTGTGGCTGGCATGTGAGTTTTCTCTGAAAGCGAAGGGCACACAGGTGCTGGTGCTGAATCCGGCACCACACCTGTCTTTATAATAATGCTTGCATGTCTATTGTGCTTTTCATCAGGCTTCTTCAAATGGTTTCCAGACATACCACTGTAGCTTTAGAGGATATGGTAAACCCATTTGGAGGCCAAACTCCTAGAATCATGTAATAAAGAAAATGAGGTTTTTGCAGTGAACTGAAATGGAACAAGAAATCATGACAGTTCTGAAGTGAATAAACTTTCTTCTTACTTTTTTTACATATAATTATATAGCATTTTGAATTATAGCAACAGTAAAAAAAATTGTTTAGAAGAAGAAGTATACCTATTCCCTTATTTTGTGCACTGATGACTCATGTCTGGTAGTAACGAATGCTGAGGTGTGAGACAAGAATAACATTGCAATGTTAAGATTAAGATTATATGTCAATTTAGCTGGGCCATGATTCTCTTCTGGCAGTTATGTAATGATGCAATTTCTTAGCTATGTAATGATGTAATTTGGCAGTTACATGATGATGTGGTCATCTTCCATTTTTGTATAATGACTTGGCCTTTGTAACTTATGTGGAGAGGTGAGAAGTGGTAGTATAGAAATCTCTGAGTAAATTTTGCATAGAAAGTAATCATTTACTACTACAGTTGGAATGTACATAATGGCATGGAGGTGTTCTTTTGAAGATGGTGAAAACAGTTAAGTGCTTGACTGATAACGAAAATATCTGAGGTTCAGATTCATTGAGAGGTGTTGTAAAAAAGATTTGATGACCTATTTAAAAAAATCAGCATTCAAAAATCCAGTGATTCACAGTGCTACAGTGGTACACATGAAGTCACTGTGAGTCAGAATTAACTAGAGAGTAGTTGTTTTTAAATTTTTAGTCATGTACATCAAAGAGTTCAAAGCATTCTCTGTATGTGAAGAATTTCTGTGTAAACAGTAAAAATGGATCTATTAATAATTTATTTATGGCACAAACATTTCAAAAGAGCAGGATGGACAATCTCCTCCATTGTGACTAACTGCCTATGAAAACCCACTGAAGGATCAACTTTCGGTTGATTCCAATGCAATGGTACACAACAATAACAATACTAGCATAGCATAATATAAAGAAATGATACATCAGCACAGAAAACAAAATGATTCTGGCAGAATAATTGCCGAAATCTTCAAAGAAAACATACAATAGAATAGGTAATTGATTTTGACTGAAAGAAAAACACGAGAGAACAGTTTAGAAAAGAGGAATAGGATAACTAATTGTCCATGGTGTCGATTAGAGATGTAGGTATTGGCAAGTAATTACTATTGGCTAGATATAGAACATGTTTATGGCTCTGTAAATAAATGTGGAAAATGAGAAACAAGGATAATGAAATGTTGAAAGGATAAGCTGAGATAAGATTTCAAAGAACTTGAAAAATATAAAAAAGACTTTAAATTTTAGTCTATAGAAAATGGAATAGAAATGAGAATACCACACGACCACTTGACAAAAATGTAGGTTATAAAGGGTGGTTGAATGACTGGTATAATTAGTCAACTGTAGATGGCATTTTCAAGGAGAAGATAAAGTTTTTCAGAAATAAAATGTGTCCTACCATCCTACCTCTGCTTGTGTTTGATGGATTCTTAAAGAAGAAAGTTGAAGATGGCTCCCATACTTTAAACAGTGACTGAATCAAGTATAATATCAATTAAAAAGACTAACAAGCAGGTTAACAATAAGAAAAAGATACTAATTGAATTTTTTATGTTTTCCCATCAATAAGACCAGGTTTTTCAAAAGGACCAATAAAATTGACAAACCACTGGCAAGTTCAACAAAAGAAAAGAAAAGACAGCTATAACTCAATGAAGAAATGACAGAAGTGACTTCACAACAGAACCAGAAGAAATTAAATCAATAATATCAGAATACTATAAAAAGCTATACTCTAATAAATTGGAAAGCCTAGAGGAAATGGACAAATTCCTTGAAATGCATGTCCTTCCCAGATTGTCAAGGACAGATATAGAACACGTGAACAGACCCATCACAATAGAAGAAATTGAAAATGGTATAAAAAGACTTCCCCATAAAAGTCCTGGCCCAGATGTCTTCACAGCTGAGATCTACCAAACATTCAGAGTGTATTTAGCATCCATTCTACTTAAATTATTTCAAAAAATTGAAAAAGGAGAAATACTTCCAGAGTCATTCTATGAAGTAAGCATAATCCTAATACCCAAACAAGACAAAAATATTACCAAGAAAGAAAACTACAGACCAATATCTCTCATGAGCATAGATGCAAAAATTCTTAACAAAATCCTAGCCAATAGAATCCAAAAGCATATAAAAAATAATTCACCATGACCAAGTGGGATTCCTAACAGGTATGAAAGGATGTTTCAACATAAGAAAAACAATCAAAGTAATTCACTATGTTAGCAACAAGAACCATATAATCTTAGCAATTGATCCAGAAAAAAGCCTTTGATAATATCCAACACCTCTTCCTTAAAAAGACACTCAGAAATTTTGGAATAGAAGGGAATTTCCTCAACATGGTAAAAAGTATATATGCAAAACCAAGAGCCAACATCATTCTCAATGGAGAAAGGCAAAAAACATTTTCCTTGCAAACAGGAACCACACGGTGATGCCCACTGTCACCACTTCTTTTCAATATTGTATTCGAAGTGCTTTGTATGGGAGTACAATGAAAGGAGATAAAATATATCCAGATCAACAAAGAGATGATTAAACTGTTACTCTATGCAGATAAGATGATAGTGTACACAGAAAACTCCAAGGATTCAACAAAAAACCTGTTAGAGTTAATTATCCAATTTAGTAGACTGGCAGGATATAAGATCAATATTGAAAAATCAATAGGATTCCTCTACAGTAACAAAAAAACTCAGAGAAGGAAATCAAGAAAGTAATACCATTTACAATAGCCAAACACAAATTGAGATACTTGGGAATGAACTTAACTAGAGATACAAAAGACCTACACAAATAAAACTACATTTCTACTAGCATTTCTGCAAGACACAATAAAATACTTAAATAAATGGGGAAATGTCCCTGTTCATGGATAGGAAGACTCAATGTTGTGAAAATGACAATCCTACCAAGAACAATCTACATGTTTAATGCAATCCCAATCCAGATAACAAATTCATTTTTCAAAGAGATTGAAAGGGAAATTTATTTGGAGAGGTAAGAGACTACGAATAAACAAAACACTTCTAGGACACAAAATGAGGTTGGAGGCACAGCACTCCCTGACCTCAAAACCTACTACCCAGCAGTAGAAACCAGAACAGCATGGTATTGGTACAATGACAGGCACATAGACCAATGGAAAATAATTGAGAACACAGAAGTAGACCCAGCTATCTATGGTGAATTAATATTTGACAAGGAAATCAAAGCTATCAAATGGGGAAATGATAACCTCTTCAACAAATGGTGCTGGCAAAACGGGACTTCCACCTGTAGAAAAGTGAAACAGAATTCACATCTCACACCATACACAAAAATCAACTCAATGTGGATCTGGGAGTAAAGCCCCAAACCATAAGAGACAAACTGAGATCAAACTTAGAAGCACTAGTCCAAGGTAAAAAAGGCTGACAAATGCAACCAGAAATGCACAATATAAAGAGGATAAAACTAAAGTATGGGACCTTCTAAAGATTAAATCCATGTGTGCATTAAAAACTTTTTCCAACAGGGTGAAAATAAAACTTACAGATTGGGAACAAACATTTGGTAATACCATTTCAGACAAGAGTTTTATAACAAAAGTTTACAGAATAATCCTTGGCCTCCACAAGAAAAAGACTGATAACCCAATTACAAAATGGGCCAAAGACATGGAAAGAATTTTCACAGAGGAAGATATTCAAATGGCCAACAGACACATGAAGAAATGCTCCAAATCACTGACAATAAGAGAGATGTAAAATAAAACCACAATGAGGTACCATCTCATCCCAGTAACAGTGGCAAAGTTTAACAGGGCAGCAAGTAATGAATGTTGGAGAGGATGTGGTGAGAAAGGAACTCTTATACATTGTTGGTGGGATTATAAAATGGCCCAACCATTCTGGAAGGCAGTTTGAGGCTTCCTCAAAAATTTGAACATAGAAATTCCATATGACTCAGCTATTATACTTCTTGGAATATACCCTGAGAGTATGAGAACTGAGGCAAACTGAGATTTTTACACCAATGTTCATAGCAGCATTATTCACCATTGCAAGGACATGGAAATAACCAAAATGTCCAACCACAAAAGAACGGATTGAGCAATTGTGGTACCTTCACAAAATGGAATAATACACAGCACGCAGGAGCAATGATTTTGTAAATTATTACCTAACTTGGGAGGGACTGAAGAGCATTATACTGAGTGAACTCAGTACTACAAGGATAAATATTGTATAGAACTATTATTGTAGAATGAGTATAAGGATCCAAGAGGTGTGGGAGAGGTCGGAAGCAGAGGAATGAGGATGTGTAGGGGGAAGGGGGATTAATCATTGGGTTGTACAATTTGATGGGTGGGGGCATGAAGGAAATGAAAAAGAATTGTTCTTTAAAACAATGTGTTAGAATTTTGTAAATAAGTGGAATTTTTTTTAAAAAGAAGACAGTAAGCAGGAAGTTAGAAATCAGTTGGGATTTAGAAAGGCAAAGCTCAAGCTTTGCACTATAATCTATGAAGCCCCAGGAAAAAAGACAGATCTAAATCATGTCTCAGAATGTTTAAAGTATATTTTACCCTCTGACCATGAGAAATATGTTTTCATATCAATATGGAAACCTAAATCTGAATTAAAATTCTATACTAACAGAATAGATGCCTTTGAGTTGTGGTGGTGCAGAGCGTCTTGAACATACCATGGGCTGCCAAGAAAACAGATTTGTCCTGGAGAGAGTCAAACCAAGTGTCTCATTGGAGGCTAAATTTTGAAGCTCTGCTTCACTTACTTTGGGCACGTGGCCAGGAGATATCAGTCCTTGTTGAAGGACATCATGCTCTGAATGGTGAATGGATAGCACGGTAGAGGAAGATCCCAGATGAGATGGATTGATACAGTAACTCAGGTAATGGGGGTTGGTTGTCAGAATTAGTGAAACTGGCTCAGGACAGAGAACAGTCCAGACCTACTGTACATAGGGTCGCTATACATTGCAGGCAACTCAATGATACACAACAACAATAAAATACTAACAAAGGTTTGGAAGCAGGACTGGCATCCACTTCCTAAACAATGTGGTTCTGAAAACACTATGAACTTTGATAAATGTTGATAGTTGTGGAGAGGCTTCAGGCCTTTTGTTCATAGGGTTGCTATGAGTTGTGCTCGACTAGAAGGCAATCAACAACAACAATAACTAAAACATGGTGGCTATAGTTTAGGAAGAGTCTCTCCTTGCCCTTTTCTTCCCTTTCTGACCACACTTATGCTTTTCATGGTACTTAGTTTGTTCTGCTAGAAACCCTGGCCTACATCTGGGAATCCCTCTCATAATATCTGACAGCCTTCATGTTTTCATAAACAACTTTTGACTACTTCTAGCACATAGAGCTGCACTGAACATCTGGAGTGGAGTCCGGAGTTCAAGAACAAACCATTTAGTCCTGTAAACAAGAACATAGTAGATTTGGACCAGTAATACAGAAGTTCTGGATATCCAATCATAGTTGAGAATGTGGTCATAGACCAGTAGTTATCTTATCCTATTAGATATATCTCCCATATTTTTAATACTTTTTCAAAAATTGCTAGACTAGTACACTGTTAGAGGACAGCCAGAAATTCAGGCTGCTTTTAGAAGAGGTCATGGCACCAGAGATGTTGCTTATAGATCTTGGCACAAAGCAAAGAATACCAGAAGGATGACTATTTGTGTTTTATCAACTAGGCAATGGTGTTTAACTGTGTGGATCACAATAAATGATGATTAATGTTTAGAAGAATGGGAATCCCAGAATACATAATTGTGCTCATGGGAAACTTAATCCTAGACCGAGAAGGTATTGTCTAACAGAGCAAAAGAACACCATACGGCTTAAAATCAACAAAGACATGCATCAGGGCTATATAATTTCTCCATAACTTTTCAATCTGTATGCTGAACAAATAGTTTAAAATACTGAGTTTTATGAAGAAAAATATGGCATCAATCATAGGAAAACTTATCAACAGCCTGTGTTATGCAAATAACACACTTTTGCTTATGGAAAGTGAAAAAGACCTGAACATTTGCTCCAGAACATCAAAGACTAAAGTCTTCAATATAGATTACATCTTAACATCAAAACAAAACCCCTCATCATAAAGTCAATAGATAATAAAAGATTGAAGTTGTCAACTGTTTCACTTTGCTTCGATCCACAAAACATCCAAGAGGAAAAAGATTTACTGGAGTGGGAAAATCTGCTTTGCAGGAACCCTTGAAAGTGTTAAGGAGTCTTGCTGTCACTTTTTTTTTTTTTATTGAGAATTTTTGCCTCATGTTCATAAGGGCTACTGGTTTTTTTTTTTTTCTATAATTATATTTTATTAATTTTCATAAACATTTACAGAGATTTTGGGTTTCCACTCATTCATTGTTGCACTAGTCTCTCTACCCTCCTCCCAGTTTGTTCTTGTCCAAATGCCACAGTGCTTGTCAAAGCCAGTTCTGATTAATCTTCTTTTTCAGTGTATCCTTTGCCATTCCCTATCACTCCTCCCTGAGAGAGACTTCACCCTGAGTCATAAGGAAAAGGGGACGGCATATTCTCTTAGCTACTTCCTGCTGAAAAGGGACGCTGTGGGTTTCAGGGTGAAGATCTTCTCTCACTACTCTAAAGGGCCCCTTTGGCAGTAGGAAACACATAGACTATTATGGAGATTGATTTTGGAATTTAGATGCACTCTTATTGATTGTGCTTGGCCGTACATGTTCATATCCTTGAAGATGTATCATGGGGGTGTTGCAACCTAGAAGACACAAATTTGACTAACAAGTTATAAGTACATGAGTCCAAAAATTATGGAAAAGTAAAAGAAAAGATTCTTTCATTGTTTTACAAACCCTCCCCCAGGTCCCCTCCGCCATGCAGCCCTCGCTCTAGTCTCCTGTGATGACAGAAATACCCAGTTACATCTCTCTTTTAGACAGTTCTCTCCCTCCTCTGTTTCAGTGCATTATACATTATTAAACCCATCTTACTCAGTCTCTCCCCAACCCCAAGGACAGTCCCATTCTACAACAGTGGCATCATGTAATATTTGTCCTTTTGTGAGTGGGATATTTCACTCAGCATAATGTTCTCCAGAGTCAACCATTTTGAATAATATTGCATGAGTTCCTTGTTTTTTAATGCAGCATAGTATTCCATTGTGCGAATATACCACAGCTTCTCTAGCCATTCGTTTGTTGATGGGCACTTAGGTTGTTTCCAACTCCTTGCTATTGTGAACAAAGCTGCAATAAACATGGGTGTGCATATATCTGCTTGGATGTCAGCTATGGTCTCTTCAGGGTATATTCCCAGTAGTGGAATTGCTGGGTCAAATGGTATCTCTATTTGCAACTTTTTGAGAAAGCGCCATACTGCTTTCCACAGGGGTTGCACCATTTTACACTCCCACCAACAGTGAATCAGGGTTCCAGTTTCTCCACAACCTCGCCAGCATTTGTTGCTTGCTGTTCTGTCGACAAACTGGTAAGCATCTTAAAGGTAGATGATAATAAAGATAACAGAAGACTTACTACTTTTGAGTAACGGTGTTGAAAAAGAGTATTGAATATCTCTTATAGACTGCCAAAAGAGCAAACAAATACTTCTTGGGAAAAGTGCAACTAGAGTGCTACTTAAAGACAGAGATAGTGAAACTTTGTCGTATTTTGGACATCATTAGACAAATTTTCTGTCAAAGATCTCTCTAGAGAGCTGAAGAGCAACAATGTCCATCTAGAGACTAAGGTGTGTCTGATATAGGCCATGATCTTCTCAATTACTTGTTATGCATCAGAGAGTTGGACAATGAATAAAAATAACATAAGAAGAATTGATGCCTTTGAGTTGTGGTGCTGGAGAAGAGTATTGAACATACCATGGACTACCAGAAGAACAAACAAGTCTGTTTTGGAGAGAATAAAATCAAGTTGCCCTTTGAAGGCAATAATTTTGAAGCTCCATCTCACATACTTTAGACATGTTGCCAGGATGGACCAGTCTTTGGAGAAGGAGTGACAGCGCAGGAAATGAAGACCCTGGATTGACACGATAACTGGATAATGTAGGTAGCTGTCTAAGAGACAGTGAGACTGGCTCAGGATAGAGCAGAGTTCAGATATATTATGCATAGACTTTCTATGAGTCTCAATCAACTCAATGGTATATAATAACAACATCCTTCAGAAAATGACATCATGTTTGGCAAGGTGGAAGTCAGTGTAATACCGACCGTCAAGACATGGTCTGACATAGTGACTGTATCATGAGCTCAAGTATATAATATTTGATGAGGATAACACAGTTTTGATCAAGGTTCAGACCTATTGTTTATAGGGGCTCTAGAAGTTGTAGTCAACTCAATGGCAACTAAAATCAGCTCTTTCTCTCTGTGCCCTCTTTCTCCACCCTCCCACCCCACAGCTGTGAAGGTGAATGAATTCAAAGTCAGCAGACGAGGCAGATAGCTCATTCAGGTTCAAACTCGAGGTGGCAAGCGAGATTCAGGACTCAGCAGCCATCTTGGTATACAACATTAACCATCACAAAGAATAAGTCTGACTAAGAAGATAGAAGAAAACTTTTAAAATTAGCCCATTAAAACCCTATAAATCCCAGCAAAAATTGGTTGATACAGAGTTGAACATTAAATCCTTGGATTAGAAAAACTTAAAAAACATATTAGCTACAATGGTGCACTTGAGCATACTAGTGATCATGGAAATGGAACAGGACCAGATAAGGTTTAGTTTGATGGTACAGACACACCTTGGAGATGTGGGTATTGTTCCAGACCTCTGCAATAAAGTGGGTGTTACTAAAGTAAGTCACATGAATTTTTGGTCTCTTAGTGCATTTTAAAGTTATGATTACAATATATTATAATCTAGCAAGTGTGTAATAGCATTATCTTAAAAATAATAGCCATCTCTTAATTTAAAAATACTTCATTTTGAAACATAGTATTAACCATATATGAGCCCTCAGTGAATTATAAACTCTATTGCTGATAGAGGGTATTGCCTCGCTGATGATTACTGCTAACTGGCAATAGTTCTTGTTTTCTTTAAAGGTAACATCAAATGCTGGAGAGGTTGCAGAGAAACTGGAACCCTTATTCACTGTTGGTGGGAGTATAAAATGGTGAAACCACTATGGAAGGTTGTATGGAACTTTCCCAAAAAGTTGCAAATAGAAATATTTGACCCAGCAATTCCACTACTGAGAATTTACCCTAAAGAAACCATAACTGCCACCCAAGCAGATATATATACGCCTATGTTTATTGCAGCTTTGTTTGCAATAGCAAAGAGCTGGAAATAACCCAACTGCCCATCATCAATTGAATGGATAGAGAAGCTGTGGTATATTCACACAATGGAATAGCATGCAGCTTTGAAAAACATAGAACTCATGAAATATTATGCAAAATGGATGACACTGGAAGACATTATGCTGAGTGAAATATCTCAGTTACAAAAGGACAATTACTGCATAGGACTTACATCAGAGTGGAGGGAAGACAGAAAAGGTGGGGAGGAATGATGTATATAGCATTGAAACAGAGAAGGGAGAGAAGTATTTAAAAGAGATATATGAATGGATATTCTTGCCATTACAGAAGTCCATAGTGATGGCTGCATAGTGGAGTGGACTTGGGGGGAGGGATTGCATAACAATGAAAGAGTTTTTTTTTCTTTTCAAGGAGAAGAGTGATTTGGAGGGAACGAGGTGGACAGGGAGAAAAATGCAACAGTGAATGACTGGAAACCCGAAGTCTCTGTAAACTTTCATTAAAATTAATAAAATAAATTTTTTTAAAAAAATGAACAAAAAAGAAAACAATGAATTTTGTTGCATCAGTTTATTTTTCCATTTATTTGAACACTTAAGGACGGTTGTATTGTTATTATTGTGATGTAGTGAAGGCCTAATTTTAGTGAAATCACATATACTTATCAATTAAATTCACTATTTTATATATACATGGTTCATAATGTCCAAGACAAGAGTAGCATAAAGATTGTTGAACACAAATGACTATAACAAATAAGAATAAAGAAAAAGTTTGAGCTATTGTCAGAATTACAGTGATGTGATGCAAAGATCCTGAGTGAGCACGTTATTGGAAAAATGACACCACAATCTTGCTCAAACCTTCAATTTTTAGAAAATGCAGTATCTGTAATTGCAATAAAAAATAGAAAGGCTGCCATGAGTAAAAGCTGACTCAAAGATGACTAATAAGGCAACCTTTCAAAGGTATATCCATGTGATATCACTGATATCACATGCAAGCAACATCCTGCTGAAGATTACCTAAAAACGGCCAGAACAATAAATTGACAGGGCACTACCAGAAATCCAAGCTGGATTTAGAAGACGTTGACGGCCAATGTCAGATGGGTCTTGACTGAAAGCAGAGAGCAACAGAAGTATGTCTATATGTGTTTCATTGACTATGCAAAAGCATTTGACTGTGTGAATCACAACAAATTGTGGCTAACTTTGAGGAAAATGGGAATCCCACAACACTTGATTGTGCTTATGTGAAACATAGACTTGGACCACGAAGTAGTCATCAGAATAGAGCAGGGAAAACACTGCATGCTTCAAAATCAGGAAAGGTTTGAGTCAGGGATGCATCCTGTCTCCATACTTTTGCAATCTATATGCAGTAGAGATCATTAGGGAGGCTGGATTTTATAAGGAAGACTGTGGCATCAGGATTGGAGAAAGACTAATCAACGACATGTATTATGCACATGACACAACCTTGATTGCCAAAACTTAGGGGGACCTGAAACTTTTGCTGCAGAAGATCAAAGAGTACAAGTCTCCAATTTGGACTGAAGCTCAACATCAAGAAGACAAAGACTCTCACAGTGAGTCAATAATTGGCAGCATCATAATAGATGGAGAAGAGACTGAGATTGTTAACAATTTCAGCTTGCTTGGGTCGACAGTCAACACTCTTGGACTCTTGGTACTAGCCACTAGGAAATCAAAAGACAAATCATGTTGGGAAAATCTGCTGTCAGGGACTTTTCCAGAGTAATGAAGAGCAAGGATATCATTCTAGAGATTAAAGTGCACCGGATCCAGGCCATGGTCTTTGCAATCATTTGCTATAAATCTGGAAGTTGGACAATAACTAAGGATGATAGTAGAAGAATTGGTACCTTTGAGTTGTGCTGGAGAAGAGCATTCAACATACCATGGACTGCCAAGGGAATAAACAAGTCTGTCCTGGAGAGGGTAAAATAAAATTGCTCCATTTAGGTGAGGATTTTGAAGTTCCATTGCACATACTTTGAACATGCTACCAGACGGCACATAACAACAACGATAACAAGACACATATTTATATAAAAAATGCAAATGCCACCATAACACTATTAATAAGAACATGTCCAGGATTAGAACTCTGCAGTTTCATGACCAAGGTGATTTTACGATAATTTAGTTGTGTTGTCCTAGACTACTTCTCCAAGAACTGCATCTTGCACTTCTAACTCCAGAATCTGAAAGTAAAAAAAATTTCTAGTTTTTGGGAGTGAAATAGCTAAAAGCATGTAAGCCGTATTGGGCTAAAGACAGGTAGTAGCTCTAGACAGGTATGAGCTCTGTCATACTTTCCCAATCTCTTTCAAAAGTCTTCTGAGGGTATCTATTTTGCAAAATGGCAACTGTTTTAATCTTTTAGATGTTTTCTAAGTATGAAATTTCTGAATCTGCTAAGTAAGGTACTACTCTATAGACGACCTGGCTACTAACTGGGGCTTTGAGACTGGGCCATATATGAGGATTAATGAATAGAAAGGGCAAACATTTCAAATAAGGAAGAGGAGCATAATAAAAGAAACAGTGAAAGGAATAATACTGATTTCCTTGGCAAAGGATGTGAGGGATCATAAAGAGACTTTTCTAACTAAACTTTAGGGATTGTAAGGTAGAGTTGTGGGAAATAAAACTTAAGCACAGGGTGCTTGCTTGTCATATGAGAGAAGTGTTATTCCTGGAGACGTTGCCTAATTTTAAACTCATAAAATTCAAAACAAATTTCCCCAAAGGTGAAATGTATTTTTTAAACTTACAAATTCACAATTATTTTGCTATATATTTCTTTTGAAGTTGCTTTCTATATTTTCTTTATTATTTGCTGAGGGCTCTTTTCTGAATTAATATTGGTAGTTGTTTTTCTATTTTATGGTATTTTTCACATCTTACTTCTCCCTGTTCTTGATTTGGGGCTTGTTTGGCAGTGCTAATCATTGCATCATTTAATGAACTTGAATAAAATTCTGCAGATATAAAAGAATAAGATTGAAACGATGATAACAATGGCTGCTTATATTACAAAACCAGACCACTTTCAGTGATTTTTGATACATGTAATTGAATGTGGTTCTCAAATAATAACCGAAAAAGCTTGTGTTTTTTTCCACTGTTGCTGTAGGGGATTGATGTTATTGGTATGTGCTTTCTGGTTGGAATCACCTCATAACTGACTCATAACTGACCCTCTAGCAGGTTTTCAGATTCTGTAAATAGTATGAGAGGAGACTGTTCTTTCTCCCAAGGAGCAGTGGGTGAATTCAAACTGCTTACCTTTAGATTGTAACTCTTTATCCATTAGGCCATTAGATGTAAAGAGTGGTAATGAATAAATACAGTTGATAATTAACCCTGTGTTCTATTGATTAAATCTGTAAGAATTGATTGAATCTAATTTCTCATGATTAAAAATGTGTCACAAATACCTACTTAATACCAAAGTTGAAAGGTTTTTATGATTTAGAATTTCTTTATATGTTCTATAGAAGTCTGATAAGTTTATATGCAATTTATCTTCTAACTCTTGATGTCACTAACAATATGCCTTTCAAAGATACATTTAATTTAGCAGTTGCTAAATGGAATTTGATTTTTCTGTCGGTTGCTAACAATGGTAAAGGATAATAACGAGAATGAAAATTCAAAATTGTAGAAGTTTGAGACTTGCTTACATTCTAGGTAAAAAGAAAACTGTAAGTACTTGTTAAGTGCTGAATGAAGGTGTTTTTAACCACACTGGCTCTATTATTATTATTGCTACTTATGGTTAAATGAGCTCCTATTCACATGACACCATGTACAACAGAATAAAATGATACCTTGTCCTTGTACATTATTTATGATTGTTGGTATGTTTCTGTCCATGGCTTAGAGATGTCACTGTTTACTTTGAGTGCCTTCCAACATAGAAGGCTCCTCCTTCAGCACTATATCTGAAAATATTTTACTGTGACCTGTAAGAATTTAACTGGTTAATATTTATAAGCAGTTAATCAGGCTTTTCTTCCTGGTCTTTCTTAACCTCGAAGCTCCTTTGAAATACATTTATTACAGATGACCTTCCTGGTATTTTAAATACTGATGAAATAGCTTCCAGCAGCACAGCTATTACCGTACCAGAGATTGCAAGTGTGAGGTGCACATTAGTTTTACTCATTATTGTTGTTGTTATGTGCTATTGAGTTGGTTGCAACTCATAGTCGCCCTATCTACAATAGCTTTGAACCTTGCTCTATTCTGCGCCAGTCTCACTGTCTGAAACACCTACTGCCATAACCTCAATTACTGTGTCAGTCATTTCATCTGGAGTCTTCCTTTCCTAAATTGTCCTTACATCTTTCCAAGCATGATGTCCTTCTCCAGAGACTAGTCCTTCCTGGTCACATGCCCAAAGTATGTGAGTCCTGGCTTCAAAATCCTTGCCTCCAAGAAGCAGCCTGATTTCACCCTTCCCAGGTTAATCCTGTTTGTTCTCTTGGCAGTCCACAATATGTACAATTTTCTTCTCCAGCACCACAACTCAAAAGCTTCAATTCTTCTATCAACTCTAGTCATTGCTCAGCTCCCTGATGCATAGCAGGTAATTGCAGAGACCATGACCCAAATCAGACACACCTTAGTCTCTAGACTGACACTGTTGTCCTTTAACAGCTTGGAGTGGTCCCTTACAGAAGTTTACCCCAGAACAATTAGTTTTTTTGATTTCTTGACTACTATTACTTTTCTCAACTAAACTTTAAAGGATGAATTAAAGGCTAAAAAAGGACAAAAAGAGTTTGAGACGACTGAGAGCTACAAGCAGGGGAAGGACTTTCTCAGCTTTCTGTGAGAGGGAGGACTTGCTTGCAACTTCCCTGCACATAAACAGCTTAAGATTGTGCCCCTGGTTTTGTGCCAATTCAGAAGCTTCAGGAGAGATTTCACATCAGACGAGACACTCCTACCAGAACCAGCATTTTTGTTTTGGATGCTTTTGGGAGATAGGGGTCTGAAATTTCCCTGGGAATAGGTCCCTCTATTTGGGGATCTTTGCCTCCACAGCTGAGGGGCCATCCAAGGGGCCAATGAGGACAAGAGTGTTCGAGACAGAGCACTACAAGCAGGGGAAAGACTTTCTCAGCTTTCTGTAAGAGAGAGGGTTTATGTGAGACCCATATGCACACAAACTGCTTAAGATGATGCCCCTGATTTTGTGCCACTCCAGGGACAAAGGAAGACATTACGCTTCAGGAGAGATGATGCATCAGGTGAGACACTCCTTCCCAGAGCCATTACTTTTGGATGCTTGTGGAAATACAGAGGACTGAAATATCCCTGGGGCAAGGTCCCTCCATTTGGGGATCCTTGTCTCCCAACTACAGGATCATCTTGGGTAACAAACAAGACAAGAAGATTAGGGAAAGAGAGAGCTATAAGTGGGGGGAAACCTCTCAGCTTTCTCAACTGGCAAGTTGAGCTGCAAGAAAGAAAGCGGACTTGAAACTTCCCTGGATAGAAACTGCTTGAGTGGAAAAAGAGTAGCAGAATGGGGGAAGAGGGGAAGGCCCAGCAAAATGTTGTATACAAGAGATACATCTAAGAAAAAAAGTTTGTTGTTGTTGTTGTGTGCCGTCGAGTCGTTTGCGACTGATAGTGACCCTATGTACAACAGCCCTAAACCCTGCTCTATCCTGTGCCAATCGCAGTGCCTTCAACATACCCATCCCAATTACCCCAGTCACTGAATCAATCCATATGATAGAGGGTCTTCTTCCCCTCCTCCGCTGTCCCTCCACTCTACCCAGCATGATGTCCCTTTCCAAAGACCTGTCTCTCCTTAACATGTTCAAAGTATGTCAGACGAAGCCCCAGAATCCTTGCCTCCAAGGAGTCGCCTGGTTTAACCATCTCTAGGATGAATCTGTTTGCTTTCTTGGCAATGCAGGGTACATTCAATACTCTTCTCCAGCACCACAGCTCAAAGTCATCAATTCTAGTCATTGTCCAACTCTCTGATGCATAACAAGTGATTGCAAAGACCATGGCCTGTATCAGGCTCACCTTAGTCTCCAGAAAGACAC